>NC_139221.1:191207270-191227270 GCF_055691185.1 Crinia signifera
GGTCTTGACTGCCATAATCGGCCATGAGTGATGACTGAGGCGCTCTACAATACAAACAAACTGCTATTAACTCTCTTTTTAAAACCTACTTAGAACGTTTATAGAACCTAAAACGACCCCTCAAATTTTACTTCTGACTACATATAAAACACTAGACGTTTGGTCTGAAAGCAGAGAAAACCTTCAATAGGGTCTCCGGGACAGTCATGATCCAAACTCTACACAAATTCAGTTTAACTGGGAAATTGCTTCAAGCTATTCAAACATTAGATCATGCTCATTCAGCTATGATCCAGGTGTGTAGCATTGTATCTGATCCTTTCCAAATCACTAATAGAACTAGGCAAGTTTTTCCATTGTCCCCACACATGGAACCTTAGCTGTCCCTTCTCATCTGAAAAAAATCCAGACATTACAGGAATCAAGGTTAACTCTCAAATACATTCAGAGGGAAAAGATGTGAGCTATATTTTATTTAAAGAACTGACAGTACTTGTGTAGTATCACGGCGCCCGTCGCATCGCATACCACTAATTAAGGTATGCGATGGACCAGATTTGAGGCTTTTCCCGGGATGAGTGTACAATTTTAATATCACGTCTCATCGCATGCCATTATAATGGCATGTGATGCGACGCGATTTCAATGTTAAATGCCCACTCAGACCCGATTTTTAATTGTATCCCCACCCTGATGGGTAATGACAATGTTAAATGCCCCCTCCCCCCCCCCACCCATTATTAACGCCACCCCACAGCGTGGCGAGCGGCGGCGGTACGCGTCCTCCGACTTTTTCATACCCCCACTATCCACGTCGGCGTGGAGTTGAATTTATATAGTGTGGCGAGCGCAGCGAGCCACCGAGCCCAAAGCGTGGTGAGCGCAGCGAGCCTCGCATTACTTCACAAGTATTACACGTGCGCTCGCCACGCTTCGGGCTCGGTGGCTCGCCACACTATATAAAATCAACTCTACACCGACGAGGATAGTGGGGGTATGAAAAGGTGGGAGGACGCGTACCGCTGCACTCCCCACGCTTCGGGTTGGCGTTGATAGTGGGGTGGAGTTAACAATGGGGGGGGGGGGGGGGCATTTTACATTGTCATTACCCATCAGGGTGGGTGTACAATGCAAAATAGGGTCTGGGTGCCTGTACAATTAAAAATCGGGTATAAATCGCGTCTCATCGCATGCGATCATATGGCATGGCATGCGATGCGATTTTGTGGTTGTACAATGCCCTGCGATGGAAATCGGGGGCGCCATGATAATACACAAGTACCGAACTGACAGCCTATTGGTCTCTCTCTGGTATATTTCCTATATAAAAAGGTAAACAAAACAGGTCATTATGATGAATAAAAACTTTGCTGGGCAATTTTCACACCTATTTTGACAAATTCCCTTGGCACTCAAAGGGTTAACTTTACTCTCTGAAATACCTTGGGGTCCAAATATCAAAATCCTATAAGCTCTTTCTACCATGCCAATTACACCCTATATTCAAATTTAAACAGGAATGGGGAACCTTTGACTCTTCAGCTGTTGTTGAATTACACATCCCAGCATGCCCTGCAATTGTTATAGCATGGCCAAATAGCAAAATTGTAGAAGGGCATGCTGAGATGTGTAGTTCAACAACAGCTGGAGGGCTAAAGGTTCCCCATCCATAATTTAAAACATTCAAAAGTGGAGACCATATTTTCTATCCTGGATCGGGTGCATCAATGCCATTAAAATGAACACCATCCTTAAAGTAGTGTATATTTTCTGGACATTTCCAATACCTGTTCCGCCACATACCCTCTGTGTTCTCCAATCTGCACTCTAAATTTATTTGGAACTTTAAAAAATAAAAACAAAACGAGAATTTGTCACTATCTTAGCCAAACCACTGCAGTATAGCGGTCTCGGATTACAAATTTTACAACGCTACCTAGATGCTAGAAAATGACTTGGCTCACTCATTTCATATCTCTGGGTGCACTCATTAACTCCTTTGGCTTCCAATATCACCTCTATGCAGATGACACCCAAATCTACCTCTCCTCTCCTGATCTGTCCCCCACTGTTTTCTCTCAAGTTTCCAACTGCCTCGCTGCCATCTCTACCTGGATGTCAGAGCGATTTCTGAAGCTGAATATGGACAAAACCGAACTTATTATCTTTCCCCCACCCAGAGCTATGCCCCCTACTAATATCTCTATCACTGTTAACAACACCATCATCTCCCCTGTTCCCCAACTCCGCTGCCTGGGTGTCACTCTTGACTCCTCCCTCTCCTTTGCACCCCACATCCAAGCCCTGGCCCATTCTTGCCGGTTCCAGTTACGCAACATTGCTCGCATCAGGCCCTTTCTCTCACAGAGTGCAACTAAGCTGATCATCCACTCATTAGTCATCTCACGGCTTGACTACTGTAATGCTCTTCTCACCGGCCTCGCTCAATCCCAACTAGCTCCTCTCCAATCTGTCCTCAATGCTGCAGCCAGGCTTATCTTCCTCTCCCGCCGCTCTAATTCTGCTACTCCCCTTCAACAAAATCTGCACTGGCTTCCATTCCCCTACAGAATCCTCTTCAAACACCTCACACTCACATACAGGGCCATCTCTAATTCCATTGCTCCATATATCTCTAACCTCATCTCCATTCATACACCCTCCCGCCCTCTACGGTCAGCTGACGACTGTCGTCTCTCCTCCACCCTGATCACTGCTTCCCATGCTAGAGTACAGGACTTTGCCCGTGCTGCACCCCTTCAGTGGAACGCACTCCCTCGCTCCATTAGACTCTCCCCGACCTTGCAAAGCTTCAAACGGGCACTGAAAACTCACCTTTTCATCAAAGCGTACCCTTCCACTGCATAAACCAGCTGGTTCTCCGACCCCTTGCCTGTTTACATCCTGCTATATAACCACCACCCCCTCGCTTGCACCTCTTGTAATCTGTCTGTCTCCCCTTCCTACTAGATTGTAAGCTCCTCTGAGTAGGGCCCTCTTCCCTCCTGTTGTCAAAGCCCACTTCTCTTCACATTTCACTCACTGCTCTCCTTTACTCCAACACCCAGTGACCATCTTCATACTCATCTCCATCATTGGCCTCAAGCCTCTAGTTGTATGTTGATTGGGTCCTCACTACTTACATTTAAGCTGTAATGTGTATTGAACTGTGGTGCTCTTTTATTTGTACTGTATTTTTGTTATTTATTCAATGTTATGCCAAGTTTTGTCTCCCTGTATTGTTCCTTTGTACGGCGCTGCGAAACACTTGTGGCGCCTTATAAATAAAATTATAATAATAATAATAATAATATCTACTATGGGTTAAAATTTTCCCTGCAATTTTCTCACCCATTACCCACTGTAGACTTGACTCTTCCAGCTTAGGAAAGTCTTAATAAATAATTAATATACAAAAAAAACTATTTTTTCTGCTCGTCCTTCAATTCCATCTTCAATAAAAGGACTCTGTACATAACGTTCTATGACACAAGGGTTCTCACACAACTATACAATTCCATTCTTACAAGAGATCCCCCTTCTCCTGGATCATCTGCATCATATGTACCCTAACTCTTCTGAGATGTGATTGAGAAACTGTGGATTACATGGTACTTTTTACCACAACTAGTGGTCCTGTCCTCACATTCTAATAGAACATGACGCGTTCCCTTCTCTCACATCTTCTTGCGCTTTCTGAATTGCTCACCTCTGCTAATCTTCTACTCTGTGTCCCAGTCGAACACCTCTCTAAAGAATCGAACAAATTCCTTCTCCATGTTTCTTGTGCAGCCAAATATCAAATTAGCTCACAATTGGAAATCTGCTGCTGCACCTAGCCATCAAAAATTACTCAAAAGGGATCTGGTTTGTAGCTATGATGGAATGCATAACAATTTTACATTGAAATTTCATTCCTGTATGGCTTCCCCATATATCATAATGCACCTCTCCCGGGCCTCAAATGAATCCTGAACTTCCCTAATTTAGACATTTAACTGACACTTTCGGATGATCCCAGTGCACTGTCAGACACTGGGGCAGATGTATTAAGCCTTAACAAGAGAAAAACGCAAGTGTGATAACGAGAGATAAAAGTCCAGCCAATCAGCTCTTAACATGTTACAGGCTGTGTTTGAAAAAAAGTCAATAAGGAGCTGATTGGCTGGACGTTTATCTCTCATCACCCTTGCATTTCTCTCTTGTTAAGGCTTGATACATCTGCCCCACTATACCTTGCACTCTTACTCTTGACTTTATTTTTTTATATTCTGTCCTTCCCCCTTCTTTATCAACTGATATTCTTTTCTTCTCTTTACTCAATTCATATAACCATACTGTGATTGTAATACTCTCAATTTCTATGTCTGCTGTACTCAACTGAGGATATCCTCTCATTCGGTCACTATTACTATTTAATGCCTTTTAAGTCTTACTTCTCCCACTATTCAGTGTTTATGATGTAATATAGATGAATCTATGTTTTTGTTTATATGTTTGACCAACTGTATTCATTCAATAAAAATATATGACAAAAACACTGCCACTTCCTATTTCAGATATGGAGTGCTTGTCACTGTGTGTGTGTGTGTGTGTGTGTGTGTGTGTGTGTGTGTGTGTGTGTGTGTGTGTGTGTGTGTGTGTGTGTGTGTGTACACACACACACTTGCATTGAGTTCTTTCTTTAAAAAATTAAGAAAACAATATATGATTTTGGAATGAGTCCAGTGCATAAGTCAAAAAAAGTACTTGTTTCCTAGCACGGCGCCCACGATTTTCATCTTATGCCATCGTATCGATCGCACCCAATTTTTAATTGTACAGGCACCCTGATGGGTGATTACTATGTTAAATGCACCCCCATTGTTAACGCCACCCCCAGTATCAACGCCAACCCGAAGCGTGGCGAGCCCGCGAGGTACGCGTCCGACGTGTATAGTTGGGGTATGAAAAGGTCGGAGGAGTGGAGTTGATTTTATATAGTGTGGCGAGCGCAGCGACCCAAAGCGTGGCGAGGGGACGCGAATTACTTCACATGTATTCCACGTCCGCTCGCCACACTTCAGGCTCGGTGGCTCGCTGCTCTCGCCACACTATATAAATTCAACGCCACGCTGATGTGGATAGTGGGGGTATGAAAAGGTCGAAGGACGTGTACCGCCGCCCCTTGTGGGCTCGCCACGCTTCGGGTTGACGTTGATAGTGGGGGTGGCGTTAACAATGGGGGTGCATTTAACATAGTAATTACCCATCAGGGTGCCTGTACAATAAAACATTGGGTCTGATCGCATGCCATTGTAATGGCATGCGATGCGACGCGATATTAAAATTGTACAGTGCGGGTCTTAAGACCCAAGAAAATCGGATCCCATCGCATACCTTAATTAGTGGTATGCAATGGCATACGATGGGCGCCGTGCTAGAAAACAAGTACCAAAAAAAAAAAAAGGGCTCCGTAGAAGAGTGACAAATTTAAACAGCAATGTGGTTAAAAGTAGCGCGCTGGCTGTAGGTTTACTATACTATGAGTTACCGGATTATTTATTATGTAGATGTTTGATACAAATGTCTATGAAGTAAACTAAACTATCAGCAGGAAATATTTTTAATTTGAGAATTGTTCAACTAGCAATATATTAGTAACTCATTTAACAAAATTACCTTTTAGTCCCAACTCTATGATTTGGAGCAATATCAATTGTATCTGTAGCAGAATCATGTCTTACAGCTAGACCAAGGTCAGCAATGCAGCAAGTTCCATTTTTCTTGACCAGAATATTTTTCGATTTAAGGTCTCTATGCGCAATAGCTGGTTTCCCTGTAAGAAAAACACACACAAAAATAATAATAAAAAAAAAAAAAAACTATGATCAGCAAGGAATTAGGAAGATAAAATGCTGCTGTCCAAAAACTGTATTTAGCTTCAGTGAAGGAAAAAGGGGAAAGGGCTGTTGGACGGTTGCAGCAGTGCATACACTGCCCAATGTGGGAGACTGGCAACTTCAAAATATTATGTCATGCAGACATGCTGCCCAACCTGCCACGTCCAACCGATCATCTTTAGGATTGGTTGTGCCCCTACAGTGTTCGATTACGTACAAAATCCACCTATAGCTATTCTAAAAAATATATTTGTTATTTTTCTTTGATAGGAGGCATACAATGAGAAAAGTTTGATAGCGCTACTTAGATCTGGTTCTACCAGGACAAAATAAACTAAAATTCGCTATTATATCTGGGTAGTAGAGGTAGAGGAGAGCAAACACTACATGGATTTTGCCGCCTCCACAATACGGTTAGTTAAAACCATTACATGAAGTTACAAAGTTAACACTGCTAAAGTGTAATAACCATTAGTTTGATTTTTTTAAGCAGATCACAAGGTGTAGCAGGAAAAAAGTAGTAACTGTGCCATTCCATGCGACATTTAGGTTTATGTTTAGTCCCATTTCATGAATAAAAGGATGATTAATAAATCTAGAACTTTGTTATTTTATAAGTTCATTAACGTAAACAAAAAGTAATTGTTGCAAAAAAAAATTATTCCAATGTAGAACTTGTGATGAAACAGGACTTCCAAGCTAACATAATGTAATGGGAGGGGTATAATGAGTCTTGTAGGATGCTGGCTGAATTTTTAAAGGGGCAATCACTTATGGTGCCCATGCACTTGTGCGATCGGATGCAATGCTACATCATAATGCAATGTCCCATCGCATCTGATCACATCGTAAGAGCTTTTTTCCAGCACCTGATGTTGCATGTCATTGGATGCTGGAAGAGGACCGGCTGGTTGAGGCATGCAGTGGTGGTAGTCAACAGCAGGCGGCAGAATTTGAAAGAAAAACAATTAAAAAGCCTGGGAGGCCCTTTGATTAGCATTGCGAGTGATCACGTGTGGTTAATAACCGTACATAATATCTATCGATGGTTATGCATCGCGCTGGCATGTGGTTTATTGAAATCACATGCCATATCTCACAACTGTATGAGCATCATTAGAAGACATAGTTTTGTCTTGTAAGCAACTGCCCCTTTTAAAAAATTTCAGTTTGGCCAGCATTTTGGTAGCATTATATCCTGCCCAATATTTGGGAAATTAGGGTGGGTTTTACTTAATTCCAAAATGGATTTAATTATATTCCCACCAACAAAGAACAGTTACCATCCTGATATCTCTAACTGTTGACAACTCGACAATCTACCCTACCCCACAAGCTCACTGCCTAGGGGTCATCCTTGACTCTGAACTCCCCTTTGTTACCCACATTCAATCTGTCTCCAAATCATGTTATGTGCATCTAAAAAAACAAACATATCCAAAATACGACCCTACAGTATCTTACACAAGACACTACTAAATCTCTTATCCACGCACTCATAGCATGCATTTACTATTGCAATGGTCTCCTAACTGGTCTTCCCAAGAACAGACTTACGACACTGCAATCCATTGTAAATGCTGCTGCTAGGCTGATCTTACTAGCAAGACTCTCAGTCTGCTGATCCACTCTGCCAGTCCCTCCCTTGGTTGCCTGTATTTTACTGTATTGTTATATACATATATACAAGTATATAAAATACTTCTACTCACATATAAAACTACTACACTAGCATATACTGTATCTCTTTACTTATCTTAAATATCTCCCAACTCTACCACTCTGCTATGCACAAGATCTGCGTCTGTCTTCTGCACAGATTACTAGCTCCCATTCATTATTGCAGGAATTTTATCGGGCTGCCCCCACCCTATGGAATGCCCTTCCACGCACAGTAAGACTCTCCTCTAGCCTCCAAACTGTCAAGCGTTCCCTAAAATCTCACCTCTTCAGGCAAGCCTATCAAATTTAAGTTCCACAAACAAATAACCCTCTGAGGCACTTGCATATCTTATAGCTTCCCTTCTGGACTTGCAACTTGGTGGAATTGCTATGCTATTACTGGTGCCTGTCCTTGCGTTTCCCTCCTATGTAGATTGTAAGCTTGCAGCAGGGCCCTCTTACCTTCAGGATTGTCTGTTACCCAGTTTGTTCTATCACTGTCTACAATTGTAAAGCACAACAGGATCTGCTGCACTATATAATAAACTGTAAATAAATAAAATAATCTAAAAATGGTTTTGGTACCAGAATGGGACTTTGTGACTAATTTTTTTTATAAAAAAACTTTGTTGTTTATTATTTATATGCATACAGCTAATTTAACACTATAGTGATATCTGTGAAATCTCACTAATGTTTAACCCAGGGAATGAATATCTTTGGCCAATCTCAATATCGGGAATTGGAAGAAATTTTAAGAATGTCAGACTTTAACCCATGCAATATCATTAGTTTTGAATATAAATGTTCTATATGCATCTCTTCCTCCCCCATAACATAATATAACATGTATATAATTAAACGGTCGCTAAAACCAGTATAGCACATTTACATAAACATAATGTTTCTCTGTCTGAGTGACAACTGGCATGCAAACACACCCAAGACATCAATTTCATAGGAATCCCATGGGAGTGTCAAAGGCACGTGGGCAGATTTCTGTTCTATTATGAGGTACGATTATGGTGAAGGGATGACTGCTTTTGTGGGAGGATTTGCATCTTAAATGTGGCAGGGGTTTCCCCTGCCAATATTATAAAAAGATCTCTGCAATTGTGAATAAATGCATAAAGCTGTGCTGATAGTGGTATTAGTATAAGCTCAGAACCAGGCCCACGGTATTCATGGTAGGTTTGCTGCAAGGCGTGTGCACATTACAGGTTTATGCACACAATCACAACCGCGATCCATAGAAAATGCACAGATCGATCACAAGTATGACTGTACCAACCATGCCGAGAATAAAAAATGTTTATGTTATTTAACAGCATACACAAAAAAAAAATAATAATAATTACCTTGCGTCCCAACTATTTCCATGTGAAGATGAGCTAGGCCACTTGCAGTGGATAGCGAAAGCTTCAGCATTCCCTCCACAGTCACTGTGTATCTGTTTAGGTAATCAAAGAGCGAACCATGCTCATGATAATCAGACACCAACCAAAGTTGAGTCCAAGTGCCATTATCTGCAAAAAAAAAAAGGATTAAAAAGCATAACTAAAAACCATAGATGAAAGCAAAAAGGACTCCACAAATATATTCACGAATAATGGGTACACACTATGCGACGTGAGTACCCAGCAATACTGGAGGTTGGCAAGTGTATTCACGGTTGCTGATGCCGGCGGGGGTGAGTGACAGCAGGGAAAGTATCTGCAGAAAGGCCCTAGTTAATGAGGTCCCCCCTTCCTCTGAACTGAAAAGACAAGGGAGGGGGTCTTTAATGTTGCACAAGAGAATGTGGTTTGCCAGCACACTCATGAAGTCATTAACGAAATGAGTTTGTACATGCCTTGTACATGCCTTACCAGACGACAGCCGGCCGCTTGTCAGACATGCAGGAGAGGGAAAGACGCGTGTTAGCGCCATAGCCTGTTCACTGGACACAGACTTCTGCTGCGGGAGCCCAGAGGCGCACGCAAGGACACTGATTGACCGGGGTGAAATGTGCTTTTATATCATGTGGTACTCAAGCCCACACTGATGAATAGTGGGGTATGAGACGTGACTTGTGCTTTACACTTTTAAGCAAATTATCCTTTTTTTAAAAAAAACAATATTGCACTATGAAGCACTTCCTTCTCTATCTATTTCCAGAACTGTTTTAATCCCGTTTTGGATCCCCGGTTTCCCCAAAAGTTGGGAGCTGCGGTCTTAGTGCACTATAGAGTAGACTGTCAGAGTACGTAAATAAAAAAAAATAGAAAACTGAAACAGAAATCAGGTGCAAATTTTTATGTGTTAAGCCGTAGTGCCAGCACACCTCGAAGTTTAAAGATGACTGAAAAAGGCTTTGGATTTTAAAAAGACTGGTGAGTGCTCTCCGATACTGGATATATACACATATACTTTCCAGTGTTTATATAAAATATATAAAATATCCTGGATCTCCATTGAACAGGAAGTTCATACAAACTGTGAAGGATCTGTGTGTGTTTTAAACTTAGCAACCAATAATTTTTCCCTGTTGAGTATTTGTTTTTCCTTGCATGCCCTATTCACCATCATATTACTGTAACCCCTCATGACCAACCTCCAACTCAATTATACCCCTTTCACACCAGAAATGCAGAGACAAACCCGGGAATTACATTCCTGGGACAAGTAGGGACATTCCCGGGTTGGGACCCATTCACACATGGGTCGGCACATTTCACACTGAACCCGGGATGACCCTGCATTTCTATTGGCAGTATTCAATGAGGCTGATTCGCCATGTTTTATGGCGATTTTGTGCTATTTTCATGCTGTACGGTGATTTTTTTACTAAAACGGTGAATCACCCTATTCAATGACCAGATGGCGAATACATTTCAAGGTTTTTAATCGCCATGATTCACTGAGTAGCAATCGCTATCTTTTTATGGTGAAGTGGAATGTGAACTTTTAAAATAAAGGGTTTTGTTTTTTACATTTGGTGTCAAAAAATCAGGAATTTAATTCTGAGGAGGGGCATGCTATTTTTATTCATGTGCTGTAAGCACATGAAAATATATTTAATTTAAAAAAAAATATATATATATATATATATATATATATATATATATATATATATATTTTTTACACAGAGCAGCCAGCAGGGGGCCGGGGGCCACTCATTAGATATTTATATATTCACTGCACCCGCTCATTACATATGCACGATCGGGTGTAGTGAATACCCGGTCCCCTGTTGGCTATCCCGGGGGGCAGCCTGTGCTGCCTGGCTCCCGGGGAGCCCACCTCCCCCCCACAAACGTTCTGGGGCAGGCAGGGAGACTTCCATCTCCCTCCCTGCCTGCCGCCGTCCTCAGGCTCCCTGCGGCATTGCCGCAGGAGTTAAATTTCGCCGGTCAGGGGCAGTGAGCCCCTGACTCGTTGAATACTGGAGCCGGCGAGGCTACGGAACGCGGCGGGCAGTGGCGAATGTGCAGCGAATTCTAAAAAGGATTCGCTGCACATTGTCAAAATTCACATTGAATACTGCCCTATGAGAATAGCATTGAAAATTGCCTTTTTTAGGCTCACATTAGATTATTGATTAATAATTAAGACACAAAACATTTGTAGTGTTTCAGCCTTTGTTTACTTGTATAAAACAAATTAAAAAGGCATATGAAAGCATCTTCCCCTCTAATGATTAATAGCTCTCTCACCTCCTCATTTGTCCAAGACATGGCACACATTGCAGGCTTTCAGGGGTTAAAATGCGCTTCTGGGGTCTGTGGTGCTATGGAAGATGCACAGTGTCTCCCTGCACGCTGTATGCTGTGTCTGAGTGTCCACCACAACAGGAAGTTGCTAGCAAATCAGCACTAGCAGAGGCAACATGGGAAGCAGGGACATGTCCCTACACCTTTCACACCAGCCAGTAACCCTGCAAGGACCCGGGAGCAACCCTGCTACGTAGCAGGGTTGAATTGCGAGCAGGGCCCTCCTACCTTTTGACTCTCTGTAAATACTCTGTTTGTTGTATCACTGTCTCCTTTGTAAAGCGCAACGAAATACGCTGCGCTATATAAGAAACTGTTAATAAATAAATAAATAAATTGCCGGCAAATTAACCTAGGAATTTGTCCCTGGAACATTTCACACCAGAGCTAGTCCCGGGTAGTTCCCGGACCCAACCCGGGAATTTAGGCTGGTGTGAAAGGGGTATTATTGGGCTCTTTATGTGTATGTCATCTCTTAAGAGCAAATACGTTTAGTTCTCAGGAATTCTCCTTTGGGGGATCCCTTTAATGGTCGACACAAGATCATAACTATTGCGATGAAGTATACGGTTTGTCGCTGTTGGTTTGTGGCACACAGTTGGGATTCTCAACCACCCTGGTCCACATTTATGGATATATCAAGTAACGGAATTGTTGTTCTGCTGAATTAGGTTGTCATTCTCAAGTTAAGGTCATTGGTGTTAAGCAAAGTCAAAATCAGACTCCGACTCAATTACATATCACCATTCCAAGTTAGTAGTACATTCTATACAGTGCAAATAACATGCTGCATATACATATAATTTGTTTAGCTGAAAACCAATTCTCCCACCCCCCACAAAAAAAAACCCCCACCACTTAAATTGGTTACAATTTTTATATTTGTGAGAAAATTATGATTTGAGACTGTGGACGGGTGTTGAAACATGCAGTGATTTCTAAGTGAAGTTTGCATACTACCTCTCCTCTGCATACTTGTATGGCATACTTGTATGGCATATATATATATATATATATATATACACACACACACATATACACACACATATACACACACATATATTTATATATGTGGCTCCATCCAAAGGGGGAAGAAGAAAAACACAGGTTATGCTATGTTATTTTAGACTTTCACTCCTGTCCCTGCACTCCCACAGACAACTTTTGTGTGTGTAAAACAGTCGCTTTGTAGGTTCATGAATAAGGACAGTTGGTGTGTATTTGTGTACGTAAGGGAATTAACAAATTTTGCAATACATTGATTTCATGACCATACACTTATTTACAGAATATTGTCGACTCCATAGTATGTGCAAAATGCAAGCCCTAGAAGGACACTTGATTGGTATGGCTATATAACAGTGGCACCCAGCACTATCACTATTTCTATTGTCCTAAGCAAATTCAGCTAAGAGGCAAAGGACAAATGCATTTGAATATTTGGTACTTGTTTTCTAGCACGGCGCCCATCATGGCTCATCGCATACCTTAAGTTAAGGTATGTGATGGACGCGACCAACGTGATTTTTGGGCTATTTTTAGCCTTTTTCCCGAAGCGTGGCGAGCGCAGCAAGCCCCGCGAAGGGACGCGTAATACCTGTGAAGTAATGCGCGTCCGCTCACCACACTATATAATATCAACTCCACGCTGTAATGGATAGTGGGGGTAAGAAAAGGTCAGAGGACGCGTACCGCCGCCTCTCGCGGGCTCGCTGCGCTTGTGGGGTGGCGTTAACAATGGGGGGGCATTTGACCCATCAGGGTGGGGATACAATGAAAATTGGGGTCTGGGGGGTCATTTAACATTGGGGCCAATGTAAAATCGGGTCTCAGTGACCATTTTACATTGGTTCCAATGTAAAAATCGCGTCAATCGCATCGCATGCGATTTGGTTGCATGCGATGGACGTGATTTTTTAGGACCCGATGGATACAATTTTAATCGCTGGCGCCGTGCTAGGAAAAAAGTACCGAATATTTTTCTAGACCTACACCCTTCTCCTTAGAAAATGTCAATTTCTAGGACAAAGTTTTCAGATAAGCTATTGAACACATTTGGTACTTGTGTATTATCAGGGCGCCCAAGCTTTCCATCGTACGACATAGTTTTGGTCGCATCGCATGTGATGCGACCAAATTGGACCCGATTTTTAAATGTACAGGCACCCTGATGGGTGATTACTATGTTAAATGCACCCCCATTGTTAACGCCACCCCCACTATCAACGGCCACTTGAAGCGTGTCGAGCCCGCGAGGTGCGGCGGTACGCGTCCTCCAACCTTTTCATACCCCCACTATCCACGTCGGCGTGGAGTTGATTTTAGATAGTGTGGCGAGTGCAGCGAGCCCGAAGCGTGGCGAGCCCTGCGAGGGGACTCTGATTTCTTCACATTTATTCCGCGTCCGCTCGCCACACTATAAACTCCACGCCGATGTGGATAGTGGGGGTATGAAAAGGTCGGAGGACGCGTACCGCTGCACTCGCCAAGCTTCGGGTTGGTGTTGATACTGGGGTGGTGTTAACAATGGGGGGGCATTTCACATTGTCATCACCCATCAGGGTGGGTGTACAATTGAAAATCAGGTCTGTGGGTGCATTTAACATAGGAATCAGGCATCAGGGTGCCTGCACAATGTAAAATCGCGTTGCAACGCAATGTAAAATCGCGTTGCAACGCAACGCAAGCGATGCGACGCAATAATAAAATTGTATAGTCTGCCCTGGAAACCCTCAAATGGGGTCCCATCGCATACCTTAATTAGTGGTATGCGATGGGCGCCTGGATAATACACAAGTACCACACATTTTTTCAAAATGTAAAAGGTATCACTTTTATGTTGTATATAAAACAAAAACTAAACTATGAAATAGAATTGGGCTCTCTCAGTTAAAGTGGTATGTATGGAGAAAGTGGTACAGAAACATTTGGGGGCTATTCAATCCCGGCCGCTGTAGTCTATTCAATGCTGACCGTATTATGACAAAACAGATCCGACTTTAAAACAAGTCGGATTGGTTGTGTCGAATTCATGGCTGTTTTCTACAATCCGTGGCCATTCTCGCAGATACGCCCACTTTCAGACAGACACTTACAGTCGAACTGAGCAAAAATGGCCTGGGAATCTGACTGTCGGGACATTCAGACAGCCAGAATCCCGGATTGAATACCCCTTTAATGAGTCTCTCCCACACTAATCCCCTCATCCTCCAACCCATTCACACCTCCACCACATCCAACTGGAAGTCCGATCTATCATCCCTTTTAGACTGGTTCAGTTTGCTTTAGGAATGTAAGCAGGTTGCTTGTTCCTCTGGTCATTCCTCGGGACATGAAAGGACACTTGCTGGATGCCATTACAATCAAATAGGGTTATATGCAAGTTCTATCCGATTTCTTGAATCATTAGTGATTCAACCCTCACAGTGCATGTTACAGAAAAACCGTTTAGTGGGATTACTTTGCAGATTTTTTTTCTACAAAACATATGATCATGTCTTTAGTCAAATTTGCCATTTAATTCACAAAAGTGGCAAGATGTGTTTCACAATTTTTTTATTTAGCATTTAGGAACCTTATCAGGGCATTTGTCATTTGAGCTCTATTAAAACAAGGAAATAAGGATGCCAAAATAAAAATAAACGTTAGTCTGCGAGTTGAATTTTAAATGGCTGGCTATTACATAGGAGCTTGAATTTTAAATGCTAAATTGAAATATATAAGAAAAACAAATGATATCACAACCTAAACATCAAAAAAAAAAAAAAAAAAGAAGAAGACCATATGGTTGATAAATGACGACAAACCTTTATTGTCAGCAGCAATAAAGCCAAGGATGTTTTCATGGCGCAACATCACCGTTTGGTAGATTTCTGCCTCACGGAACCACGAACGTTCTTCTCTCGAAGAGAAAATCTTTACTGCCACTTCTTCCCCTCTCCATTTCCCACGCCATACTTCACCAAATCGACCTTTACCAATGCTCTCTTGCAAAACTATAGTCCTAGCAATCGTTCTTTGCACAAGTAAAGGTAAACCTATGAGTGACCAAAATAAAATAAATTCAATGGCACTGTAAATTCACTATTTCAAGAAACGTTTTAAGTTTAGAGGTAAACTATGCAATAACTTTCACAATAGGAAGAACATTGGCTTTACATGTGAAGTGTAAAAAATAAAAAACAGCACAGGGTATGCGCAGGATAAAATAGACTTCACACATACAGAATAAGAGACAAACACGAAAACTAAAAATAGGGACTACAAGTATTACTGTTAACCTGTAATCAAAGAAGATTCTCAAAATGGGAGTTTAGGCTTTAGATAGACAAGTGCTTCAGTTACAGAGATGAAAATAAAGAAAAAAATCAGCACTAAGGGTTCTTATGACTATAGTATTACAAAAAGGTTAGGCATAATAATCAATCAAGCGCAAAGTTAATAGTATAAAAGTTCCATTACAAATGGCAAATGTAAAGAAGTTTCAACAGTATTACACAAATGTTCACATGGATTTTCAAGGAAATTTGACATTAGGGCCCAAAAACTAGACATCCAGTCAAACACTCCGGATTGTCCATGATTCAACCATAAAAGTAATATTGGTCTAGCCGTTGTTTTTGCTTTATTTGTAGACCAAGCTTTCCTGCATTTGCACAGCGTTTATTAAGGATGTTTTGGGTGCTTTATATGTTTTTAAGCTAGGAAAACGTGATCATCGGCATACACTAGATCTGTGAGGGCTGTATTTTTGCGAGTTACAGTGCCCATTTAATTTAATGTCTTTCTGAGAATTCAGTTCATAGATCTGTTGAAGAGCATGGGCGATCGACTACAACAGAGGTTCTCAAACTGTGGGTCCCGACCTTCTCAGCATGGGGTCACGACTCCATGTTGCTGACCATCAGGCTGATGACTTTTCTAATCGCAGTCAGTGATGCAAGGAGTCTGAAAGAACTGTTGAATTGTCTGTTATTTTAGCCTCCTCCCATCATGTTGTACCTCCACAATACCGCCACGCATGTGCTGTCTGCTGACTACACATGATGTGATAAACCTTCTGCATTCACTTGCTGGGGTCCAGTAATTATTTTTATTGCCTGATGGAGTCCCAGAGAAGAATAGTTTGAGGACCCCTGGACTACAACACCAGTTGAGATTATGAAAGTTTGGCCTGATTATTTAACTGTTTAATATGTTGTTGTAGAGAGATTGAAGCACCTTAAGGGTGATATGTTGGATGTGCTCTGCCTTGGGGGCACACCAGACAGTCTCTCTGTCCACACTGTCAAAAGCACATTTAAAAAGGTAAAAAAAAAAAAAAAGGGGGGGGGGGGGGTTCTTTGTAGGTGTTGTGTATTTTCTTAACATGGTCACTGCATCTTCTACTGTGCCTAAAAAATAGGATTTTGGGTACCTACCTGTAAATCCTTTTCTCGTAGTCCATATGGGATACTGGGTTCACTACTATGTCTCTCCTGCGGAGGTCTCAATCCCCCATAGTAGTGATCCCAGTATCCCATTGGACGGTAGAGAAAATAGGATTTTGGGTACCTACCGGTAAATCCTTTTCTCGTAGTCCATATGGGATACTGGGATCACTACTATGGGGGATTGAGACCTCAGCAGGAGAGACATAGTAGTGAACCCAGTATCCCATTGGACGGTAGAGAAAAAGCTGCTTATTATCTACAGTTGCTTTCTCGTTTAATAGACTTGAATATATCAAATTGATACTATTAGCTGGATGATATTAGTGAAATTGTGCCACTGCAGTTTTACAGTTTGCAGCATGACCGTTTTTGTGATGTGAAACATTATGATATCTTTTAAGTGTGGCACGCAGGAGTCTTTCCATGCAATTGCATATGTCTAAGTTGGTTTACTGTTACCTCTCCTCCTGCCTTAACAGTTTTAAGGAGTGGTACTTAAAGTGTCCTTGCCACCTTTTAAGTTTGCTGCTCATTGATTAAATAGGTTGGCCATTTAGATCTTTGATGTTTAAAAAGGTTGCGGTTTTAAAGTTTCTATCGCATTGTGACCGGACGCCTGCTCTGACTACGCCCTTCGGGTCCAGAGATAGCGGTTCCTGGTCTCACGGGACCTACCCAATAGGGGATTCCCTGTTACCGTCAGTAACTGGCTGTTACCAACTCCGCCCACTACGTAGTGGGCAAGGATATCGCTAACACCACCAGACTCCTAATACGTGGCAAAGGAAGGAAGAGAAAGACTCTCTCTTTGTTGGGGCACTCTTTAACAATGATTACAATTCAGTAATCAGAAACTTGTAGAAATATATCATAAGATATTGTCAGTGAGTCATGAGTAGCAACACAAGTTTGAGTGGGATGATATAGGTAGATATATCGTGGAGCCAGTGTCACTGGGATAGAGTAGACTAGTTATGGATGCTAGTAACACTTAAAGGAGTGGGTTTGATTGACCCAACCCAGGATATGGTATAGGCTAAAAATTAACTTTTATTTGGTTTTGTTAAAATAAACACTAGACAAGAACGTTTTTTAGGCGCTCACACACAAACATATAACATATATATATATATATATATATATATACACACAAAAATTGAGAGATTCACACTAACTTGTGTGTGCCCTGTGGGCATAACATCCCCTGGTTCTGCAATACCATGTATCTCGGCTCAAGAAGATACGTATGAGTCTAAGAGTATAAGAGCTCTAGAAAATGTCTCAAAGATGAGCCTATGAGGTAGGACTAAATTAGTATAGCCCAGCCCCCAGTCCAGGTGATAATGTTCCCCAGCACAGGTAGTGGGTTAGGGGGGGTCACCTGCGTGTTGCTAGAACGGGATGTTATCTGTTAACACTTACACTGACTCAGAGATCTGTACACACAAACAGTACCTGAGCCGCTAATGATTAAATAAAATATTAACTGTCATTGAGAAATACTTTTTACTTTTTATCTAGACTGCCGATTCGACAGCATGCATATTGTTGATAGTTAGAGATTGGTTTGGATTAAATTAGAAAATACTGACAGTATAAGCATACTATGTTGACACTACAGCTGTCGGCTAAACTGAAATAATACAAGATTGCCACAGCACAGATAAACTCATCTCTTTGTGCCAATTGCTATCTGTACTAACACCAATCTGTATTGCAAATGTATGTGTAACTGCCGACATGGTGGCAGGTAGACTGTGACAACTTGTATTTAAGAGATTGGTTTGGATTAAATTAGAAAATACTGACAGTATAAGCATACTATGTTGACACTACAGCTGTCGGCTAAACTGAAATAATACAAGAATGTCACAGCACAGATAAACTCATCTCTTTGTGCCAATGGCTATCTGTACTAACACCAATCTGTATTGCAAATATATGTGTAACTGCCGACATGGTGGCAGGTAGACTGTGACAACTTATATTTAATGCTTCACATGCCGGCCATGAACCGAACTAGAGCCTGTCTGTATTGAATGAGACATACTCTAGTGTCGGCCTGCCGACAGATACACGGTTGACGACGGGCACCTTTGTAGACGGTTAAAAGCAGATAGGACTGCCGGCCTGAAAGGCAAGCTTATCACTGTTGATGAATGACACTTTTATAGACTGTTGCAAAGAATACCAGAGAGTACGGTACAAACAAATGCACATAACAGTCTACAACATCAGGCACTGGAAAGTGTCCTCTTAAAAGTAGATTCCTAAGTTTGCGGAATCTCACTATAATTAAATGTATATTTTCCCTTTTTGGCAAACAAACTAGGATGATCACTAGTCAGCCAACACTCTACCTCTTCTCAAGAACAATTAAACCTTGTAGAGGGATTGCTACCCCTTCGATACAATGTTGAAATACTAACTGTTCCAGCAATACTTGAAACATTTTATTTACTGTGGTGAAATCTCATGTATTGACCTATCCATTATACCTCCACTCTCCAATTGAGAGTTTATGGCTCTGACTAAGTGAATCCTAGTAAGTGTTAACAGATAACATCCCGTTCTAGCAACACGCAGGTGACCCCCCCTAACCCACTACCTGTGCTGGGGAACATTATCACCTGGACTGGGGGCTGGGCTATACTAATTTAGTCCTACCTCATAGGCTCATCTTTGAGACATTTTCTAGAGCTCTTATACTCTTAGACTCATACGTATCTTCTTGAGCCGAGATACATGGTATTGCAGAACCAGGGGATGTTATGCCCACAGGGCACACACAAGTTAGTGTGAATCTCTCAATTTTTGTATATATATATATATATATATATATATATATATATATATATATATATATATATATATATATATATATATATATATATATATATATATATATATGTTTGTGTGTGAGCGCCTAAAAAACTTTCTTGTCTAGTGTTTATTTTAACAAAACCAAATAAAAGTTAATTTTTAGCCTATACCATATCCTGGGTTGGGTCAATCAAACCCACTCCTTTAAGTGTTACTAGCATCCATAACTAGTCTACTCTATCCCAGTGACACTGGCTCCACGATATATCTACCTATATCATCCCACTCAAACTTGTGTTGCTACTCATGACTCACTGACAATATCTTATGATATATTTCTACAAGTTTCTGATTACTGAATTGTAATCATTGTTAAAGAGTGCCCCAACAAAGAGAGAGTCTTTCTCTTCCTTCCTTTGCATATATATTTACTCTCTAGGGTGCACCTC
>NC_139221.1:191232270-191260130 GCF_055691185.1 Crinia signifera
TTTCCCTTGTTTTGACCATGCTGTAAAGGTCTGTAATTTTATTAAAGTGTCAACAGAAAATGAATACTGCCTTCCAGTATTTCCTTGGATAGTAGGCACTTCTGTTAATGAGGACATGAATAAAATGAACAAAACACTTCTCATTAAGGCCAGAACAGGGCATTTGATTGTTCACATTAATAGTGATTGTAACCAGTTTACTTTGGTCAGTGTGGACGCACTGCTTATAAACAAACAAAAAATGGTGTCCTCATCATTCATGTCACTATCATTAAAAATTATTTTCAACTATTTTCTGCAGTGCTTCCAGATCTAAGCAATTGTCACATAAATGAATCATATACGTTTTTGAGTCTGAAGACCAAACAAGGATTTCAGTTAGGTCTTTGTAGTCCAGCTTTTGTGGTAGAGCAGCAACCACTAATTTTATGTTTTGGCAGGTTGTGCAAACACACAGGATGCATACATCTTGCCGCAACACTAATAACACCACATGGGTCGTAAGTAACACAATTTAGACAATCCAGGGAAAATTTACTAAGATCCCTATTTCACATGGGATGTTTTGGGTAACCAATCAGATACTATCTATTAACTCCAATCTTAGTCAAAATTCCCCCTCCACTGTGATTGTCTGGAAGAGCAGTCTTTGAAAGCTAGACAAAGTTTCCATTTCTGTTTCTGAATTCTTTTCCGTCCTGGAACTTTTACAGAAACTCTTTCCAGTGCACATGCAAGAATGTTCATCTTTGTAAAACTGATGTACCTGATGAATAATGTCTATAGGAAGGGTAATTCCTCTATATTTCTGTATGTTTCTGCCAGTTAAAAATTTTTTTTTACCATGTATTCTGTGACAAATTCCTCTGCAGTCTATTTAATTGGTGCCAGAGTTCATATTTATTACTTCTTGTAATAGCACTTCTTTACATATTTGCTTAATTTCTGGGGAGATTCTAGTAATGTGCTAGGAAGAGACAACTTTTTAGTTCCCATGAACTGGAGAATGCAATGTTTACAATCTCCTAGCGGCCAATCAGGAGCAGATTTTCCCGAAACAGTAAATCGGATTTTAACGAAGTCCGTATGGGATACTGGGAAACGTCTTAAGACCTTGGGAATTAGAGGGTATCCGCAGGAGACAGGCACATATATAACACTTTGAACTGGGTGTACTGGCTCCTCCCCTCTGATCCCCCGCCCACAAACCAGTTAAGGTAAAACTGTGCCCTAAGGAGAGTGAACATATGAGAGAAAGTATATATGACAATATGTACATACATGTGTGTGAACAATGTGGTGAGATTCAAACAAGCACATCCACATACAACCAAAACAAGGATCCACCTAGAGAACTAAGGTGAACTTTCCAACAACAGTACAACAACTGCAGCGAGACACTATATTGGGCGGGTGCCCAGTATCCCATACGGACTTAGTAAAAATAGGATTTTAATTCCTACCGGTAAATCCTTTTCATGAACGTCCTTAAGGGATACTGGGAAACTTCTTAAGACCTTGGGGAAGTCCCAAAGCTTCCTGAAGGGGCGGGAGAGTGCGTGACAGTTGCAGTACCACCCGCCCAAACTGGGTATCCTCTTTGGCCAGGGCATCAAATTTGTAGAATTTTACAAAAGTATGCTAGCCTGACCAGGTAGCAGCTCTACAAAGCTGTAAGGCTGAAAAACCCAGAGCAGCCACCCAGAATGTGTCCACTGATCTAGTGGAGTGCACCTTTAAGCTTGAAGGAGCAGGCAATCCTGCCACCACATAAGCCTGCTGAATCGTTGCATAAATCCAACGTGCAATGGATTGTTTTGAGGCCGGACGTCCCTTCTTCTGTGCATCATAGAGAACGAAGAGACAATTGGTCTTGCAAACCTTCACTGTCCTCTGGACATACACACGTAGAGCACTAACTACATCCAGTGACTCCAGAATATCCGGAGAACCAGAAGGCACCACAAGAGGCTGGTTCAGATGAAATGAACAAAATGACCTTCGGAAGGAACTGCGGGTTTGTTCTCAACTCCGCTCTGTCCTCATGAAATATCAAGTAAGGGCTCATACAAGGGAGATCTCCCAACTCAGAGACTCTCCGAGCCGAGGTTAACGCTAAAAGTACCACCGTTTTCCAGGTGAGATACTTCATATCCACCGACATCAATGGCTCAAACCAGGATGATTGTAGGAAAGACAACCACATCCAAACTCCATATGATGGTAGGGAGCCGCTGTTAATGGCTTCCGGGCTTGAGTCATCGTGGAAATGACGGATGCATGAAGGATGTTAGTTAGGATCTGCCGCTCAACCTCCAGGCCGTTAAACGACGCCGCCCTAAGTCCTGGTAGACGCAGGGACCTTGAGTGAGCAGATCGCCTCTGAGAGGCAGTGTCAATGGATCTTCCACTAACAGAGCCTGAAGATCTGCATAACACACTCTTCTTGGCCAGTCTGGTGCCACTAGAACAGCTTCCAGCTTTTGATTTGCATTAGTACCTTCGCCAGTAACGGTGGAAACAGGAATACTAGGTCGAAGGACCATGCTCTCATCAGCGCACCCACGGCCTCCGTCCGAGGATCTCTGGTTCTTAAGCAGTACCTAGCCACTTTGTTGTTGAACTTGGACGCCATGAGGTCGATCTGTGGCCGGACCCATCAATCCACAATGTCGGCAAACACTTGGGGATTGAGACTCCATTCCCCTGGGTGGAGGTCTTGACGGCTGAGAGTCCGCCTCCCAGTTGTCCACTCCCAGGAAGAAGATGGCTGAAATTGCCATCACATTCAACTCTTCCCATGCCAGAATCCGAGGAACCTCTCGCATGCAGGACCTGCTCTTTGTTACACCTTGACGGTTGACATAAGCCACTGTTGTGGCGTTGTTGGACTGTACCTGCACCACCCGCTGTTGAAGAAACGACTGAGCCTGTAGGATCGCATAATAATCTGCCCTCAATTCCAGGACATGGATATGCAGTTTTGACTCTCACAGTGTCCATCGACCTTGGAAGGTCCTGCCCTGTGTCACCGCTCCCCATCCTAACAGACTGGTGTCCGTCGTTATTAGAACCCAATCCTGGCTCACGAACCATCGACCCGCCAATAGTTTTGAGCCATGAAGTCACCACTGGAGCGATTGACGAGCCTGAAGCGACAGGAAAATCTTCTTGTTCATCAAAAGATGTGACCCCGACCATTTGCTCAGAAAGTCCAATTGGAAAGGCCTAGAGTGGAACCTACCAAACTGGACTGCCTCGAATGAGGCCACCATTTTTCCCAGCAATTGGGTACACTGATGAACCGACACCTGAGACATGGCTAAAATCTCTGAGACAAGACTTTGAATGGCACACCCTTTGTTCCTCGGTGTCCAAGATCATTTCCAGAAATAGGAGGCGACGCAACGGTACCAAGGATGACTTGGGAATCTTGAGTACCCAACCATGGTCCGATAAGACCTGCCTGGTCATGATAATATCCTGAATCAGGACCTGTTCCGACTTTGCTTTGATCAGCAAATCGTCCAGATAAGGGATGATGTTGATCCCTTTCCTTCTCAGAAGAACCATTTCTGCCATCACCTTTGTAAAGACGCGAGGTGCAGTTGACAGACCGAATGGTAGTGCTTGTCCTTCAGAGCAAACCTCAGGAAAGCCCGATGAGGAGTCCAAATGGGGATATGCAGGTAGACGTACTTCATGTCTAAGGACACCAGAAATCCCCACCTCCTCCAGACTCGCTATAACCGCCCGCAGAGATTCCATCCAGAACTAGAACACCTTTAAAAAAGGGTTCAGAGTTTTTAAAATTCAGAATGGGCCGTACCGAACAGTCCGGTTTTGGTACTACGACCAAGTTGGAATAAAAACCCCTGCCCCGTTACTCCACAATGACTAGTGCTTTCTCCAGTCTGTGTACTGCTTGCCGCAGAATGAATTGATCTTCCACAGCTGCTGGTAGTCCTGATCGGAAGAACCTGTGAGGGGGAGGTCCGGCAAACTCCAGCCTGTAGCCATTGGAAATAACATCCCTCACCCAGGAGTCGGGGTGAGTTGCGTCCTTCGGCCACATATGAGATGCCTAACGACCCCCCACCTCTATAGGAACTCGTGGGGGGGACCCAGAGTCACGCAGAAGGTTTTAGAGTGGCCGTACCAGTGGCAGAGTCCTGAGACGCTGGGGCTGCCGCCCTTCTGAACTTATCTCTACTGCCTCTGGCAGCCGAGGAAGCCCCTCTTGCCCATTGTTTGGGCCTGGATGGCCGAAAGGACTGCAATGTTTTGTAGGACGACCTAGAAAAAGGACGCTTGGATTGTGTGGATGAAGAAGAAAGAAATGTACGCTTGGATTGGGTGGATGAAGAAGAAAGAAATGTAGATTTCCCTGCTGTAGCTTTGGATATCCGTTCATCCAATTCGCTACCAAAATTTTCCCCATTAAAAGGGAGGTTTTCCACACTACGCTTAGAGTTAGCGTCTGCCACCCACTGGCGTAACCAGAGTGCCCTGTGACCAGACAATGCCATGGCTGAGGTGCGTTGCACCCAGCTCTCACATCGCTTTTGCCGTGTCTTGAATATGGCGCAATCTCTCTCCAACCTGCTCCACAGACATATCTGCCAACAAACCCTCCTGGATTTGTGAAGCCCAGGTGTATATAGACTTGGCATCCAACAGCTGGCGAGGACAGGCCTCTGTACAGCTGGCTTTTAGGGTGGCCGCACCAGGGTACTACCTTTTTGGATAACCTGGACACCGAAGCGTCAACCACCGGAGGCTCCTCCCAACACCACTGACATGTGGTGTTGGGAGATCGAGGAGGAGATTGGGATAAAAGTTTATCCCAGAGAGAAATGTTTTGGATTTCTTGCCTGAACACCATGACACCTATTTGCCTTAATGATTTTTATGAAATGGCACCTTTCTTCTGACTTCCACGTAAATTAAACAAATAGTAGTATACCTCTGCTGCCTGGATCCCCTTCTTTGCTGCTATTACTAACCTTGCTGCTATTTTGAACTACAATGTACTTTTAATGTGATCTTATTGCATATGTCTTACAGTTTTTTTAGATTTCCTTATTTTATATTGATTTATGAATATATTTTTTTATTATGATATTGCTGTAGTATACTACAAGTCTATTGTGCTAACAAACCTTTGCATGTGCATGATATTCATGGGATTACACTACTTAATTTGTGGGTGGATTTATAAAAAAAGGGGATTTTTGTAAGAATTTACCTTTCAAACCCCTTTCTCTGAGTCCATCCCGGTGACAAGTCTAACCTTGGGATGTAGGAGGGTCCGCAGGAACCAAAGCACCTATGCTGAAAGCTTTCCTCTGGATGCAGGCTCCTCCCTTCTGAATCCCATCATGCTTCAGTTCAACTTGAAAAGCACACTAGGATACACAACTCCGTACAATGTCCGACATTTTATATGCACAATCATATAACCATAACATGACAAACATGAACGGTATGACTTACTGAGCGTAAGGGAGGAATCGCTGTGTCACCGGGATGGACTCAGAGAAAGGGGTTTGAACGGTAAGTTCTTACAAAAATCCCCTTTTCTCTTTCGTCCATCCCGATGACACAGCTAACCTTGGGACATTCACGGGCCGGTCGTTTGGGAGGGTACGCTCAGACTGCCAGTTCTCATCACTGCCCGTCCAAATGAAGCATCCTCCGACGCAAACTCATGAAACCTGTAAAATTTGGTAAAGGTGTGAACAGAGGACCAAGTGGTAGCGCTGCACAACTGATCCACGCTAGCTCCATGACGCACAGCCCAAGAGGAAGCAACTGACCTGGTGGTATGTGCATTAATTCGAGAAGGAACAGGTCTACCTACCTTGGTGTAAGCAAAGGAAATTACTGACCTCAATCATCTAGCAATAGTCTGCTTGGAAGCAGGCCATCCTCTCTTATGCACATCATACAAAACCAACAACAGATCTGTTTTGCGCATGTCCTTTACCTTTTCCACGTAAATTCGCAAGGCGCAAACTACGTCAAACTTCCTTAATTTGTCCCTATTTTTTGCCCCTTCTGGAAAATACCAGGAGCACAATCTCCTGGTTTAAATGAAAAGAAGAAACCACTTTTGGAAAAAACTTAGGCACTGTTCGAAGCACAGCCCCATCTTTTGTGAAAAATTAAATGTGGAGATTTACAGGATAAAGCTCCCAACTCCGAAACACGACTGGCCGAAGCAATGGCCAACAAAAAGGTCAATTTCCAAGTAACATATTTAAGGTCAGCCGACCTTAACGGTTCAAAAGGAGGGCTCTGGAACTGTAAATGAGTCTCCCCTATCGCAAAGCGAAGGACTGATGTTCTTTGCATATGGGTATATGCAGATATGCATCCTGAATATCTATGGATGCCAAAAATTTCCCTGGCTCTATGCTACTGAGCGCAGGGACTCCACAAAGGTGATGATTTAAAGACTTTAAATTTAGTATAGGTCTGATTGACCCTTCAGGATTGAATAAAAACCTTTCTTGTGTTCCTCCTGAGGAACCAGGACCACAACCCCCTTCTCCCTGAGAGCCAATGCCACCCCCAAAAGGGCTGTGCGCAAACTGGCTTCCCTTGGCAAAGGGTTTGGGAGAAATCTCCGTGGAGGATACCCCCTGAGATTTATCATGTAACCTCTTGAAACAATTGAAAGAACCCAAGGGTCTGAGGTTGGAATATTCCACTTGTCCTGAAACTGAAGGAGGCGACCCCCCACTCAGAGCAGAACGGGGAGCCTCCACCCAGTCATGCAGAGGATTTGTCCTCTCCTTTTGACACCTGCTTCTTATCAAAAGGCCCCAAACCTGGATTTGGCTTTTCCTGCTGGGATTCTCTCCTGTCCTTTGCTGGATGCTCCCCCTCGAAAGGAAGAGCGAAAAGCAGGTTTAAACACTCCAAACTTTGAGCCAGAATCTTTTGCTGTGGTAGGAAGAAATGTACACTTCTGTGAAAAACCTGCACTAAACACTAAGTTAATAAAACAATAAAAACCTAGCCATTCTGGTCAAAAATTAAAAGAAAAAAAGGCGGCTGCAGCAGCAGCCGATCAGCATAGCACCCACTCCTGTGGGCACCTAAAACGAACTGAAGCATGATGAGATGCAGAAGGTAGGAGCCTGCATCCAGAGGAAAGCTTTCAGCATAGGTGCCTTGGCTCCTGCGGACCCTCCTACATCCCAAGGTTAGCTGTGTCACCGGGATGGATGAAAGAGAAAGTAGTATAACAGTCGCCCTATGAAAATATATATATATGACCTGCAGTTACTGGAGTGGCATTGCACAGGAGATTGTCCTTTGCTGCGAAAGGATTGACGGACAAAACTCTCCACATATCGCCCTTTTTTGCCCCATTCCACATTGGAGTTGAATCTAAATTCTGGTCGGTTCAGGAACCACAGAAGATCCAGTCTATTCGTTGCTTTTTAATTTGAAGCTTCTTTTTATTGAGTCTTTTTATTACACCCCTGATGAAGTCCGAGTGACGAAACACGTCGGGTTATTGTGATGACTGAAAACTTGACTCCATATGAATTATTGAATGAAAACACGCTGTAACTTCATTTATCTTGCTGATTTTTTAATAAATTATATAATTGTCTTGTGACACTTAGCAAGTGATTAATTGCCATCTAAATCAAAAGGTGGTGGTGGTGACACTTGAGAAGGCGCACTCGAAATCCTTGAGAGATAAAATTATATATATATATATATATATATATATATATATATATATATATATATATATATATATATATATATATATATATATATATATATATTCTTTTGGATGCGCGGCACTGAGGTCTTAGATCAAATAAAACAATACGTAGCCCAGTTAAAGGTTGACGTTTCAGCCACTTTATTGTGGCTTTTTTCAAAACAGCTTTGTTTTGAAAAAAGCCACAATAAAGTGGCTGAAACGTCAACCTTTAACTGGGCTACGTATTGTTTTATTTGATCTAAGACCTCAGTGCCGCGCATCCAAAAGATTGTATTCAGTTGTATCATCTGGACACCTCTGAGCTGAGTGCCGGTGACCATTCGTTTCAATATATATATATATATATATATATATATATATATATATATATATATATATATTAGCTGACCCGCCCGGCGTTGCCCGGGAAAACCTTGGGGTTTATTTCCAAAATTGCTGAAAAATGTCATCTTACAGTATGCTGTGACAAAGACCTAAGATTGTAATTTGTTATAGATTCCACCATAATGTTAGAATGTGTTTGCATTGATACTCAATGATGTCAATGAAATCAGGTGTGGTGTTGTTGTTTGAAACACAATGCTCCTGAGTTGAAAACTTGTATGTGTTGATGAATTCCACATCCACTCCTGAGATTTATCACCCACATCCACATCCACTCCTGAGATTTAGCACCTACCTTCTGAGGGTCAGAAATCGGTACAAAATCAGAAAGGGACATGTCCACACCTCAATTTCTATACTTTCAATGGTACAGTTTCTAGGGTGTGTAATTACAGGCGCTGAGTGCGTGGGGTCCGGGGTGGGCGTTACTTACCGCGCCATAATTAATTAAAAATTCACTGCTCCCTGCCACTCACCGAACCTGCCTGCAGCAGTCTCTGAGGATCTGTAAAGCACATGCACCGAGCATCTCTACCAAACAGTGGGGCAGCCCCTGAGTGTGGGAGCAGGTCCGCGGGCCTGGCCAAATGATGTCATGACGCGATGCACACTATCCGCACCACTGTAATGCACCACCGGGAATGGGTGCAATGGGCAAAATTCTTCCCTACACCCACCGGGCCAATCCACTGATCCAGCCATCACAATCATCAATGGATGCATTGATAAGGTTTGGAGTTTAAGAAGTTGAAGAATAAGACTGAGAAAAAGAATTGCCATGTTACAAAGTGTACAATTTACTCAATAAATCGTGAAAAAAATGTAAGTGTACATAGAAGTACAATCAAGAAATGAAAGTAGGATTAAAAAATAAGTTCTGATTCAAACTGATAATTGTTTGGATGGGTTGGGTTGTGAAACAAATCTATAGGTGAGGGTATGGATATTGTGGGCATAATTGGTGTTTGTTACACCTACAGGGGGCCCTCAATTGATGGGATTTTCACTACAGTGTCACGGTCACAGTGTCACCATAGGGGGATTCCCAATTGGGGTCCAGGTGGTCTTTTGGGACCCTTTACAATCCTGTAGGTCTTTTCTCCTTGAGCTTACAGTCTCCCTTAATGATAGTCAATCACTGAGGGAGACTGTAGGCTCCAGGAGAAGAGACCAACGGGATTGTAAAGGGGTCCCTAAAAGACCACCTGAACCCCAATTGGAAATCCCCCTACGGTGACACTGTAGTGAGAATTTCTCATCAACTGGGGACCCCCTGTAGGTGTACCAAACACCAATTATGCCCACAATCTCCATACCCCCTCCACCTATAGATTTGTTTCGCAACCCACTACCATCCAAATAATTATCAGTTTGAATCAGAATTAATTTTTTAATCCTACTTTCATTTCTTGATTGTACTGTACTTCTATGTACACATATTTTTTTCACGATTTATTGAGTAAATTGTACACTATAACGTGACAAATCTTCATCTCAGTCTTATTCTTCAACTTCTTACACTCATAACATTCAAACAAATGCATGCAGCGCTCATGCCCATCGACCAAACATTATCTATGAACCAAAAGAGTCTGAGAAACCCTTAAGGCAGAGCTGTGCCTGATATCCAACTGACTAACAGGGTGAGTGCAGTGTACCCACTTTGTATTGATCAATGGGTGCATTGGCCAGGAAAAAGATTTCTCAGTGCAACTGGCCGGGGAGCGCAGTGACAGGCTGGAGGACTGGAGAGACGGATATGGGGAACAAAGTAGAAACGGTACATTAGGTACAGTTTTTATTTGCCGATACAGACGGTTAAATAAACGGCAAATTATTTTTTATGTGTTCTGTGTGCTTGTGTGTGTTGTACTGTTTTTGTGTGTGTGTTGTAGTGTATGTGGTTGTGTGTGTTGTATTGTATGTATCTGTCCAATGCGTAAGTGTGTGAGGTGTGCTACGTGTATACAGTATGTGTTTGTTGTGTCTTTGTGTATCTGTGCAATGTTTAAGTGTGTGTCGTACTGTTTTTTGGGTGTGTGTGGTGAATGTGTGTGTGTGTTGTGCTGTTAGAGGTATGTTATGTGTGTGTGTTGTGTGTATCTGCCCTATGTGTAAGTGTATAAGGTGTGCTATGTATAAATCTGTGTGTGTGTAGTGTGCTGTGTGTATCTGTGCAATGTTTAAGTGTGTGTTTTGTGTATTGTACTGTTTTTGGGTGTGTGTTGTAGTGAATGTGGGTGTGTGTTGTACTGTGAGTGTTGTGTGTATCTGCCGAATGTGTAAGTTTGTGATCTGTGCTACGTATATATGTGTGTGTAGTGTGCTTTGCGTATCCTGGCAATGTTTAAGTGTGTGTGTTCTGTGTGTTTGTGTTGTACTGTTTTTGGGTGTGTGTTGTAGTGTGTATGGATTTGTATTGTACTGCATGTGGTGTGTTGTGTGTGTGTGTGTGTGTGTATCTGTCCAATGTGTAAGTGTGTGAGGTGCTCTACGTATAAATGTGTGTGTTGTGTGCTATGTGTGCGTATGTGGTGTACTGTGTGTGTGTGTGCGTGTACAATGTGTATGTGTGTGTGTTGTGTGGTCTATGTATATCATCAATTATTTCCTAATTGTTAAAAGCCTTCACCATAATGTTAGAATGTGTCATTCATACTCAATGACAGCAATGAAATCAGGTGTGGAGTTGTTCCTTTGCAAACGGTTTCCCAGATCATCGATCTTTTCCCCAGAACATCAATGAAGGTAAATTACAACTTGGTGTTTTTTAAATTTCTAAGTGAAATTTCCCAAAAACGGCTTCGAGGTGCACACCACCGGGTCCAGAGGTATCTTGTTGCTTAATTTGGTGTCTCTGAGTGCCTCGGTGTGTCCGCAATGCGCCGGACACGCACACACACACACACACGCACACAGATTCTTCAACTTATTATATAGATATATATATATATATATATATATATATACATATATATACACATATATATTTACACACATACATATATATACACATACATACATACATAATATATATATATATATATATATATATATATATATATATATATATATATATATATATATATACACACACACACACACACACACACACACATACACATACATACATACATATACACACATGCATACATTCTCATGGAATCACAGAGTTTCTGAGCATGTCTCTTTAAAAGCCTCTTTTTTTTTTTTCAAAAAACAATTTTATTGAATTTGTCAACATTAAAGTGTACACGTTAACAGTATTGTCGTCTTGAGTACAATCTTTTGCTGTTACATCACAGTTCAACATTGATCACATTTCAATACATTATACATCTTCTTCAGCCTGCATACAAATACTTGTTACGTTGCTACGCCCTCGACTTAGTGATATATTCAAGACCTGACAAATCTCCCGTTTCTCTCTCTATTTTTGTTATTTACATAACTAGTCAACCTTTCTAACTATAGTATAATGTAATATAACATATCAATCCCTAAAACAGACCCCCCCTTCCCCTTACCCTCCCACCTCCCAGACTCGGTGTGTCTCATCAATCTGATAGTGACCTAAGCAGGTACCAGGTAGTGCCCTTAAATATCTTCATGACCTGTGTTTGTACATCTTCCTCTAAGGATCTTATGTAAATTCCCCACTTTTTGTGAAATTTCTTCACACCCTCCTCTACCATGGGCAGAGTGGCCCTTCTATCAAAGTACATCAGTTGTGTTAAGGCAACTTTGACCTCCTGCAAAAGGGGCTGAGACGGAGCTGTCCATTTTCATAGTATGACTTTTTTTGCCATCGTTACAGTCACTGTAAGGAATGGTAACAACTCTGTCTTTCGCCCATGCAAGTTCCAACTAGAAAAATTGGCACATAACATTGCCAGTGGGTCCTTACATAAATGCAGGTCACATGTAGTGTTAATAAACATCATCACTCTGTCCCAGAACCGTCTAATTTTCCCACAGTCCCACATGTGATGGAAGAACGTAGCGTTAGAGCCTTTGCATTTAAGGCATATTCCCATTTCCCCTGGTACAAAGTGCTTTCTCTGAGCCTGGGAGATGTACGCTCTATGCATGGTTTTAATGTGTACCTCCTGTAACATGGTGGACTGCAGTATTTTCAACGTCTTTTCCATATGTTTGTGGAGTGTTTCCATTGAAGATACCCCTGGGATATCCCCCTGCCGTTTCGGGACCATAGCAGACCAAACTACGTCTGGTGAGGATGGAAGGATGTCAACATATAGATACTTCAGTCTGTATGGTCCTGTGGAGCTCAGACTGAACACCTGCTGCAGAACATCCTGCCTCCCTGATACCAACATGGGGCCTTATTTGACTGTATATAATGTCTAACCTGAAGGTACATATAGAAGTCTCTGTTAGGTAGAGAGAATTTAACGGAGATCTCTTGGAAAGAGAGTATCTGCCCCCCCGGGTCAAACACATCTTTGACTGCCATTATGCCTTGCTTCTTCCACCTGTCTTATCCTACTTCGGTCATCTCAGGAGTGAAGCAAGGGTTTCCCCAGATAGTGTCATACCTGGTGTTCTGGTGATTCCTTCCCAGAAATTTGTTAATTCCTACCCATACAGAATACGTGTCAGTAAATAAAATATTTTTCCTGACCTGCTGTGGTAATTTAGCCCGTGGAACGTGGAGCAGCCCCGCCAACGAATATGGACTCACCATATCCCCTTCTAAAGTTCTGTAAGTGTAGGAGTTTGTTCCCTGGAGCCAGTCTAGGATATATCTCATGAATATTGCCTGATTAAAAGCCAGAATGTTAGGTATCCCCAGTCCTCCATCAGCTCTCTTGAGATAAGTTTTTTGTCGGGAGATGCGTGGCTTTTTGCCTTGCCATAGAAAACAGAAAAAGGCCTTATTTAATTTCTGTGCATCTTTCTTCGATAACTGTACCGGGATCATTTGCATGCAGTACGATATTTTTGGAAAGGCTATCGACTGCACTACAGCAGCTCTTCCCAATAACGACAATGGCAGAGACCTCCACACCTCTAGCAACCTAAGGATCTCAGCAACTATGGGGGAGAAATTAGCTTCATACAACCTCGAGATCTCCCCAGGTACTTGAATGCCCAAATATTTAATAGTGTCAGTAGTCAGTCTAAAGGGGGAAGCAACATGACTCGGGATCCCCTTCGCCTTTGGTCCCAGCACCTGCAAGATTTCTGACTTATGGTAGTTGATCTTATATCCTGCAAAGGATCCGAAATGATCTATTGTTTTCCTTATGGTCGGTAAGGATTCAGGAGGTTTGAGACGAACAGAAGCATGTCGTCTGCAAATAGACTAACCTTCAACACCGTTGACCCCACGGTGATGCCCCTGTACATTTGATTAGTGCGGAGCGCCACTGCCAGTGGTTCCAAAGCCAGAGCAAATAAAAGTGGGGATAGCGGGCATCCCTGTCTGGTCCCCCTCTGAATCAGAAACGGGGTCGACAGGTAACCATTACATGCCACTTGCGTGGTGGGCTGTGAGTATAGGGACTTAATGACATCTACAAAGCCCTGAGGAAAACCTAATCTCCCCATGGTTTCCAATAGAAGGTCCCAGGTGACCAGATCAAACGCCTTCTCAGCATCTAGTGATAGTACAGCCTGGTCGTCTGAGCCACCCCCCATCCCTATGTGTTGAATCACCGCCAATAGTTTGCGCACGTTCACCACGGAGTGTCGACCATTAATAAAGCCAGTCTGATCGTCCGAGATAACCGCAGGCAAAACATATTTTATTCTTTCTGATAGTATTTTCATCAACATTTTGTAATCTGTATTCAATAACAATATTGGCCTATATGAGCCTGGGTCTTCCGGGTCCCTGCCTGGCTTTGGAAGCACTTTAATCACAGCCGAATTGAAGTATAGAGGGAGCGGTTTGCCCTGAATTATGTCATTAAATACGCTACCCGAACTTCCGGTTTTATCGCTGAAGCCGCACGGAGCTCCACGGGACATTGAATCAGATCTAAGCGCTACACCACGGACCTGCCTTGCCCTATCCCATACAAAGGAAAAGGTATTGTAGGGACATTGTAGATCGCATCCCTGGAGCTGCCTTCTCTCTCAACAATAACGCTACCACCATATATTCAAAGAAGGGCTGTAAACATATCTTTACTAACCCCGTTTTTTTCAACAGGCAAGCACATCACTCTTTCTCTTTTACTGTTTTCTCTCACTATCTCTTTTATTGCTGTTTTTAATTATTATATATTCCTTCCATTTTGCCATATTTATTTATATATATCCTCACAAGCGCCTTAAATAATTTCTCTTTTCCATAAACTATACCATTAAGGCTGCTCAAAATCCCAGCGCAGTTAAACTTACAAATACTATCTATGTCATTAAATACGGTCACTAATGTTTCACTTATTCTAGGTTTCAGGATTTTATAAAACTCCCCCGAGTATCCATCCGGCCCTGGGGCCTTGAGAGGTTTAAGTTGGGAGATAGCTTGTGTTACCTCATCTATAGTGATTGGCGCCATAACGCGCTCAGCCGCCGCACTTGATATCTGGGGGAGAGATATAGAAGCCCAAAATTGATCTTTCTGTCCCCTATCTATGTCTCCTTGGGAGTAGAGTTTAGAGTAAAAGTCCCAATTGCCAGCATCTCTGTTCCCTTGTGTGTCCTGTCCCCTCCCGGTTTTTGTAAAACTTTAAATCAGAGCTGAGGGCCTAGATCCCTGCATTAAATTAGATAGTAGCCGTCCATTTTTATTGCCATGTTTGTAGAACTGAAAATTGGTGTTGTTTATGTTGCGCAGTGTCTGAGATTCCATTAATGCATCATAATGAGTCTTAGCTTGTAAATACGTATGTTTGTGGGTCTGAGTGGGGGATGCCTTGAAATTAGCATATGTACTCGTCACCAAGTCCTGAGCTTTTATTATGTCTGCTGACCTTTCTTTACGGTATTTATTAACAAATGAGATTATCTCTCCCCTGATCACCGCCTTGGCTGCCTGCCACGTCATTAATGGGTCTGTGGTGTTGTCCCCATTATTAAACTTATACTCCATCCACTTGGCCTCCAGGGCATCACGAAATGTCTTGGAAGATGCCAGGTACGAGGGGAATCGCCATTGGCGATGCTTCCCCACTTCCACAAGCACCCATATCAGGGAATGATTTGACAGGCACATGGGCTCAATGCCCGCCTCAAGCTTGCTGCCACAGAGTCCCGCGGACAGGAGTAAGTAATCAATACGTGATAAGGTTCCATGGGCTGCTGACAAACACGTATAATCCCTCTCAGTCGGGTGGAGCAACCTCCAGCTGTCCACTACATGGAGTTGGGATGAAATTGCCCCTATACCCAGTATGGGACTTCGGGGCTGTTTTTTAGGGTTAGAGGATCTATCTAATGATGGCAAAACTACTATATTAAAATCTTCTCCCATAATCAGGCGCGAGTCAGCGTATGGATACAGTTTCGTCAACAGTCCTGTGAAGAATTTTTTTGAATAGGCATTAGGGGCGTAAACGTTACACAAGACATATTTCTCCCCGTGTATGGAGGTCTCTGCAATAACAAAACGTCCCTCCGGGTCTTTGATTCTATTAGTAACCGATGTTCCCAGTGATTTGCGCGATAAGATCGCTACTCCCCTGGCTTTAGAATTATAGGAGGCATAGGCATCTACCTTAAATCCCATTACTCCCAATTTCTCATGCTCTATATCCGTAAGGTGGGTCTCCTGTAACATAACTATATCCGCCTTTTGCTTCTTAAGATAAAGAGGAAAAAGCTTCTGCTCTATCGGGGAATTAATCCCTCCCACGAGCAAAATTTCACAGTAGCCATGTCACATTATTTTTATTGATGTAATATAGCCCTGGACACACCGAGTTCTGGTTCACTCCCCCCCCTTTCCCCTCCTGCACTAAAACAACCTACCCACATAGGAACAACAGGTCCCTTTAACTTGCCCCTCACCCACCTCCCAACAAATTCCCCTGAGAGTACTAGCTCTCCTATATTTCCAGATAGTATAAGTCAACTTGTACGCAGTGAAGGGTAGCTCTTAGAGCCTTCCCCCCACCAACACAGCTCTGTGGTTATTACCTAACCTCCGTTTCCTTCCTCCTTGCTAGAGTAGAAAAGTTATTCCCACCTCCCCGAGCTGTACCCTTGGGCCGGCACCCCTTATACATAGCAATAATATATATCATTTTGAAACCACAGTCCAAACAGTGACATTCCAATACTTTCCCAAGTGTGGTCTATGAAACTTAATAAGTCTGATATTTAGTAGGGTAATATCTAGACCCCTTAATGAGGAGTATTCAGTGTTTTTTGAGAGTCTGGTTCACCGCTCACTGTTCTGTGTCCCTGTGATCTCGCTGAAGTGCTCTCCACTTTTTCTTATCTCCTCATTTCTGACTTCCTCAGTATTCAACTTGTGGCCAGCTCACTGACCCCTTTTGCGAACTTAGCATAATTATGCGAGTTCAAATGGGAGAGCTGTAACTGGAGACATCTGTTTTCTCCTGCTCTCCACGTGAGCTGGTCAGACTGGGATATTTCTGAGCAGGGTGTTCATCTCAGCAGCTTGTGTTCCTCACATTTGTGGACTTGTATTTTTTTTACAAAGGTTTAGAAAGGTAAATGTTTTGTTCAGTATTTATTTTACAACAAATGGCTGTGTGACTATTTTAATTGGGTTTGTGCAGACGGGTGTATTTTGTTCTGTTTGGCCTTTATCCTTGTGTTGTGCTTTTAGCATTGTTTCTTTGCCCTGTGTTTTTATTTAATTTATTTTATAAATGTTAGCGTGTTTAAAAGCCTGTTTGGGGGTTAGGTGAGGAAGAAGAGAGGAAGCATGGGAAATTACTAGGAGCATTCCAAAATGATTTCTTATTGGGTACCATTAAAATAACTTCTTAATTCCAAATAAATTAATATAGAAGTACAGCATTATGGCACTTGCAATAAATACTTTATAGTACATTTTTTTTAATTTATAAGCCATAAAAAACAAAAAAAAATAACAACTTTAACAAAGATAGCCCTACAGTTCACCTAAAAAAGATGCCGAGGGAAAAATGGAGAACTTATCTAAAAAAAGAAACCAGCAGGACTCACAATTTGTGCATTGAATACACTTTTGGAGAGAGACACTAAAATCCCCATTGAACAGACATGGGGAGAAGTGCAGGGTGAACTGAGTTAGCTTTGCAAAATATTTTTGGAGAAGCAACAGAGCTGAATACAGGGAAGCACAAAATAGGAGAGAAAAGTTCACTACTCTCCAAAAAACATGCACACTCACCGTTATTTACGGCGACATAGGAGCATTGAATACATGCCAATGTATCCATCCCACATTCTCCTCCTAATCAGCAAACACATTGTAAGACATGCGAATAGTTACGCCTTCAACACCTCTCCCAGTCGGGACATCATTGTCCACGTCCCCTATGGTGGGGTATCTGCTGTCTTCTCCATCCGTAAGTATGCTCTGGCATCCCCTGCTGTGGAGAAGTCTTTGAATGTGTCCCCCTCAAAGACCCTAAGACGGGCCGGGTATAATAATGCAAATTTCCTCTTCTCCCCGAATAGGTGAAAACAGATAGCAGTGAACTCCTTCCTTGCCCTGGTCACCTCAGCGGAGTAGTCTTGAAATAGGTGCAGTTTGTGACCCTCCCATAGTACGGTTTTCTGCTTACGGGACGCTGTCCATAGGGTTTTTTTGTGTAGATAATTTAGACTTTTAAAGATGGCGACTCTAGGCCTGACATTGACTCCATCTCTTTCAGGCCCCAGCCTGTGGGCTCGTTCTATCACCATGTCTGCACAGTCAGTCACTCTCCACACCTAATAATGCCGATAATGTGTTGCGTATGAAATAGTGAAGGGCAGGGCCCCTAACCGTCTCCGGGAGCCCCACCAGCCTGAGATTCGATCTTCTTGATCGGTTTTCTAAATCATCCACCTTGTTTGTTAGAGAGTACACTGTTTTTTGCAGATCAGCGTTGTGTGCCTTTAATTCCTGCACCTCATGGAAAACTGCTCCTATCTTTGACTCATTATTGGTAACTCTTAGCAAGCTGTGACATGTGTCCCTTCATGTCCTCAATGCTCAACCTCAATGTCTCTGCTTGTGATTGAAACATGGGGGCCATTGTTGCTTTAATGGCTCTGACCATGTCATTATATGCTGCTGTGTCCGCCTCCTCTCCCTCATCTCCCGGCCCCTGCAATAAGCAGGCTGGAGTGCCGGTGAAAGTCTGCGGCTGCGAGGCCTGTCTGTCCCCCAGTACCTGTTGGCAACTTGATATCGCCGTTGTCTGGTTCAGGCTATTGCGTGCCTCTGCCTGAGTCTCAAGTCCGTCCGGGGAGGGAGGTGCGGCCGCCATCTTGGGCTGCTGCGTCTGCGGCTTGGCGGTGGGCTTGCGGTTCTGTCTTTTCGGCATGGGAGAGCGAGACCTCTCCATGCGCTGCGCTGAGCTCTCCTCCCGGTCTGCCGCCGTCTGTGAGCGTTGGGGGCTGTGATTTAGCAAGGTAGGGGTGCCGTCCTCCTTACCGCTCACGGAGCTCCTGTCTCACGTGGCCGTCCTTGCAGGAGCCGGAACCGGAAGTCTCTTTAAAAGCCTCTTAAGGTTGCTATAACATCGCGTTTGCTCTGTGCATGCACAATTAGGACCTCCTGAAGCCAGGGAATTAATGTACACTCCGTTCCCTATAAATACATCCTGGCCACATGTCACCTCATCTCTAATCCCTGAGGAAGTCGCAGAACAAAAGAAAAAAGGGATGAAACCGTTTGGATATCATCTTCCTCTGCATCCCCATCGACATAATATCAGATAAGCTTGATTGATATTGATGTACAGGTCCATGTTATCAACCTTGATCAGAAAGGGGCTTCTGAACGATATCGCTGGCAATATCTTCTAGTGTGTATGCCTAATATCTTTAACACTGCACTTTAGGATCTTCTAGTGCTGGGGTAGCCAACCCTAGTCCTCGAGAGCTACCAACGGTGCATGTTTTGCAGGTCTCCTCACAGAATCACAAGTGAGCTAATTAGCTCCATCTGTGTATCTTTTAAAATGTGTCAGTGATTAATGAGTGCAGCTGTGCAGCAGCTAGGTTGTCTGGAAAATGTGCACTGTTGGTAGCTCTCGAGGGCTAGAGTTGGCTACCACTGTTCTAGTGTGTATGACCAATTTGTGTGTTTTCAATGTTTAGGAGCAAATGGTCAATTGTCATTTGCTCCCAAAAATGTCCAAATTTTCATAACGACCAGCCAGATGGGAAAGATAATTTTCAAATGTGTCCTTTACCTGCATATTTTTATCATCACAGGGTGATAAATCGCGATTGCTTTCAACCACAAGGTGGCAGTACTTTACAGCACAATAAGCACCTTCAATGTGTGTATTGTCACTGAGGGGCAGATTTATTAAGCTCAGTGAAGTAATAAAGTGTCGAGAGAGAGATCGAGAGAGAGAGAGATCGAGAGAGAGAGAGAGAGATCGAGAGAGAGAGAGAGAGAGAGATCGAGAGAGAGAGAGAGAGAGATCGAGAGAGAGAGAGAGAGATCGAGAGAGAGAGAGAGAGAGAGAGAGAGATCGAGAGAGAGAGAGAGAGAGAGAGAGATCGAGAGAGAGAGAGATCGAGAGAGAGAGAGAGAGAGATCGAGAGAGAGAGAGAGAGAGATCGAGAGAGAGAGAGAGAGATCGAGAGATCGAGAGAGAGAGAGATCGAGAGAGAGAGAGAGAGATCGAGAGAGATCGAGAGAGAGAGAGATCGAGAGAGAGAGATCGATCGAGAGAGATCGATCGAGAGATCGATCGAGAGATCGATCGAGAGATCGATCGAGAGATCGATCGAGAGATCGATCGAGAGATCGATCGAGAGAGATCGAGAGAGATCGAGAGTGATCGAGAGAGATCGAGAGAGAGAGATCGAGAGAGAGAGATCGAGAGAGAGAGAGATCGAGAGAGAGAGAGATCGAGAGAGAGAGAGATCGAGAGAGAGAGAGATCGAGAGAGAGAGAGATCGAGAGAGAGAGAGATCGAGAGAGATCGATCGAGAGAGATCGAGAGAGATCGAGAGAGATCGAGAGAGAGAGAGAGATCGAGAGAGAGATCGAGAGAGATCGAGAGAGAGAGAGAGATCGAGAGAGAGATCGAGAGAGAGAGAGAGAGAGAGAGATATCGAGAGAGATCGAGAGAGATCGATCGAGAGAGATCTCGAGAGAGATCGAGAGAGATCTCGAGAGAGAGAGAGATCGAGAGAGAGAGAGAGAGAGAGATCGAGAGAGAGAGAGAGATCGAGAGAGATCGAGAGAGATCGAGAGAGATCGAGAGAGATCGAGAGAGATCGAGAGAGATCGAGAGAGATCGAGAGAGATCGAGAGAGATCGAGAGAGAGAGATCGAGAGAGATCGAGAGAGATCGAGAGAGATCGAGAGAGATCGAGAGAGATCGAGAGAGATCGAGAGAGAGAGAGAGAGAGAGAGAGAGAGAGATCGAGAGATCGAGAGAGATCGAGAGAGATCGAGAGAGATCGAGAGAGATCGAGAGAGATCGAGAGAGATCGAGATCGAGAGAGATCGAGAGAGAGAGAGAGATCGAGAGAGAGAGAGATCGAGAGAGAGAGAGAGATCGAGAGAGAGAGAGATCGAGAGAGAGAGAGAGATCGAGAGAGAGAGAGAGATCGAGAGAGAGAGAGATCGAGAGAGAGAGAGATCGAGAGAGAGAGAGAGAGAGAGATCGAGAGAGATCGAGCGAGAGAGATCGAGAGAGATCGAGAGAGAGAGAGATCGAGAGAGATCGAGAGAGAGAGATCGAGAGAGATCGAGAGAGATCGAGAGAGAGAGATCGAGAGAGAGAGATCGAGAGAGAGAGAGAGAGATCGAGAGAGAGAGATCGAGAGAGAGATCGAGAGAGAGAGAGATCGAGAGAGAGAGAGATCGAGAGAGATCGAGAGAGAGAGAGATCGAGAGAGATCGAGAGAGAGAGAGAGATCGAGAGATCGAGAGAGAGATCGAGAGATCGAGAGAGAGAGAGAGAGAGAGAGAGAGATCGAGAGAGAGAGATCGAGAGAGAGAGATCGAGAGAGAGAGATCGAGAGATCGAGAGAGATCGAGAGAGAGAGAGATCGAGAGAGAGAGAGAGAGAGATCGAGAGAGATCGAGAGAGAGAGAGAGAGAGAGAGATCGAGAGAGAGAGAGAGATCGAGAGATCAAGAGAGAGATCGAGAGAGAGAGATCGAGAGAGAGAGAGATCGAGAGAGAGAGATCGAGAGAGATCGAGAGAGAGAGATCGAGAGAGAGAGATCGAGAGAGAGAGAGAGAGAGATCGAGAGAGATCGAGAGAGAGAGATCGAGAGAGAGAGATCGAGAGAGAGATCGAGAGAGAGAGAGATCGAGAGAGAGAGAGATCGAGAGAGATCGAGAGAGAGAGAGAGATCGAGAGAGATCGAGAGAGAGAGAGATCGAGAGATCGAGAGAGAGAGAGATCGAGAGAGAGAGAGAGAGAGAGAGATCGAGAGAGAGAGATCGAGAGATCGAGAGAGATCGAGAGAGAGAGAGAGAGAGATCGAGAGAGATCGAGAGAGAGAGAGAGAGAGAGAGAGATCGAGAGAGAGAGAGAGATCGAGAGATCAAGAGAGAGATCGAGAGAGAGAGATCGAGAGAGAGAGAGATCGAGAGAGAGAGAGATCGAGAGAGAGAGAGAGATCGAGAGAGAGAGAGATCGAGAGAGAGAGAGAGATCGAGAGAGAGAGAGAGATCGAGAGAGAGATCGAGAGAGATCGAGAGAGAGATCGAGAGAGAGAGAGAGAGAGATCGAGAGAGAGAGAGAGAGATCGAGAGAGAGAGAGAGAGATCGAGAGAGAGAGAGAGAGATCGAGAGAGATAGAGAGAGATCGAGAGAGAGAGAGAGATCGAGAGAGAGAGAGAGATCGAGAGAGAGAGAGAGATCGAGAGAGAGAGAGAGATCGAGAGATCGAGAGATCAAGAGAGAGATCGAGAGAGAGAGATCGAGAGAGAGAGATCGAGAGAGAGAGATCGAGAGAGAGAGAGATCGAGAGAGAGAGAGATCGAGAGAGAGAGAGATCGAGAGAGAGAGAGATCGAGAGAGAGAGAGATCGAGAGAGAGAGAGATCGAGAGAGAGAGATCGAGAGAGAGAGAGATCGAGAGAGAGAGATCGAGAGAGAGAGAGAGAGAGAGAGATCGAGAGAGAGAGATCGAGAGAGAGAGATCGAGAGAGAGAGATCGAGAGAGAGAGATCGAGAGAGAGAGATCGAGAGAGATAGAGAGAGATCGAGAGAGATAGAGAGAGATCGAGAGAGAGAGAGATCGAGAGAGAGAGATCGAGAGAGAGAGATCGAGAGAGAGAGATCGAGAGAGAGAGATCGAGAGATCGAGAGAGAGAGAGAGAGAGAGATCGAGAGAGAGAGAGAGATCGAGAGAGAGAGATCGAGAGAGAGAGAGATCGAGAGAGAGAGAGATCGAGAGAGATCGAGAGAGAGAGATCGAGAGGAGAGAGATCGAGAGAGATCGAGAGAGAGAGAGAGAGAGAGAGAGAGAGAGAGAGAGAGAGAGAGAGAGAGAGGAGAGATCGAGAGAGATCGAGAGAGATCGAAAAAAACAAACAAACAGGGAAGCGCCCCCTTTAGTGACGCCGGCAGCCCGGGACCGCCCACAACTGTGACGTTGGCGGGCCCGGTCCGCCCCCTTGCGCTGCCCCCGTGCAGCAGCGCCCTGCCCGCCCTTATTTCTAGAGGGAACACTAGAGATAGATATCTACATAGACAGATGTAGATTTAGTATATTCTTGTTTCAGTGACCACATTCCGGGCGCCTGATGATGCATGCTATGCAACACCCGGAAGTCAACTGGTGGTCAGCGGCTGGTGGGTGCCTATTTGAACATGTGTTTTTGCAACGTATATTCGTATATAGTACTCACTGTATCCTGATGATGGGGTGTGCATACCTCAAAACGTTGACTTGATGGATGAAAAATCATCCTTTCACTACACCTTCAAACAAAGCCTCAGAGTGCCGCTTTTCTCACACACCTACATATAGGAGGCTGCCTACCCTCCAAAAAGAGGGCACTGGAATATATATATATATATATATATATATATATATATATATATATATATATATATATATATATATATATATATATATATATATATATATATCTATATATATCTCCACATATCCACTACTGCGTCAAGGATAGGAGACCAGCACACCAGCAGTTGAAACCGTTCTTGAGATTTTTTGTAAAAAAAAAAAAATTTCAGCAAAAAATCATCAATGCAATAAACAGATTTGCAAGCATGATGTACTTATCATTTCCATCAAGGGAGCTGCCCATGCAGTGTAAGCCCCTCTGGCCCGACACCTTCCTCAAGGGCATATATTTAAATTATGATAGGATTCAGATTCAGCACCCAGGATTGATGATTATTAAAAGTGTGCAGCTCATCTTACCAGGGAGACAGAGAGACACACACCTCTCTCTATATATATATATATATAGATATATATTCCGTGTTTTACCAAAACACTGCCATCTGTTGGCAGCAAGTGAAACTACATCGACCTCTGAGCATTTGCTCCGAGTGGGCTTACTATGCATACCACATTATTTATTTGATTATTTGTTTATTAAAGGTGAGTTACACCATGACTTATCATCTATTGTTCTCAGCTGCAATACAATACATAGAACAATAGAGTAGGGGATTAGTAGAGGATTTAAGGGGTGTACACACGGATCTATCCTTCTATTCGATTTTGAATACATACTCAAAATTGGTTAGAAGGTCTAACCTTATCACTGTCAAGGTTAGACAAATCGCCCTATAATATCACTTAGTAAAAAATAAAAAGTTGCCAGGCAAGAATATTTTGACTAGATCGCTGACGGTCTAGTCAAAATCTATGGTAATTCACTGCTGAGGGAGATATTCACCAGGCGATTTGCAATTAGATAACAACCAAGTATATTAATTCTAGTATAGTCAAATTCGCTCCGTGTGTACACCCCTTAAGTCCGACAGCTCTGGCTCACTAGATATAAGGCATTTGGTACTTACCGATATTTCCCTTTCACCAAATCTGCCGGGGACACTGCAGTCATCACATATGTGATAAAGTAGGTGTACTGGAGGAGTGGCACTTTAAGAAAACTTTACTGCTGCAGGCTCCTCCCTCCTCTATCCCCATCCAGACTCCAGTCTTAGAAAAACTGTGTCCGAGAGGAGAAGAGAGAGCGGGCCGACCCGGTAGGGAAAGGAGCTTAAACATAAACAAGGTTAGTAGACATGGCACACAATGCGAAAATGCTACTATAAACAGGACATAGAAGAACAACTATAGTCCCTATCAGTAAAAGTAACAGTATGCAACAAACAGAGAGAGCATATCACTCAAACCATACAACAATAACAACATGGCAGGAGAACCAGTGCTGGGTGGGCGTGCAGTGTCCCCTACTGATTCGGTGAAAGGGAATTATCGGTAAGTACCAAATTCCTTATTTCACTTACATGCAGCAGGGGCCACTGCAGTCATCACATATGGGGATATATACCCAAGCTTTTAACTCCGGGCGGGAGAGCCCTGGTGCTCCTGCAACACTGCCCTGCTAAAAGCTGTAGATGAACTGGCGAAGGTATCAAACATGTAGAAACGTGCAAATGTGTTTGACCCCGACCAGGTGGCCGCTTTGAACACTTGTGTCAAGGACACGCCTCTAGCCATAGGCCAAGAGGTACTTACAGACCTCGTGGAGCGAGCCGACACCCCTGAAGGGACCTTTTTCTGTGCGTACAAGTAGGCCTCGCTAATAGTACAACAGATCCAACGCGCCAGAGTCTGCTTAGACGCTTGCCAACCCTTTTGAGCGCATCATGCAGTAGGAAAAAGCAATCAGACTTCCTGAGATGTTGTGTCAGCTGAACACACGTCTGTAAGGCCCGGACCACATCCAGCGAAGAATCCTCACCCTGTAGAACAGGTACCACAATAGATTGATTTAAGTGGAAAGCCGAAACTACCTTCAGGAGGAAGCTTCTACTAGTGCGTAGAAAGTCAGAAAGGGATACTTACATGAGAGCGCCCCTAACTCCGATACCCTGCGTGCTGATGCCAATGCAAGCAGCATCACCGTCTTCCAAATCAATGACAAGGTCCGTAGAATCCAGGGGCTCGAACACTTCAGATTTCAAGAAAGCCAACACCACGGCCAAATCCCAAGGTTCTGCTGGGCCAGTGAAAGGTGGTCGCAGACGAACCACTCCTTTCAAGAAAGTCTGGACCTCTGGAATTAAAGCTAACCTGCGGTGAAAATACACGGAATGGGCTGAGATTTGGACCTTAAGAGAGGCCAGCTGCAACCTCACCGAGAGGCCAGACTGCAGGAAGGCGAGCGAGAAAATAAATAAATAAATAGCCTACCTTCACACCAGCGGATGTAGGTTTTCCAGATGCAATGGTAGTGGGAAGCCGTAACATCTTTTCTGGCCTTGATCATAGTAGGTATGACCGCCCCAGGTATACCTCTCCTCTTTAAAAGTTCGGCCTCAACCGCCATGCCGTCAAACGTAGACTAGGCAAGTTGGGGTAAACGAATGGACCTTGTAGCAGCAGATCTTCTCACAGCGGGAGTCATCAAGGGTCGTCTGCTAGCAGGTCCTTGAGGTCGGAGTACCAAGGCCGGCGAGGCCAGTCCAGGGCTATTAGAATGGATTTTGTTGTCTCCCTCTTTATCCGTTTGAGTACCTTTTGTAACGGAATAGGTGGGAACAGGTAGACCAGGTGGTAGTCCCAAGGGATGGACAGGGCATCCACCGCAACCGCTGCAGGGTCCTGAGCTCTGGCACAGTACTATGGAATCTTGTGATTTAGCCTGGATGCCATGAGATCGATTGGTGGCATCCCCATCAGCTGACCAGCTGTTGAAAAACATGTACTGCGGACTTTTATCACAAAAGCTATTGCATGTAAAAATACCAAAACAGAATTGTTTAACTGTTTGATTGGTTTTGAAGTTTTAGGGCCCTGACACATTGTTTCACTATTGTGTCATAGAATACATCATTTGGAACATACTATATTCTTTTGTGCTACATTTGTACTAAAAATTACACAGGAGGAGTATTTTTGTTTGGGACAACAGATTATTAAAGTGCTATTATTGGGAGTGGCTTGGACGTCTAGCGAGATGGATGTGCCTGGGGAGTGCTCTGCCCAAATACTGCCCTTTTGAGTACTTTCTCACTCTCAAAAGCCCCCATACCACCTTCCTCCTCCACACCCAGTCTGTGAGTCAGCGCTGTGGAGCCGGGGAACATTCCTTGAGTCCCTGCAGGTTGCGGCCTACTAGCGCTCCGGAGCTGGGGCCTCAATTTCAGCCAGTGCCCGCGGCGGAGATTCGGGAGGACGCTTTGGCGGCCGCACGCACTGTACGCGCACCCCTCGCTGCTTCACCCTGCCTAGGGACGCCCGGCCAACCTCGTCCGCACTGCTGCTGACACCCTGGGATGGTGTGTGCTGCTGCCCTCACCCTCCAGCCTTGAGGGACACTCCTGCCTCAGACACGGCAGCCATCTTGCCTACAAGCCTCCGGATCTGCTTGAGTCCCCTGCCTGCCTCCCTGCATATAGTGGTGAGGCACAGTGTGACTTACAACTTTGGGCTTTTAATATTACAGTGCTGGGTCCCCATCTTGGTAACTGGGAGCTGTTGTATTTGTACCAAATATTGGCTACTTGATAAATTACCAGGGGGGTTGATAGTGGTCCCTTTTCTATACCCCATACCCAGTCTAGTTTATCAATGTGCTACATGACACCTATTACAATGTGCATCCCCATGGTATGCACTCCCCTGGCATACGAAATGTAGGTGTAATGCTCCTCCCCACCATTAGCCACCACCTGGGGCTTCTATGAATATTATCTATCACTACATCTGACCACCTTCGCAGAGAATCGGATTTTACAGTGTCACACCTCTTACAGTATCGATCTACTAGCGGATTGGGACATTTCAGATACGCCTCCATCTACAACTCAACAAAACCCACCACCCCAACCTGAGTGGTCTACAACAGGACTCTAGTTTTTTCTTTTATATTTGCATTAGGGTTTTGATCCCACGTGCCCTCTCAGCCGCTGATGGGATCTAGCAGGAAGCCACGTAAGAGACTATAGCAATGTACAAGCTTTATAGCATATGATTCTCTTAATGTATATTATTTCTGTCAGTGCTGATTGTTTTCATGTTCCCTGTTGCTCGTTTGCTATATCTGCCGTTTAGCAATTTGGGTTTTGTTCTTTCCAGTTACCTGCTCTTCTACATATGTAGTGTTATGCTACTGCCTATGCCCCAGGTGGTGGGTCCAGGCAGCTACCCCCTAGTTTACGCTACTGCACAGTTCTTCTCCCTCCCCCTGCAGTAGTTACGTACTACTATGTACTGGGTCCTTTTGGTTTTCGCTCCCTGTTTTTCTCCCCCCCCCCCCCCCCAACACACCCCTTTTTTATGTGTTATTTATACTCTACACAGTCAAGGCCGCTACAGAGTCCTCTATGTTACTATGTTCGAATGCTACTGTTGTGTCATATTGTTCCCTGTTGCTCGTTTGCGATATCTGCCGTTTAGCAATTTGGGTTTTGTTCTTTCCAGTTACCTGA
>NC_139221.1:191260330-191533980 GCF_055691185.1 Crinia signifera
TATTAAATACCTGGGCATTCAAATCCCCCTGATAGGACATCTATTTTCGATGTTATTTTATTCCTCTCCTAAACAGACTTTCATCCTGGTCTACCTCATGGCTTTCTTTTGAGATCTCATGGTCATCTACACCTAGATGGGTGTCCATTGAACACTCCCAAAGTTTGGGATACCCCTTAGCAGATCTTCCTTGGACACCTAGACATAAGCGCCCACCGCATGTGCCGCTCCCATCCTCCACTTTAACAGCAGTCCGAATATGGGATAAATTGGTATCTCGGATCCCTGGCTATTACCAGAAGTACTCGGCCCTGTCACTGCAGGATATTTACTACGGTGATCCCAAATCTGGATCTCTCCAGATGACTGGCCTGCGGAATTCACACCCTAGGGGACCTTTTAGACAGCTCGGTTTTACTTCTCTTTGCTCATCTCCTGGCACGTTTCTCCCTCCCTCATACAGAACTGTTTCATTTTGATCAAATCCAACATTGGTTCAACGGATTACCACCACCCAGAGGATCCCTGTGCTCACTCTCTCAAGCAGTCATTGCCCGCATTTCTAGTCACCACTCCAAAAGAGAGATTTCCTTTTGGTACAATGTCCTTCTAGAATTATTGCCTTATACTAAATCCAACTTCCAGTCCCGCCGGGAGACCGACCTGGGTATACCCCTCTCGACCACACAGCGAGAAAACATTTATGCAGCTTCTTATAGTATGTCTAGTTGTCTTAACCATGTAAAATTATTACACTGATTGTAATTAACTCAAGATAGATTAAATAAGTTTTGGCCTTCGTGCTCTAAATTCTGTTGGAGGAATTGTGGGGAGGTGGGACACGTCTTCCATATTTTCTGGTCATGCGCTGCTCTCCACGGCTTATGGAAAGAGGTGTTTCAACTAATTAATACAGTCTTAAAATTAACACTGAGCCCTGCCCGGGCTACAATAGCCCAATCGTGGAAGCAACCCCTCCCTCTTTGATTAAAGTATTTCATAAGGTTCACTTTCACTTCTCTATGGAAACTAAGTTTCTACCATACTCATATTCTACCTCTTCTCCCCTAAAGAAGTGGCTTTCCTGGCACGAGTATGTGACCGATGGAGTTGGGGCACAATTTCTACCTGATTATGCAGACTCTGTCCCGCGACAATTTAGTTTAATTGAATTTCCTTCCTGATAACTCCCTAAATTCGACATATTACCCTTGACCTCCCTTTCAGGGCCAATATCCCCTCTCAGTTTCTTCATGCGTTTCAACCTCTCAGGTCTATAATATACAACAGGAGCTGTCTGACTTGGCTATGTCTAGCTATGATGTTTATTTTCCCTTTGACCTTTTTTTTTTCTCTTCGATTGTCCACCTGTATGCATGCCTTGTACTTCGCCTTTATGTTCCCTTCCCTGTTTTTTCTTCTGTACCCACACCCCCCCACACACAGAACAAAACTGTTTAGTATTGTGGATTTTTTATCTGTCACTTTTATTCCTTAATAAAAATTATTGATGTTAAAGTGCTATTATTTTTTAATAAATTTAAATATTTTTATCGATGTGAGTAAACTTTTTTTTTTTTTTTTTTAACCTTACTGAGAGCCTGGAACCAGACTCTATAGTCACTAGCAGCAGGGGTAAAGAACTATCCTGTTTTGTATATTGGTAAACTATCTTTTTTTAATCTTCTCTAATGCTCTGTACACACTGAGATTTGACATTAGATTTTAACTATGGAGTCAAAATCGCATGCAGATCGCACAGGTTTTTTACCGTGCAATTCCGATGCGCGCACAAATCGAAACCCAGATAGACAGAGCATCAATGACTATATAGTGCAAATCAAATGTAGATAGCATGTATGCATCTACATAGCAAGGGAATCTCACCGTGTGTACACACCATAAGCACCAGGTTCTGTTCGTGTTTTCAAAAGAAGCAATGTGTAAGAGTATACCAATAGATGGGATACAGTCACTAGATCGACATAGATTAAGACGACCTCTAAAAAGGTAGATCGGGCTTAGGTCGACATGGCTAAGGGCAGAAGGTCGACATAAGTTTTCAACTTTTTCCCCAAACAAACAATATTTCATACCCTAGCATCTACCAGGACTTGGAGGGTGAAATAGTGCCAGAAGCATCGCGAGCCATACAAGGTGACGCGGTACAGTGCTACAGTGTCATGTCTACTTACGCAGAAATTCAAGACAAATAATAAACATGAAAATCTCATGTCAACCTATTTACTGTTGACCCTCGCATTGTCGACCAAATGCTTGTGTTGACCTTCTGACCTTAGCCGTGTCAACCTTTAGTAGTCGACCCTCTGACCCATATCCCAAAATAGATTCCATTGCCATAGCATTTCATATGCTTTCACCAGTATTACATATGTGCTAAATAGCATTAATGCATGACAGGCAGATTGATAGTTCTATAAAGCTAGTGTTCCCGCTAGGCTGTTTTAGCGGGTCGCTGCGTCCTGCCCGTTTTTTAAAGGGCAAAATGCGCCCTGCCCCTCTAGCAGCACCCCGCTAAAACAGCCGGGTGCCTGCCCGACTCCTTGCACGGGGAAGCCCAGCGCCGCCTTAGACGGCGATGCCCGGCGCTTCCCCAGCATCAAGGCACCTTCCCCCTGTGGGGACAGCATATTCGGCGCGGCCGGGCTCGCCCCCTTTCGTGACGCCGGCGGCCCGGCCCGCCCACAAGTGTGCCGTCGGCGGCCCCAGACAATTTCTAGAGTGAAGACTACAAAGCATCACCAGAGAAGCAGCCCTTGGGGATTGTACAGGATTCAAGTAAACAATAATGTATTGATTACTGTGCCTGTTTACAAATCTGGAGGGTTGCTTTCCTGGAGCTTCATTATCGTTTGTCCATTGAGAATAGAACCTGGGCAAGTATTTACTATATCTGCTTTTAGTGTTCCTTCTAGCACCCGCTATCTTTGAAAACCCATGCAGTTCCTCTTCCCTGCCTGGGGTGTCACTGTCTGCTGTAGTGCTTCTAGCACAGTGTGGTCTGTATTTTCACACTGATACGCAAACCAGACCTGTGCTAGAAACACCACAGCAGACAGCGGGTGCTAGAATGAACACTATGCTTAGTGCTGGTCTATAATATTTTAAATAAGGCTTTGACTGATAATAGGACTGAACTAATTAATAGGATTAAACTGACTTTAATGCATGTTGTTGTTGCTTATTACACCAAATTCTCATAAGTAGAACTACTAACCGTTAAGTAAAAAAAAATCGAATAATTTAAAAAAGTAGTAAATATTAGAGCGGCTTGCCGAATCGAGCTATGTTTTTATATATTCTAAAATGCATCATACTTGTGTTCATTCCTCACTAATCAGCGAGGATCGCATATTTTATTTTTTAAGGGCAAAATTTTATACATGATGTGGTGCTAGATTAGATATAGTGTCACATAACATTTATAATATATAATATAATAAAATCTGCCTCCAAACTGATTAGGTGATAGAATGAACACTAATAAAGAGTGGGAAAGATTACAGCCTCCCGGTATGGTCTGATTTATTCCAGTTTTAGAGGGGTATTCAATGTTGGGTCATGGCTGTCGGGGTGGCCCAACAGCCGTGACCCTGTCCCATTCTCGGTCTGCTCTAACAAGAATCTGCAAGCAGGATTCAATGTCCCATCTGCCAAAGGTCGAGAAGGGGCGCGGCCGTGAGCTGCGGCCAGGAATAGGCGAGCTGCGGCCGGGAGCTCGTCAAAATGAGGCCGACTGCTTGTGAAGTCTGGCTCGTTCTGCCGAGATACCCTATTCAATGATGTCGCTGAAGACGACGGGAATGGCTGCAGGAGGATTGAACATCCCCCTTTACCCATCTCCCAAGTGACAGTCATCACAGAAACCCCCCAGATGGATTTGGCAAAGGGTTCTACAGGAAGCAAATTTGGCATTTCGAACAATTTCTGGTTTTCAACCAACCCAGAAACTGAATACATACAGATGTGTATATGCCAGAAGTCAAAATACTGACAATAGCATCCTGAAGGAGGGAATCCCAATAGAATGCCGATAAGTATGCTTACCTTGAATTCAACTAAATGCGAATTAACTAATTCTTGGGTTCTTTTTAGATATTGTTACTGGGATAGAATCCCACTGTTTCTGAACCCCACACCTGTCAAAGATAATATTACTGGGAGTGCCTCCCTTCCCTGGGAGTCTGCCTGTGCCAGTACAGATAGGTCATAAGCCCTGTACACACACACACACACACACACTGATTTGCTTTTGATTCGATTTTCTATTTGAACTAGCATTAGATCTGTACTTTTGCATTGGATATCGAATTCGATATACATTCATGGTACATTGTACACATTCGATTTACTAGATCGAATTTGATATTTCCTTGGCTGCACAGCAGATTTTTCTGTCTGATTTTGCGAAAACGGGAGCCCGAATCGAATGTAGATCGAAAGGGACACAAAAACCTTTCAATTTTAGGATGCGATTTTGCTTCTATAAGCAAAATCGAATCGAAAAAATTAAAATAAAAAGGGATGCATGTGTACAGGGCTTTAGGAACCTGCCAATTGCCTACAAAATGTTATCTAGCAGCTGTTTAAAGTTTTTATTTTGTTCAGACTGACAATCACAAACTTTGTTGAAATAACCATACTAGATTATGCTGCTTTTCCACTAGAGACCAGTTTAAAGTACTGGTAATCTAAGATTAAATTAAGAGTGCCTAACCCCCATACCCCCACCTCCCCTCCCCTTGTACTTACCTGCACGGGGATGAAGGGTCCATGCGAGGTACAGGCAGTCCCAGTGCCTGATGAGAACTAGTAGTTCTCACTTTGCACATATGTAATGAGTGCACGTGCATACTAATGAGCCGCTCACTACATATGCGCATATGTAATGAGCGGCTCTTTATTATGCACGTGCAATCATTACACATGCACAAAGTGAAAACTACTAGGTCTCATCAGGCACTGGGACTGCCTGGAGGCTAAATAACGTTTAAAAGGCATTCCCACTGCCTCTTAAACGTTATTTAGCCGTGTAGGACTCTGCTTTAAAAACGGGTTGAAATACCATTTCGCTTTAAACGGTATTTCAGCTCTGGCACTTTACCACTGCAGCCTTAAAACGGTAAATTGCGCTGAAAATCTGCAATTTACCGTTTTTTAGCTGCAGTGAGAAAGGGGCATAAGCTACTATTCTTGCAATAGTTTAAATACAGAACACTGGGTACACAGGTACAGATGTCTTAACTGCATTACATAATGTCTTGATTAACTCATAATCATCCAATCTTCTTTTAAGAAGAATACTCAGCGCTGAAATTTGAACTTTGAGAGTTGAGTTTGCCAATCCTAGCAAATATCCCTTATACAAAAATTGCAAAACTTGAAGGATGGAAGACTGTTCAATGTTGTCTGTTGAACCTTTCCAGTGAATGAAGGCTTGCCAAACTCTATAGCAGTGGTCTCCAACCTTTTTTAGGTCGGGAGCTACTCGCGACAAAATAAACCGCCCGAAGAGCTACTAAAGTAAAAAATTTGTAAAAAAATCTGCATAATATCAAAAAAAAAAAAAAAAAAAAAACACTGCAATGCCCCAGACATAATATGGCACAAACTGCAATGTCCAATATGTCACAAACATACCTCCCAACACTGTAGGTAGAGGAGAAGAGACAAAATTAGAGGGTTCAGCTACTACCGTGGAACTCCTGCGAGGCTACATCCCCCATTTTTTCCGCTATGGGGGCATGGTCAGCTCTCTAAGAGCTGTAGCCACATGGGGTGCGGCCATGGAAAATGGGGTGTGATACACATATGCCCTCAATAGTGCAGTGCCAGATACACATGACCCCAATAGTGCAGTCCGTGATACCCATTATAAATATGCCCCGCACCGTGATGGCTCCATTATACATATGCCACACACACACACACACACACACAATGCCCATTATACATATTCCCAACAACGTGATACTCCGTTATACAAATGCCCCACACCGTGATGCTCCATTATACATATGCCACACACCGTGATGCTCCATTATACACATGCCCCACACCGTGAGGCACCATTATACATATGCCACACAGCACACACCGTGATGACGATTATGCCTATGACCCACAAAGTGAAGCTCCTTTATACATATGCCCCACACATTGATGCTCATTAAACATATGCCCCACAAATGATGCCCATTAAACATATGCCCCACAAATGATGCCCATTAAACATATGCCCCACAAATGATGCCCATTAAACATATGCCCCACAAATGATGCCCATTAAACATATGCCCCACAAATGATGCCCATTAAACATATGCCCCACAAATGATGCCCATTAAACATATGCCCCACAAATGATGCCCATTAAACATATGCCCCACACATTGATGCTCATTAAACATATGCCCCACACATTGATGCTCATTAAACATATGCCCCACACATTGATGCTCATTAAACATATGCCCCACAAATTGATGCCCATTAAACATATGCCCCACAAATGATGCCCATTAAACATATGCCCCACAAATGATGCCCATTAAACATATGCCCCACACATTGATGCTCATTAAACATATGCCACACAAATGATGCCCATTAAACATATGCCCCACAAATGATGCCCATTAAATATATGCCCCACACATTGATGCTCATTAAACATATGCCACACAAATGATGCCCATTAAACATATGCCCCACACATTGATGCTCATTAAACATATGCCACACAAATGATGCCCATTAAACATATGCCCCACACCCAAGGTGTGGGGCATATGTTTAATGGGCATCATTTGTGTGGCATATGTTTAATGACTCAATGCCACACACATGATGCCCACTTTGCGCACACAGAGTTTTACAAATTTTTTTTTACCAAAAAGAAGGACTTGAGCGCTGGACTTGAGCAGAGGCTGTGGCGGCGTGACGAAGGATGGGCTTGAGCAGAGGCTGTGGCGTCGATGGAAAGTGCGCAAATTCATGCGCTGGGGACGTCAGGCGGTTACGCGGCACGGAGTCACTCTCTCTGAGACCTCCTGCCGCCAAGCGAGGATGGAACCGCTACGCTGCAGCAGGTCACTGCCGCAAAGTCAGGACCACAAACTCTGCATTAACATCACTTTCTGACCTCCTGCCGCCAAGCAAGGTACTTCTACGCGGCAGTGGAAGCTGCCGAGCTACTTGAATACACCCGCCGAGCTACCCGTCGCTCGCGAGCGACGGGTTGGCGAACCCTGCTCTATAGTATGCCATAGAAGAAATTTTTTTTTCTGACCTGTAACAATAACTCAATTACTTGGTCTGAGAGGCCTTCCAATTTTAACGATTTCCGTTCAATTTGCATTCCCTTAGAGATAATGGGGGACATTTACCAAAATGGATTCGTAGAAAAAAAGTGTATTCGTAGGGAGAAATACACCTTTTTTTTACGAATTTACAATCCCAAAAATACAACAATTCGTATTCCTAAAGATGGAACATTCGTATTTGTATTTACAAATACGAATGTCTACACCATCGATAGGATACGACAGAAATCACCATTCAAAAGAATGGTGGTTTCTGATTTACTAAGCAGCCGTACTGATAATACGGCTGCTTAGTGGTGTAAAACAGGCACGCAAATACGACAGGAAAATAGAACACCATTTTCCTGTTCTATTTGCTTTAAGCCTGCACGGATCAGTCAGATCCGTGCAGGCTTCAGTGTAAAAAAAATAGAAAAATTAAATTTAAAAAAAAAAAAAAACGGCGTGGGGTCCCCCCCCCACAGCTGTAACCAGCACCAGGCTGACGGAGCCGGTAATTAAAAATCAGGGAACCCGACAAATAGGGTTTCCCCGATTTTTAACAACCAGCCCCAGGCTCCAGGTCCGGGGCTGGTTCCCAAAATACGGGGGACAAAATGACTAGGGTCCCCCGTATTTCAAGAACCAGTCCCAGGCACAACCAGCCAGCAGGGTAATGCCACAGCTGGGGGAGACTTTTTATACAAGTCCCCCCGGCCAAAACATTAACCCCCTGACCGGTCAGCCTGGCATGGGGCCCTGGGGAGTGGGGACCCCCCCAATGAAGGGGTACCCCCCCTCCAGGACTTACCTGACCAGGCTGAAGCCTGGTACTGACCCCGATGCCCCTGGCCGGTGGGCATCGGGCTGATAAATGGTGTAAAAATAAGGATAAACTATTGTTTTTTACTGTGGCACTACAAGTGCCAGCAAGCCTCCCCAGCAAGCTGGGACTTGGAGAACCACAAGTCCCAGCCTGCTGGGCATTAAAGGGCCCGCTGGCACTTGTAGTTCCAGTTAAAAAAATAGTGCACAAAACACACTGACACACTTTTAAAATAAAACTTTAATACATACATTACACACATACTAATACTTACCTATCTTATTCCCGTAGGTAGCAGTGGTCCTGATGTCCTCCAGTCCTGTGTCGGCGTTCCTCTTCATGTCGACGTCCTTCTTGAAGTCGACGTCCCTGTCGGCGATGGCGTCCGGTGTCCGGGTCCGACGAAATCCATTTGGGAAGCTGTGGATGGAAACCCTACTCACCTGTCCCAGCGCGACGTAGTCCAGGTAAGGGTCTTGTCAAAAAAACAAACCGAACACCCCGAAACCAGCCGGACATGGAGACGCACGGTACTGTGTGTACATCGTGCGGCTCCGCCTCCCGAATGCCGCTATTGGCCGCCTTGCGGCCTAGCGGCTCCTGATTGTTTTATTTTAAATAAAGTTTTATTTTAAAAGTGTGTCAGTGTGTTTTGTGCACTATTTTTTTAACTGTGGAACTACAAGTGCCAGCGGGCCCTTTAATGCCCAGCAGGCTGGGACTTGTGGTTCTCCAAGTCCCAGCTTGCTGGCACTTGTAGTGCCACAGTAAAAAACAATAGTTTATCCTTATTTTTACACCATTTATCAGCCCGATGCCCACCGCCCAGGGGCATCGGGGACAGTACCAGGCTTCAGCCTGGTCAGGTAAGTCCTGGAGGGGGGGGGGGACCCCTTCATTGGGGGGGTCCCCACTCCCCCAGGGCCCCTGGCCAGGCTGACCGGTCAGGGGGTTAATGTTTTTGGCCGGGGGGACTTGTATAAAAAGTCTCCCCCCGGCTGTGGCATTACCCTGCTGGCTGGTTGTGCCTGGGGACTGGTTCTTGAAATACGGGGGACCCCTAGTCATTTTGTCCCCCGTATTTTGGGAACCAGCCCCGGACCTGGAGCTGGTTGTTAAAAATCGGGGAAACCCTATTTGTCGGGTTCCCTGATTTTTAATTACCGGCTCCAGGCTCCGTCAGCCTGGTGCTGGTTTCGGCTGTGGTGGGGACCCCACGCCGTTTTTTTTTAAATTTATTTATTTTCCTATTTTTTTTACACCTTGCAGCCTGCACGGATCTGACTGATCCGTGCAGACTGCTAGAAATAATTCGTATTAGCAGCCGTATATACGGCCGCTAATACGAATCATTACACCATCGGAGGGTTACAAAGCAGTCGTATCTGACTGCTTTGTAAATGACCCTCCGGAACACGACTTCGCATACGACTGAAACAGTCGTATGCAGTCGTAGGGAAAATACTAATACGAAAAACTCGGTTTTTCATATTAGTAAATTTCCCCCAATATCTCTGGATTTGGATGAACCACTGGACCTTGGGATAACAAGTTCGCTGTTACTGGAAGGATCATGGGCTCCTGTACCGCTAGTTCTAGGACTGCTGAAAAGCAAGATCTCCTTGGCCAAAAAGGAAGGATTATGACGACTGTAACTTTGTCTTCCATAATCTTCTGGAGTATCCTGTAGATCAAAGGGAATTGGGGGGGGGGGGGGGGGGGGGGATATGTACCTTAGACTGAATGTCCATTGAATGCATCTATTGCCGATGTCTGGGGTAGATAATATCTTGAAAAGTATCTGTTTACCTTCCTGTTGCAATTCATCGCCATTAGGGCTATTTCTGGTTGTCCAAAACGTTTGACTATCTGACGGAATACTTCGTAGTTTAGCTCCCACTCTCCTGGGAGAACTTCTTTCCTGCTCAGGAAGTCTGCCAGGACATTGTCTTTCCCCGGCACGTGGACCGATGTTAAAGAGAGAACATTTTCTTCTGGATCTTTGATAATACTGCCATCATGTTTCTGCTTCTGGTAGCCCCCTGATGGTTGAGATTAGATACCACGATATCCTCAGATGACTCCCTTCGATTCTCTGATTGAAGGCCTTGATGGTTCTCCATACTGCCTCTGCTTCTCTCCAATTTGAAGATTTCTGTTTCTCTTCCTTTGTCCAGAAACCCTGAGTTGTTAGATCTCCAAGATGGGCTCCCCATTCTACTGCACTTGCGTCTGTCGTAACCACTAAAAAGTGAGGTAAATATAGAGGTGTTGCTCTGATTTCCATTTCCTGGCTGATCCACCAAGAAAGAGCTCTTTTCTCCGTGGTACCTAGTCCTAAAACCGTCTCCAGACCACAATCCTTCTTTATGTATGGAAGAGCCCATTGGAATTTTCTCAGCCTCCAATGTGCCCATGGTACTGTCCCTATAGTTGACATCAGCATTCCTAATAACTGAAGACATATTTTAAGCTGTATAGATTCCTTTTCCACAATCTTTCTTGCTAGAACCTTAATCTTTTGACACCTTTCTTTTGAAAGACAAACTTCGAACTTTTCTGAGTATCAGAACTCCCAAGAACTGGATGGACAGAGATGGTGTTAACTGACTCTTTTGAAAATGTATTACCCATCCGTGACCTTGAAGCAGTTCCACCACCACCTTTAATTCCTTTAAGACTTTTTCTTTTGATGAAGCTGCTATCAACATGTCGTCCAGGTACGGCCAAATACGAATGGGTCTTTTTCTTAGAACTGCGATCAGGGTGACCAATATATTCGTGAACACTCGGGGGGATGTGGTTAACCCAAAGGGCAGGCACGTGAATTGGAAGGGATTCTTCATTATACAAAACCTCAGAAATTTTCTGTCTTGGCATCTTACCGGGACATGGTAGTATACATCCCTGATATCCAGTGAAACCATGTAGTCTCCCTTCTTTATCCCTGTCAGGATAGTCTTCTGAGTTTCCATTCTGAATTTTTTTTATTTTTATGAATCCATTTAATTTCTTCAGATCCAGGATAGTACGATAGCCTCCTGTTTTCTTTTATACCAAGAACAGATTTGAATAGAATCTGTCTCTCCTCTGTTGTACAGGTACTGGTTCTAAGGCCTTGATCTCTTTTAGATGTCTGAAGATCTTCCTCATCTCTATTCTTCCTGTAGGTTGTCTTTAGCTTTTTTGATACCCAGAAAGAATCCCTTGTCGGTCTTCTTAGAAACTCTATCGCATAACCTTGTCTGATGATCTTTAACACCCATCTGTCTTGAATTAATTCTTCCAATGGCCAGCAAACTAACAGACGGGCCCCTACACAAGGGCCACTGTGGACGTCATTGTCTAGAACCTCTTCTGGATGATCGAAAGGACTGTCTTGCATTCTGAAAGGAACCTCTTTGACTGTAAGGTCTACCCGGTCTGCAACTGTTTTGAAGATGGATTGAAGGGAAATTTGTTTCTGTTTTTATCTTGAGGCAATTTAAGTGACTTCCCTTCTGTAATTCTGTGAAAAAAATGCATCTAATTTTGAACCAAACAGATGTAATCCTTCGAATGGTAGTGCCACCAGTCTGTTTTTTGAATGGGCATCTGCTGCCCAGGACCTTAGCCATAGCGTCATTCTAGCTGAAACCCCTGCAGCCATTGATCTTGCAGCGAAGGAGACTAAATCAAGAGATGCTTTGCAAATAAATTCTGTTGCCTTCTGCACGGTCTCTAGCCTTTTTTTTTTTTTATAAGTACTGCTTAGAGATCTTTTCTTCTATATCAGTGTGAAGATTTGTTCCCCAGAGCCTCAGTGCTCTCGATACTGATGCAACTGATACGCCTGCCTTTAGAGACACCGCCGAGGAAAAATTAAGTTTTCTTAAAGCCCCTTCCATCGTCCTTTCCATAGGGTCTTTAAAGGAAGCACCATCATCAAGTGGTAATGTGGTTCTTGAGGTTATCTCTGCTACTGCAGGCAGCTCCATATTCAGAGTACATCACCTGAAGCCAGAGTATTTGTACACTTTTAGACTGCCTCATATTCCATACCACGAGGGTACAATGCAGCTAAAATAAAACAAAATAACCTACACCTACGTGAATTACAGCTAAAATAAAAATATTGTGAGGGCATCTAACAACTTCCCTCCTCCTGTAATCAAAACTAAAGGGGATCTAGTCTCTACCCAGTCTGGTTTGTATCTCAACATTGAGATACAAACCAGACTGTTCTTGAAGTACCACAGCAGACAGACACACCCCAGGCAGAAATAAGGAACTACAAGAAGCGGGTGCTAAAATGAACACGAATTAATATGCCTGGGGTGTCGCTGACTGCTGTAGTGCTTCTAGCACAGTGTAGTCTGTATATTCGCACTCATATGTAAACCAGATCTGTGCTAGAAACGCCACAGCAGACAGTGACACCCCAGGCAGGGTAGAGGAACTGCATGGGTTTTCAAAGTTGGCGGGTGCTAGAATGAACAATATTTAGGAACAAATATCGTAGGTTCTGACGAAGGGAGAGATCCCGAAACGGCGTAGACCGTTTACATGCAGTAAAGTTTCCACGTTTTTCACCTAAGTCCCGGAGTGATGCCTCTTCTTTCAGGGCACATAGAATTGGTGTGATAGCAATCCACCTAAGGATGGCACCCAGGCGGAGATTTATATGAGAGCGGGCAGTGCCGGACTTTGTCTTGATAGATAGATATAAATATATTTTAGGAGGATTGTCAATTCTCACAATATCTGTGATAACTAATAAATATACCAGTGTGGACTGAAAGAATGATAATTTACCAATTAAAGGAGACTGTTTCTTATGGACATCCAATGACACATTCTACAATATGCATAAGTAGGTATAAAATACATTAAAAAAAGAAAAAAAAAAATCATAGATGAGGACAGACTAGAGGTTATTCACTGGAATGGAGGTCTCCAATTAATAAGCAGCACTTTTTTTATCAGATGACCAGCAGTATCCCAAATGCAGCAGAGGTTGCAGTTCTTGAAATGAGGAAAAAGGTAGACCTGAATGACTGTAGCAAGTCAAGCCACCAGTGAATTCCTCTTATTGTAGTTGGAGAGGCTTTCCACTGGAGAAACTGGGATCCCCTATCCATGACACCGCTACACTTTGGGGACTGGTCATTGAAAACTGATGCTGCGTTCTCATTGCAGCACCTGCAAAATCCCGGGTTTTTGGTGGGGCATAGAGCATCTCAGCTCTACAGACCCCATTCATACTGCACATTAGACCCAGAAAATTCCCGTGTCTGCCCCTTTCACACTGCTTCCCCTGGTATGCCTGCCATCAAGTGTTTGGCATTTAAGAGCAGCTTTGATTGGATGTTTAAAAAGTATCTTTGATTGGCTGTTTAAAAGCAGCTTTGAGCAATGACCCTTTCACACTGAGACAGGACACGGGAAATTACTGCTTGCCCTGGCAAAAACCCAGGTTTTTTTTTGCAGCAGTGAGAACGGGGTATAAATGAATTTTGTGGTCATACCCTAGGCTCTCCAGTAGAAATCATCTCTTCAACTACAATAAAAGAGGAATTCCATGGCGGCTTTCTACAGTCATCCAGGTCTACCTTCTCCTTATTTCAAGAACGTATACCAAGAACTGCAACCTGTGCTGCACTCTGGATACTGCTGGTCACCAGGTAAGAAAAATAGCAACTTATTAACTGGAGACGTCCATTCCAGGAAATAACCTCCTGTCTGTCCTCACATCCATAAGAATTTCATTTTTATTTAATACACAATAAAAGTTCCCTAAATTTTTTTTTACTGCAATTAAACAGATTACAGCAAGCACAAATGGTTAAATTAAAATAACGTGGGTAATAATGAAGTCACCTGTGCTCAACCATTAATATACCTGGACTGTAAACATGCCTTGAGGACCGAGGTTTGGAATACACCTACTTTACAGTAGAATGACAATTTAGGCGTGGCGGGATGACATTAAGGGCTCATTCCACCTGTACAATGACTGACACCCATATGCCCAATTACACAATAGGATGATAAAAGCTCTGACACTATCCGCAGCACAAAGCATCACTGAGACACCCAGATCCGGGTCACACACAATTCATGTTCCCCGATACCCCAACAAGACTCCTATACATGATCCCAGCTGCAATGGAAGTTGCCCTGTATTTCCATAGGGAAACCGCCATGCATGTGCAATAAATCAAGGCAAGAAGCTATACATGCGCCGCCCTGTCCCGCACAGCACAGGCCGTGCCCCAGCCATGTTCCCCAGCCACTCACCCGTGCCATGAGCGAGCAACACCAGGAACAGGATGAGTCCGGCCAGCCCGGATGCGGTGGCGACTGCAGACATGACCCGTATACAGGCTGTGACCATTACATCACCACAACCCCTCCGGTGTCTCCGCTCTGTCCCCCAGAGCCGCTTCCCGTCTAGTCGCGACTTCTTTGCTGTCCGATCCACCCTTCACAGTCGCTGCGAGCTCTGCTGGACAGACGGGGTAACGTCTGAGAGTCGCCCTTCTCTGCTACTTCCAAAACACTGCCAGTGATGTCAGCCCCAGAGAATAAGCCTCGCCTACCTCCGGCCCTCACAGTGTACACACGTTCATCCTGCCTCACGCCACGCCCAAGGGGAGGTGGTGGCTAGTGACGTCTGAGCTCACCACCACCAATGACGGCTTAGCTGCTGGCTGGAGCCGGGCTGCGGCAAGAATTAAAGGAAACTAATGTAGTTCGGGAATTGGAACACAAAAGAGTTCTGAGGGGCGATAATATGAATGAGGCTACCCGGGGAAACGCGCGGTGTAGCGAACTGATTAGAACCGGGCCCGTAATTAGGTGGTTTAACTGACATAATTGAAGTTATATGTTTGCTTGTTTTTTCAGTTTGTAAATTTGGAAATCAGTAAAAATTTTGACATCTAGTGTATTGGAGGTGAACTGCAAGCGATCATCCCTTTGTGCCATCATCCTTTTAGTACATCCCGTTAGGCTAGGGATGGCCATCAGTGCAGTCGCTATTACATACCTCCCAACATGATGACACTCTCCAGGAGGGACAGAAAGCTCTGTTTCTGGACTTTCCTCTTAATTAATGACTGCCATCACCTGTTTTAAACAGGTTAATGGACAAGAAAGGCATTTCACCACAGGTGATGGTAATAATGAATTAAGAGGAAAACCCAGAAACAGAGCAATGTGTCCCTCCTGGAGAGGGTAATGTTGGGAGGTATGTTGATGGTTCCATCGATGGTGATTCTGTAACGAGCCTTCAATAGTTATAAACTATGTGATGTATTGCCATCAATAGTTTTAGCTATTCTCTTTAACTGACTGGCCCATAGGCCAATCAGAACGTGGGGGTGAGGCTTCTGGGTCTGTTATTTTCTGTATGAGAATAACTTTTTAGTGAATTTTATAAAATTTGGTTGGGTACTTCATTGAATGTTTTTACATTGTGACTTCATACCCTCCAACTGTACCGATTTTGCCGGTACAGTACCATTTTTTAACAGTCTGTACCGACAAAATCATTTTGTACCGAATGTACCGTTTTTGTGCAGTGTCCTTGAAAAAGTATTCAGATTCCTCCTCCAGACTGTACCGCTCGGCTCAGCAGCCTGTGCCATGCCCGGCTCTCCCCTCCTGAGGTTCCGTTCCCAAGAGTGCTTTGCGGCGCCCGCGGTAGGGTTACCACCTTTTTGTTGAGAGATTCCCGGACATTGGCCCACCCCTTGACACACCCACTGACCCACCCCAGCCCTGCCCCCAGCCCCGCCTTATGTTGATTTTTTTAAACCTTTGCTTCAATTTCATTCTTGATTTTGCATACCATTATGCCAGTTACATGATATATCACACACATTAATGGCCATTACAAGTTATGCCACACATCGTGATGCCAATTACATGTTATGCCATATACCGCAATGGCCATTACACATTATGCCAGGACTGAACAAATTTTTTGCAAACGAGGGACAATATGGACAGTGCGCGCCAAAATTTTCAACATAATGCCGACACACTGCACACCCATTATGTAGTATACCACATGCCATAATGGCCATTACATACTTTATAACACTCCGCAATGCCCATGACATACTATATAAAACTCCGGAATGCCCATAACATACTATATAACACACCGCAATGCCCATGACATACTATATAACACACCATACACATTTGACACATAAGTGCCACTTACCTACATGCTCAATGCCAGGGGCTTCATGCTCGATGCCAAGGGGCTTCATGCTCGATGCCAAGGTGGACTGAATTTGCTCGTTGCCAAGGGGGACAGAACTGTGCAGTGGCCCACTCCTGGCTCCCCGCCGCTATTTGCAAATTAATGCACCGCCAGTAGTGTACAGTAGGGTGGGAGGGTATCTGCAGTGTATTGACTGGCTGGGTGAGTGCAGGAGGGTGGGAGCAGGGCCGGCGCCACCACTAGGCAAACCTAGGCATTTGCCTAGGGCGCCGGCCACTGGAGGGCGGAAAATGCCGCCCGGGTACCTGTCCTACCGGCGCTGTCTATTTCAATCTGGCGACGGAGGCAGCGGGGGTCCCTGCAGTCTATTAAAAATCACGAGCGCTATCCGCCGGGCTATGCGGAAGCGCTTCTAGTGTGAAAACTCTGGCAGCACGGCGCACGCTGATCTCAGCCAATCAGCGTGCTGCCAGTGTTTTCACATTAGAAGCGCTTCCGCATAGCCCGGCGGATAGCGCTCGTGATTTTTAATAGACTGCAGGGACACCCGCTGCCTCCGCCGCCAGATTGAAATAGACTGCGCCGAACGACAGGTACCACCCCACACCCCCACACCCACCCCCCCACCCCCCACCCCCCCCCCCCCCCCCCCCGGCACCGGGGCGCCCCCAGCCCGACTCGCCTGGGGCGCTCCGGTGCCTTGCACCGGCCCTGGGTGGGAGAGTGGGTGGGAGTACACCATACTTAGCCAGCCAATGGTTAGCCGGCCCGCTCACCTCACCCCCCCACCTCCTCCCAGTGTGTGCGTCCGTGTGCAAACCCCCCCTCCTGCCTGTGCTGACACACCGACGACCCCTCCCTCCTGTCAGTGTGCATCCATGTGCACACCGCCCGCCCGCTCACGGCTCCCCCGCTATGTACGGGAGAGAGACGTGCTGTGCTGCTATGTAATATTCATATCTCCCGCTGCTGGACCACTAGTCAATGGGCGCTCGCAGTCCAGCAGCCCCCAGTTGATTGGCTGCTGGACCGCAAGCGCCCATTGGCTAGTGGTCCAGCGGGATATATGATTTTTGCATAGCAGCACAGCACGTCTCTCGAGTCCCAGACAGTGCACAGCAGGGGAGCCGTGAGTGGGCGGGCGCAGGGGAGCCGAGAGAGGGGGGGAGCGGGTACTAATTACCCGGGCCCACACTTGCTGAAGGGGCCCTGGTCTGACCCCTCCCTTCCCCCTCCATCCCTCCCGGGTAGCAACAGTAGCACACACTTCTACAGCATGTGCTGTACTGACAGCAGGCTCAGCAGGAGTGTCTCACTGACAGCGTGAGAGGTCATGCTGAGCCTGCAGTCAGCACAGCACATGCTGTAGGTGTGTGATGCTTCTGAGATTACAGTTTTTAGAGTTTTTTTTCACCCTCCTCTAAACATTTTGGGGGCGTGGCCTAAGTGTGGGAGGTTCCCGCACAATGACAGGGGGGGCGGACGGGGAAGCATTCCCGGACATTGTATACTCCGGGTCAGCCACCCGTCCGGACACCGGACGCCGGTCTCAATTACCGGACTGTCCGGAGTAATCCCGGACGGGTGGTAACCCTAGCCGGCGGGCATTGCATGACGTCACGTGCCACCAGCGCCGCAGCGCAGTCAGTGCACTCAGGGGACGGATGAGACAGTTACTCTGCCCTGCCTCACTGTGATCATGTGAGGCCAGACAGGGTGCGGTGGCCAGCCGGGGCACGCATGCATGAGGGGGGATCTCTCCAGGAGGGACCGGGTCCTGATCCAGCCGCTGCCTGCAATGAGCCTGAGAGAGGAGTCTCATCTGCACAAGACGCTGTGAGTCACACAGTATTAAACTTCTAAAGTATCCAGCCTGGCCATGTTCCACCTTTCTGCAATGTCTGACAGTGACATGGTGGCTTAGTTTTTGTAAGTGGGCTGCTGGCATATTAAATCAGTATATTATATTAAAATACTTAAAAAAAAATAAGTATATTAAATATATGCTGATTTAATATGCCAGCAGCCCACTAAGTCACCTGAGACTGACAGTCTAATAAAGTCACAGTGACAAGACTGTCTCAGACTCACATGGTGGCTTAGTAGTGGGCTGCTGACATATAAAATAAGTATATTTAATATTCTTATTTAATATGTAGTAGTACTACTACTAATATATATATATATATATATATATATATATATATATATATATATATATATCTCCAGTATGCTCTTCCTCAACCTCTAACCCACTTTCTTCCCCACCTGAACCCTCTGGTACTTTCTCTTCATACTTTCTTTTAATTTGAACCCACAAATGAAAAGGAAGTATCCACACTCTTCCTATCCTACTCCACTACCTCTCCCCTTGATCCTATACCTGCACAAGTCATTCAGGGGGAAATTTACTAAGGCAAATACGCCTAAAAAATTCGTATTTTCATAGTAAAATACAATTTTTTTTAGGCATATTTGTAGTTTGGGCATTTACTGTGCCAAAAATACGCATATTCGTATTTATGGAACATTCGTTATTCCTAATTTACTAAGCGGCCATATTAAATGTGGCCACTAATTTTTGGCAAACTGCCGATAATTGCCGGCCAAATACACCAGGAAAATAGACTTCAATTTCCTGGCGTATTTGGCTTTAGCCTGCACGGATCAGTCAGATCCGAGCAGGCTTCAGTGTAAAAAAATATATATATAACCAGCCAAGGGGCTGTTTTTAAAAAATCGGGAAAAAATGCGTAGTGATCCGCTGACTTTTTAAAACCAGCCCCAGGCTCAGGTATGGTTCCCAAAATATGGGGGACAAAATGAATAGGGGTCCCCCGTATTTTAAGAACCTGCCCCAGGTCCAACCAGCCAGCAGGGTAATGCCACAGCCGGGGGGAGACTTTTAATACAAGTCCCCCCGGCCAAAGCATTAACCCTACTGATCAGTCAGCCTGGCCAGGGGTCCTGGGGAAGTGGGGACCCCCAATAAAGGTCCCCCCCCCTCCAGGACTTACCTGGCCAGGCTGAAGCCTGGTGCTGTCCCCGGTACCCCTGGGCTGTGGGTACCGGGCTGATCTTTGTGTAAAAGATAGAATCAAACACCATTGTCTAAAACTGTGGCACTAGGAGTCCCAGCAAGCCTCCCCCGCATGCTGGGACTTGGAGGACCACAAGTCCCAGCATGTGGGGCATTAAAGGGCCCGCTGGCACTTGTAGTTCCACAGTAATAGAAATAGTTAAATAAACACACACTGACACACATGAAAAATAATCTTTAATACATACATAGCCCACACATACTTATACTTACAGTACCTTTCTTGAGCCTGTAGGTTGCTGATCCTGGGTCCGGGGTCCGCTGATCCTGTGTCCGGGCCCTTAAATGCCCCGCATGCTGGGACTTGTGGTTCTCCAAGTCCCAGCATGCGGGGAGGCTTGCTGGGACTCATAGTTCCACAGTTTTAGACAATGGTGTTTGATTCTATTTTTTACACAAAGATCAGCCCAGTACCCACAGCCCAGGGGTACCGGGGACAGCACCAGGCTTCAGCCTAGCCAGGTAAGTCCTGGAGGGGGGACCCCAATATTGGGGGGGTCCCCACTTCCCCAGGTTCCCACTTCCCCAGGACTTGTATAAAAAGTCTTCCCCCTGGGTGTGGCTGGTTGGTTGGGCCTTAGACCCCTATTCGTTTTGTCCCCCGCATTTTGGGAACCAGATCTGGCCCTGGAGCCTGGGGCTGGTTTTTAAAAGTCAGCGGAGCCCTACGCATTTTTCCCCCTGATTTTTTAAAACCAGCTCCGGCTCTTCGAGCCTGTTGCTGGTTTTAGCCGTGGGGGAGGGGGGGGGACCCCACGCTGTTTTTTACATTTATATATTAATTTTTCTTTTTTTACACACTGCAGCCTGCACGGATCTGACTGACCGTGCAGACTGCATATACAAATTTGTATTAGCAGTCGTATATACATCGGGGTTTACAAAGCAGTCGTATTTGACCGATTTGTAAATGACCCTCCGGAACACGAATTTGCATACGGCTAAAACAGCCGTATGCATTCGTATTAATTCGTATTAAGAATATGAATACGAAAAAAATCATATTCGTATTCTTAGTAAATTTCCCCCTCAAACTCTGGGTGACATTTATTAGAGATCGATGTTGGGTTTTTGGGGATTTTTATCGCAAAAACGGCCATTATCGCATTTTTTTTTGCAAATCGACTAATTAATGGGTGGCGATTTGCGGCATAAATCGCACTTTTTGCCGCTAATTCGCACTTTCTGAAGTGGCAATTTCCAATATCGCATCCAGATGTTTTCCCATTGAAAAAGATACAAACCACTAATTTAATGGCTGCCGCATTTGGAAATCGCCAGCAAAATGCGAATTTTTCAAAAAAAAAAATAGACCAAGTAGAGGGTGGAGGTTTCCTCAAAATCGCCAGCGTTTGAGCGTAGAAAAGGTTAAATCTCTCAAAGGTGACCCACATAGCAAATACTAAGTCCCCTACATATATCCCCACATGATTATGATTATGGACACCTGTGAGGCTGTTTGAGATGGAGATGTTGCAGAGTGGACTGGAGGTGCTAGTGTGTGAGCTGGGGCGTTTGGAGGAGCTACGCAGGAGGGATGCTGCTGCCCACCAGATCCAGGTACCCCGACCACTCCGTGCTTCTCGTCGGTACCGTGCTAGGGTGTACCTGGACTCCCTCTCTGATCAACAGGTGGTGGACATGTTTAGGTTGAACTGACAGAACTTGTTGAACTTATATGAGCAGGTGAGAGATGATTTGGACCCTTGTGGGGGGGCCAACTATGCAGTGTCTGGGCTGCAGAAATTAATGTGTGCCCTCCACTTCTTTGCCACAGGCTCCACTCAGTCTGTGAGCTCATGGGCCTTGGGGGTGTCACAAGCCACTTTCTCTAAACATTTATCTCAAGTGTTAAATGCATTAAAGAAGCTGTGGTGCACATATATCACATTCCCACGTTGTGAGTCCGAGTGGCAGGAGCTGAAGGTGGCATTCTATCGGCTCTCAGCATTTCCAAATGTGCTGGGAGCCATAGACTGCACCCACATTGGGATTCGGGCCCTGCACGTTAGGGAGCATGTCTATGTGAATCGCAGGGGCAGACATTCCCTCAATGTGCAGGTGGTCTGCGATGCCAACCTCAGAATTCTCAGTGTGGTTGCAGGCTATCCCGGGAACTGCCATGATGCCTATATCCTGCGGCACTCAGCTCTCTGGGACCGTTTCCACAACCACACCATGCCAGAGGGCTGGCTACTTGGTAAGTCACTTACCACTGTTTACATGATGTTTGCTAACCTATGTCTTTCCCTTTAACATCCATGTGTGTAACCTTACAGTATATTAAAGAGTCATTTCTGTTGTAATTGTTTATACCAGGCGAAACAATATAGTATAGGCTGCTACTATTATGTGCAAATTACCCACATGATATGTGACCACACAAATCCCTTTACATGTTAGGTGACTCAGGATATGGGTGTCATTCGTGGCTTATGACACCTCTGCGGAACCCACAAAGCCCTGCACAGCACCGCTACAATGCTGCACATATTGCTACCCGCAATGTAGTGGAACGCACCTTTGGGGTGCTGAAAAGCAGATTTTGGTGTTTGGACAGGTCAGCAGGTACACTGCTATACCACCCTGCCAAAGTGGTTTTGGTTGTCCAGGCTTGCTGCATGCTGCATAACATAGCTTTGGGTCAACCAAATTATGTAGATGTGACCACTGCAGCAGTCGTGCAGGAAGCTCAAACTACTGATGTTGTAGTGCGAAGTACACGGAGGGGGGATGTGGTTCGTACACAGATGATACTTCAGCATTTCACAGGTAATTTTGTTGTGTACAATGAATAGTATAGGGGAACCTGTAACACACATACATTGTTAACATTACATTTTTCCCTGTCCATGTTAATTGCCCAGAAGCAGACCAACAATAATGGGCAACACCTGCAAGCTGCCACACCACAGCATACTTTATGCCTGGCAACATGATAACACCTATAACAATGTCAAGTAAGTACTGTACTTTTCTGTTTCTACAAATGTTTGCAAATGCTAATTAACATAGGCTTAATTAATGGAGGTGACATGGATCATTGACTGAGGTGGTTGAAATTTACCAAAACAAGTGGCGCCTACATACAGTATGCAATTCCCAATGCTTATCCCCTTCAAATGTGACTATTTCCTAAAAATTCCATGACAAATAAGCACACACAACCCAAAGTCCCGTGTCTGCTAAAATGTCACTATTTGACACTACATAAAAGAACAGTGTGGGTAATCATTTGTAAAGAATGACAACAAGTTTGCTGGATGCAAATAATTTTTACTTGCTGAAACATTTAGGCATAGCCCATACCATATCAAAATTTCACATGAACATTCACTGCATGAGTGTTGGAAAAAAAACAGCACATGATACACATGTTTTAGAAAAGTATAAATTTTATAATTAGATTCATTTGATTATGGCTAATCGATGAATGCTATATGGCTCATATAAATCTCTCTCTACCAGCAACTATTAATTTATACAAATAAATGAAAAATCCTATAATCTCTACTCCCTGTTACTAAATAAATATTTTGACTAGTGAAGAATACTTGTAAATCTGTAATGTGAACGATATAATATGGCCTCTCTAACCCTGTGACGACTTTGAACATATTATGAATCAATTTGGTTCAATTTAATCATATTGTTGCCATTCCTCTTTTGAAATGTTATAAAAGGACACACTGCTTTCTGCTTAAACTCAGTATATTAGCTATAGTATAATTATATAAATCTTTTATTTATTTTGGTACACTATCTTTTATGTTTTTCGTTTATCTATACATAAAATAGGATAATTGGCTTAAATTGAGCTCCTCATTGCACTTGTAAACGTATAAATAGGATACAAGCATAACAGCAAGTATCCGTCTTGAGAAAGTCTCCATACAACACAGGAGACGAAACGCGTTGACGTCACTGTATACTGACGTTAGAGGCTGACCGCTGACTCTGGTGCAACCACGCTGACTACAGCTTTACAGCGTCTCTACTTAGAACCAGCGCTTCAATTTTTACATTACCGCAGTCTGTTTAAATTTGGACGCTCTATTTATCGGGAGGAGAAGCTGATGCCCGCCGGCACCTATTTGAAGGTGACCCACAGAGGACAACTACCGGCGGCCACCCGCCCCCGCAAACGGAGCAACCACCAGACCGTTTAACGTCAATACTGAAACAGGGTGAGATAACCAACTTAAAATCCCCTGCGTCTAAGTGCTGCGTATTAGACTGTCATTGATACATTTATTTGATGTGGAATTGAGCCGCTTCTGACCTTTACTGTGTCCATTTCATTGGCATAAATGACTGTTGACCATTGCCTATTTCATTTTCATTACAATAACCCGCATTGGACTGAGCTTTACTAACCACCATCCCAACAGTATTATAAACAGCATTTATCACTCAACCCCAAACCACGTTTAAAACCTATCTACAGCGGTGCACCCTTAAGCCACTAACGTCCAGCTTTTATCCTAAATGAGGATTGCTAATTATTAATTATATATTAGCTCTATAGTGTACTGTATATTTTTATATATATATTTTTTCATATTTCTTTATCTGATTTTTTTATTTTTTATTTTTTATTTTTCTTATATAAATTGTCTGTTTCTTAATCAAATGAATTTAATTATAAAATTTATACTTTTCTAAAGCAGTGTGTCCGCTTCATCTTTGCACGTTGGTTATCAATTACCTGCATTTATACAGACCATTATATAAGTAGCAGCGCAGAGCACACCACCTCCTTTTCCCTTTTTTTCTTTAGTACTAAATTTTGTGGGTAGAGGCAACCCCCACAGGTGTGTACTGCAGCAGCCATTACTAATCGACTCCACTAGAAGTATATTAAAGAGCGCTGGGGCTCCTGCTGACTGTGTTTCTGGTTTTATCCCCAAATTCACAGCCTGTAAGGTTATTTCTACATGATACACATGTAAATGCACACAACATTAATCATTTCTGGCTAGCGCCCGGGTATTAACACCCTTACCACTAGTGGCACCACCACCCCTAGTACGGATACTACGCCGTGGGGGAGTAGTGGGGGACCCACTCATGGGTGTGGAGGACACACTACTACTTTGCGTAGATGTGGTTTGGTGCTGACCTACAGATGTAGCAGGTCTCATCTTTGCAGCCTATGGTGATTTTTCCGCCATGGCCGCCATGGCGGCCGTGGCGCTCGGCATTCGCAATATCTTTTACAAGCTTGGCGATTCGCCGCGGCGTGCAATACCACAGATTAACTACCAGATGTCACTTTTGAAAATCTCATTTGCGCATGCGTAAAATTTGTGCTGCAGCGCGTGCATGAGGCACAGGAACTTGATTATCCCTTGCAAGCCTAGTCACCACCTCTCTTACGCCGCCTGCACGAGCGTGATCGCGTCTCTTTGGCGGAGACGGAGAGGAGCTGCATTTTATTTGCCTCGCAGGAGCGTCTCTGACGCTCCTAATAAATAGCCACTGAGTTCACTAAAAACAGTATACTGTATACTGTAATTCTATTACAATATTCAGTATAAGACTTTTATGCAATAGTGCTGCGTCCAGAAAGCTGTACTACAGTATTCTGTAGATAGTGTACAGCCAACCCTAGTCCTAAATATACTGTACTGTACATGGACGCTTGTGGTGTATACAGTACTTGAGCGGCACGGACGCTAGTGCGTCTCAGTACAGTATATTGGTCTAAAGTTACCCACAATACAGTATGGTGTTGCAGTATGACATTCACAGTACTGTACTGTACAGTAAGATACTGATTCGTATAGCGATCATTTTACTGTACTTTGAAGGACGCAGCTCTGTTGTGTAGTGTAGTTCATACTGTACCTGCACGGCTCTTCATGATGGAGACCCGTGTTCGATTACGGCGTCAAACTTTTTATATTATAGTATTACAGTTTACAGTATATTGTATAAGTATTATATAAAATATAATGCTTTTACAATATATAATACTTTTATACAATAGTGCTGCGTCCAGCAAGCTGTACTGGTCATGGGCGCTTGTGGTGTATACCGGAGTGGCACAGACGCTAATACTGTACGTCTCAGTACAGTATACTGTAGTGTTCTAAAGTTCTTTTACAATATACATTATAATACTGTACTTTAATACAACAATGCTGCGACCGGCAAGCTGTACTGTTCATAAAGTACTGTAGTTTATCACTGGCCAGTGATAAACTACTGTACTCACTACTCTTGCGGGCGCACAGAAATGCGACGCTGTTCCGCACAGGACGCACGGCGCACAGGACGCACGTGGGCAGAGCGCCATTACAGTAGTAATACAGTATATAGTACTGAATATTGCATTGCTGCACTATGGCGGACCGCAGGCAGAGAGCGAGGCCCTTCGGGACAGGGGAGCTCCTCACCCTGGTGGCTTGGCGGGACAGGCCCCTGGTCTCCAATCGTGAGGTTGTGAAGGCCTACCAGGGGGCAAGCCAGGCCATCAGGGACAGATTCCGGAGGGACAGGAATGTCAGGAGCCTCCAGCGCAGGTGGAGCGACCTGGTTCGTCGGGAGCCCCAACTACTGGACTCCCTAAGGGAAAGTAAGTACTGTACAATGTTGAGTGCTACTGTATATTTTCTACTTGTTGCCATGGTGGATTTCATATTTGTTTTTAATGTGCTGATTACTGTACAGCAGTGTTTTTCAACCACTGTGCCGTGGCACACTAGTGTGCCTTGAGCTGTTCTCAAGTGTGCCCCCAGATCTAGAGATGCCCAAACCAGTTTACAGCCACCACCAGTTCAACTGTTATTTACTGGTCTCTTATTTTCATGTAAAAGGCCAGTGTATTTTATTTGTGTTACCTGTGGGGACCAGTGTGATTGTTTGTTGTATGGGAGCCAATAGGTTTGTTTTTTTTCCTGTGGGGGCCAATGTGTTTTGCCCTGTGGGGATCTCATGGTGTGCCTTGGCAATTTAAAAATCTTATTTAGTGTGCCGCAAGGTAAAAAGGTTGAAAATCACTGCTGTACAGCATACTGTACTTGCCTCCTTTTGAAAATGAGTTTCAGGGAGATTATACAGTAGTTGCTAGTAGAATTTTGCACAGGTGTGTCTAGTTCCAAACTTTACTGTAAACAGTACAGTATGGAGATATTGTGAAAAGAGATTGTGAATGTGGCACTTAGAGTAGAAGCGTGGGGGCAGCTCTAGCGGCGAAACACGAGTCCTGGCAGCGTCTGAGATGGGCCGCCCCTTGGCGCATCCTGAGTCGCAGCAGCGTCTGAGACGGCCCGTCCCTTTGCGAGTCCCGAGTCGCGGCAGCGTCTGAGACGGCCCGCCCCTTCGTGGATTACATTAGCTCTGCAGGAGATGTTGTGGTGTAATGTCCTGTATTAGCCGACCTCCTACACCCCTGGGGGGGGAGGGGAGGAGGCGATTGACTTCAGTTGCATAGACATCACTCCTTGCAAGAGACAACACTAGTGCAATGGTACTGTAGCCAAATCAAGTCCTCTTACTGTACAGTATACCAACACTTCATGAACACCCACAGTGCAGTAGCTGGGACACTGGTGTACTCGTTACTGACTGACACATTTATTTATTTATTTATTTACATTTTCTTATATAGCGCAGCAGATTCCGTTGCGCTTTACAATTGTAGACAGTGATAAAACAAACTGGGTACTGTAGCAACAGACAGACTTGGAGGTAGGAGGGCCCTGCTGCAAGCTTACAATCTATAGGGACACATTATAAATGTATAATAACACTTTTACGTTTAATGGTCTGGTTTTATTAAATATCACTCTACAAAATATTGGAATAGAAGGGGAAAAAAGGATGTCACTGTAGTCGAACCCGGGTCTCCAAGCATGAAGAGCCGCGCAGCTAACCACTAACCTACGCAGCACATTGATACAGTATGTACAGGCTGTGGAGTGCTGATACAATCAGTGGCATCTGCAGCTCTAGCGCCGAAACACGAGTCCTGGCAGCGTCTGAGACGGGCCGCCCCTTGGCGCATCCTGAGTTGCAGCAGCGTCTGAGACAGCCCGCCCCTTTGCGAGTCCCGAGTCGCGGCAGCGTCTGAGACGGCCCGCCCCTTCGTGGATTACATTAGCTCTGCAGGAGATGTTGTGGTGTAATGTCCTGTTTTAGCCGACCCCCTACACCCCGGGGGGGAGGGGAGGAGGCGATTGACTTCAGTTGCATAGACATTACTCCTTGCAAGAGACAACACTAGTGCAATGGTACTGTAGCCAAATCAAGTCCTCTTACTGTACAGTATACCAACACTTCATGAACACCCACAGTGCAGTAGCTGGGACACTGGTGTACTCGTTACTGACTGACACATTTATTTATTTATTTACAGTTTCTTATATAGCGCAGCAGATTCCGTTGCGCTTTACAATTGTAGACAGTGATAAAACAAACTGGGTACTGTAGCAACAGACAGAATTGGAGGTAGGAGGGCCCTGCTGCAAGCTTACAATCTATAGGGACACATTATAAATGTATAATAACACTTTTACGTTTAATGGTCTGGTTTTATTAAATATCACTCTACAAAATATTGGAATAGAAGGGAAAAAAAGGATGTCACTGTAGTCGAACCCGGGTCTCCAAGCATGAAGAGCCGCGCAGCTAACCACTAACCTACAGTACGCAGCACATTGATATGTACAGGCTGTGGAGTGTTGCTCATACAATCAGTGGCATCTGCAGCCCTAGCAGCGAAACACGAATCCCTGCATCCCTTACATGGATTAGCGCTGTAATATAATGTCTTGTACTTTTGTGTACTGTAGATCAAGTCTGGAAGGGGAGGAGGCGGTTGCCTTCAGCTGCATACTGTACACATTACACATTACTGTTACACATTACGGCTACGTGAACAGCTTGTAGCCCTTTTGCTCACTCCTACGGCCACGAGCGTCTCATTTCCTACGAGCGGCTCATTGTGCACGAGCGTCTCATACTGTAAGCGCGCTCTTTACGGCGAATAGCGGGATACCACTGGCACATCACTCCGACTGTAGCATTAGCCACCCAGTGGTGGCGGATTGTATTACATGACGTGCTCCCACACCCCTTGGCGGACGCCAGCGCCAGGAGAATATCGATGCGCCAGAGCCTCCGCCATGGCCGCCTGGCGGCAAAGATGAGACCCGGTACATCTGTAACAAACTAGTTGCACTGAGGCTGAGTTGCGTTTGTAGGGACATCAACGCAGTTGTTTGGCCATTAATAGCTTGGGTCTGTTCCACCATTTTGGCATTTAGTGCTCTAAAATTAGTAGTTTGGTCCTGAATGGCATAGCCAATTTCTGATAAGTGTGTGTCTAATGTGGAGACAAAACGAATTTGTGTCCCTACATTAGCACACACACTTTGGGAAATTCGTCTAATTTGCAGAGCTATGTTACGCACATACCCCTTAATGCTTTCTAGGTGGGTGGTCTGCACCTCCATAAAAGATTTTTGTTTCCCCTTGAAAAGATGGATGGATTGCGCCAACTCCTCCGCACTAGTGGGAGTGTTGATGGCTGCAATGATTGGTGGCTGCAGTGGCTGCAATGATGCTGCCTATGTGACTGCGTATAGGGGGCCTCATTGACTGGGTGTGATTGGTTTTGTGCAGGTTCCAACGATGGCACCGTCTCTAGGATGATTTCACTCATGTCGTCCATATTTTGCATGGGATCCGTGGGTTATGGCATCGGTTGTGACGGTCCTACAAATGAGATAACAGTGGTAAGTATGCTATGCAGATTGGTGTATGGTGGGGCATGATACCTTAATTCAGGGCCGTCTTTCCGTATGGGCTTAATGGGCACTTGCCCAGGGGCCCCAGGTGTATAAGGGCCCTATGCTGATAGCTGTAGATCCCCTTTTTCCAGGGATACCAGAATTTTGAAAATCGGCCCTGGGGAACTGGAGATATCCAACTTCAAAGCAGCAGTCCACATCTGACCTGTTAATTGCATTTCCCAGCCATATTTCTCAGGTTCACACTGACATAGATTTTTTCTGAGAGCTGCTGCGACTCTCCCCTTTCTGTCAACACTAGCGGCTTGTCTCTATCATGCCCAGAACCAGAGATATCAGCCTTCCAGCAGCCGGTCCCTGCTCCAGCTCCAAACGTCTGGTGTACAGTTTTATATTTTTGTCAATGGATTGCTCTGGCTCTTAATCTCTGATCCCCAAGTCCCCAGCACCTCCTGAGAGTTGGAACTCTGTTTTTATACTATTGAAGGCAAAGAAATCTATTTCCAGATAATGGCGATATCTGCAGTCAAACAAGCTGCCCTTCCACCGGAAAATTACGAATATTAAGCCCACTCCATTATCCAACCCTCCCCTGCGTATAAAACACCCCCTACCTTCCTGGAAGTCATTTACAAGGGACCCTTCATTCAGATCAGTGCCCCCTTCCACATGTTAGTGTTCTCCCTCCCACCCCCTGTGCAGTAAAGGAGTAATTAGCAGAAGTTACTGCTCCAGGTCCTACATGTTGAGTGGAAGATAGAGCACCCCCTGCCATCCGTGGGACATCAAAGCTGCTGCTGATAGCACCCCCCACCCCTAGGAGGGGAGAATGGGTAAGGGCCCCAGTGCATTGCTTTGCCCAGGGGCCCACACTGCTGTTAAGACGGCCCTGCCTTAATTGGAATGGTGAGGTGTTGCTCATGCATTATGCATGCATTGGCACAGGCTACTGTGGTGGGGCCAGCCATGTGTGAAATGTGCAATGTGTTTGTGTAACAGTATGATATCTCACCTGCAGACATAGGCGTGCGCACAGGGGGTGCCAGGGGTGCACAGGCACCTCCTAATGACTGCCCCCCCCCCCCCGCACGATTGCAGCCAGACAGACCCCGCCAGCGGGGTCTGCGGTGGGTGCCGAAGCCTGCCAGGGACAGGCTGTGTGTTTAGTTAAGTTATCGGTCATCGCGCTGCGCTGCGCTTTGCTCCGGTTCCCGGGACCTAGTTGCAGCTGAGCTGATTGACAGCACCATATAGGGTGGCGGCGCCGTATAGGACAGGACAGCTGAGCGATGGCTCAGCTGTCCAATCATATCTGACACAGCAGCCTGCGGCTCAGTGACTGGCTGAGCACGCAGGCTGCAGGGAGAAGGAAGGAGGTGTGGAGGACCTGCAGTGCTGTAGAAGCCACGTTGTGCACAGCCTGTCTGCCCCACCAGGCATCCACATAACTGAAAGTAAGGCAGCACTTCCACATTTACAAGCACATTATGAGTTTGTGTGTATATATATATATATATATATATATATATATATATATATGTGTATATATATATATATATATATGTATATGTATATACACACACATACTGTACTTACATATATATAATCCTCCCCTTGCTCTTCCCAGGCTTTCCTTCCTTACACTCCCCTCTCCCCCGCCCACCCCTGTCATGTCCCTCCCCCCCATAATGTGTAATGGGCATCACGTGTGTCAAATAATGTGTAATAGGCAACACGGTGTGTGGCTTAATGTGTAATGGGCATCACGGCGTGAGGCACAACGTCTAATGGGTATCATGGTGTGAGGCGCACTTGTAATGGGTATCACGGTGTGAGGCACAACGTCTAATGGGTATCATGGTGTGAGGCACACTTGTAATGGGTATCACGGTGTGAGGCACAACGTCTAATTGGTATCAAGGTGTGAGGCGCACTTTTAATGGGTATCACGGTGTGAGGCGCAACATGTAATGGGCCTTATGGTGTGTGGCATAATGTGTAATAGGCATCACTTGTGTCAAATAATGTGTAATGGGCATCACTTGTGTCAAATAATGTGTAATAATGTGTAATGGGCATCACGGTGTGTGGCATAATGTTTAATGGGCATCATGGTGTGTGGCATAATGTGTAATGGGCATCATAGTCTGAGACGTAATGGGCATAACCGTGTGAGGCACAACATGTAATGGGCATTATGGCATGTGGTATGCTATGTAATGTCTGTGTGACGTGTAATAGGCATTACGGTGTCAATTTTAGGTGCGCACACTGTCTCTATGGTCCCTATTTTACAAAAATTTGTCAAGCCCTGGCATGTGGAATGGGCATTACGATGTGTGGCAATATGTGGAATGGGCATTACTGTGTGATGAGCATTATGGTGTGTGGCATTATGTGGAATGAGCATTATGTTGGATGGCATTATGAGGAATGGGCATTACTGTGCAATGCATTATGGCCCTTATTCAGATCTGATCGCAGTACAAATTTCTTCTCAAAATGTGCAAAACTATGTGCACAGCAGGTGGGGAAGATGTAACATGTGCAGAGAGAGTTAGATTTGTTTGAGTTATTTTGTTTCTGTGCAGGGTAACTACTGGCTGCATTATTTTTACACTGCAATTTAGATTTCAGTTTCAAAAACCCCACCCAAATTTAACTCTTTCTGCACATGTTACATCTGCCCCACCTGCAGTGCACATGGTTTTGTCCATTTTGAGAACAAATTTGTACAGGGATCGGATTTGAATAAGGGCCTATATGTAATGGGCATTACTGTGTGGGGCATTATGTGTAATGGGCATTACAGTATACATTTTTGCAGTGCACCTTTGGCGCACACTGTCCCTGTTTTTAGTATTCTGAAGTGCATATACATAACTAAGTCACCTATTTTAGTTTGTATTGATACCCATAGGCGGTGATAGACATGCCCAATAGATGGTGATGGACACGCCCCCCATGGTGCACCCCCTAAGAAAATGGGCTGCGCACGCCTATGCCTGCAGACTGGACATTGTGAACAATCGGATGAGGCTGATGTCGATCAACAGCAGGCTGGGACTCCAGAGATGGAGCTGTTTGAAAGAAGAAGACATTTTCCATTATGAACATTTGCACCTAACTGGCACTTTTTCAAATATGCAGATAAAAACTTTACCAAAAACAAAAAATGTTCCTCTGATATGATTACATAAGGAATTTGATGACTTTGAACTGAAGTGGTTATTTCAGTATTATGATTGTGAACTATATTTTTCATCCACTTGCTACTAACAGGAAAGACCATCAGATTACACATGTAAAAGTGACTGTGAAGTGCTTTTCCAACTACCCAGAGGATTGATATGGATTAACAATCAAATACACTGTAGGCCTACAGTGATTAGGACAGCACACGTTATTTGGATCTGTGGAACTACATAACCCAGCAAAATGCACAGTCCATTATTTAAGAATGAAACCTAGCAAAATGTTTTTGCTGGTATATGTAGTTCCACACACAGCAATCTATTGGACACATAAAGCATTCCACCATAATTGCATGCGCACGTGACATAGCAAAATGTGAAGTTGACATGTGTGGACACTTACCAGTTGGCGGTGGAGTGGGGGGCCTGTCTGTGTCGGCAATGTGGATGCCGGGAAGCACCTCTGGTGGGATTATTCGGCGTAGCAGCCTCTCATAGGCCTTAAAGCGGACTTCCTGCCTAGGTCCACCTCCTGTACGACAGGCCTCTTTCTTCTCCAGGGCAAGCTTGGCTTTGAGGATGCGCTTGATGTCATTATATCGCTTTTTGACGTTGCGCACACTCCTCTTGTGTGTGCTGACTGCATTTACAGCGGAGGTGATATTGTCCCACATCCCCTTCTTCCTTGCCACACTTGTGCGGTGATGGTGAGGACCAAGCAGGCGGTCATACAGGGGCAAGAGTGCACGCACCAGGGCCATATTCTCCTCATATGACGACATGACTTTCCTCCCACTAGCTGTACGAGCTGCATCATCCTCCTCCTCCTCCACATTTTCAGGCTCACCCTCCTCCTCCTCCTGTCCTGCTTCTTCCCCCAGCACCTCCAATGCTGCTTCATCTTCCTCCAGCAGAGGCCAGTCCACCTCTGAAAAATCACCCTCTTGCAGCTCCTCCTCTGTGTGCCTGGCACTCTGTTCCTCCTGTGAGGACACATGGCTTGTGCCTGCTTCCTCCTCATCCTCCATAGCCACCTGCTCAGCATCCACCATGTGGCCTCTCCCTGGCGCAGCTCTTGCTGGGAGCATGCTGCCTCTCCCTGTCCTGCCTCTCACTCCCCTACCTCTCCCAATGGTTGGGGTATTTGGGCCCAAGCTGGCTGTCCCTCTGCCTCCTCTGCACCTTATGACTGCTCCTCTCCATCTCTAATGCCTTACTCCCTTTCAAAGGGTAAAATGGCACCTGCCATTTGTGATGCGTATTGCAAGGGACTAAGGTGGGCCAATAGGTTAGCATGTTGTATGGGCTGATCAGGTGTATTGGTGTAAATAGCATTCCGGTTGGCCGCAAATATGCACATGACCTAACCCGGAAATCGCACTTTTATGGCGTATTACATTGACTCAATTCGCACCATATCGCCGTATATCGCCAAATATCGCACTTTTCATGCGGCATTACACCAGCCATTAAATACGCGATTTCTGTAAATAAAATGCGATATAGGGCGATTTGAGAAAAATTAGCAATTTGCTAAAAACGGTAAACCCACTAAATCTCGCCCTCTATCTCTTGTGCTTTTCCCAACCTTAAGTAAATTTTCAATCTCTCTCTTGCTACTGGTACTTTTACTTTTCTGTTCAAACATGCAGTGATTACTCCCATTCTAAAAAAAAAAAATACTTCTGACACTAAGGGTGACATTCTATGGGATGCGATTTCCGTTTTTTGGCGTTATTTAGACCACAAAATGGCGATATCGCATTTTTCAGAGAAATCGCAAATTTAATGTGATGCGCTAAGGGACTGAAATCGCATATTATGTGCGTAAAGGTATGCGGACCGATTAATTCGCACTTTTAGCGCATCCAGATGTTTTCCAATGCAAAAGTATACAAACCGCTTATTTAATGCTATGCGCATTTGAAATTCGCACTTTTAAGGTGTCTATTTATCGCACTTATTTCAGACCTGGTTCTGTTTGGCGCACTTGCACAGAACTCATTTTGGTCAAGTGCACACATGGTTAATTTCAACACAGGTGCCTTCATTATCACTCACCAACCCCCCTACATTAACCCCAACATCAGTAAGGACACCTGTGAGGGTTTAAATCATGTAGATTTTTATGACTATTTTAAAGTTGCTTATCTGTGATGTGTCCCATTTGGAGGAGCAACGCAGGAGGGAGGAAGGTGGGCAAAAGATGCTGGTAGCCCCCCCACTACTGGGTACCCCACGTATGTATGGTGCTCACCTGTACCTGGACTACCTGTCGGATCCACAGGTTGTGGGGATGGTTACGCTGAACCCCATTACCCTGTAGGAGTTATATGAGCAGGTGAGATATGATTTGTCCCATTTTGTGGGTGCCAACTATGTAGTGTCTGGCCAGCACTAATTAATGTGTGCCCTCTCCTATTTGTCCACAGCCTCCACTCAGTCTGTGACCTCATGGCCCTTGGTGGTATCACAGGCCACTTTGTCCAAGCATTTGACTCAACTGTTACTTGCTATAAAGAAGTTGTTGCGGACATACATCAGCAGGCGTAACTTATCTGCTAAGCACATGTGGCCTGTACTCCAAAATGTACCAGTGTTGTAACTGTCCTCATTCACAAATTATTGACCAATACCATCTGTTTCCACACACATTTAACCCAACACCAGTCCACAACGTATGCACATGGTGGTGCTGACCTATCCCTTGCTGATATCTACCTTCTAAGTACTCTTGGTACATGTATGAATGAAGTTTGCAGTGAAACATGGCTCACTGGTGTTGTGTAACTACATGTGCCAGCATGCCCAGACACACTACAACCATTACAGTCCAAACCATGAGTGTCAGAGCCTGCTGGAAAATGTACATCCACAACCTTTGGCAGCCAAGGAGTTATACCATACGACTTTACTGCAATCCCATAGTCATATACCATTACAACATGTTAGAATTCACACATTAATTTATATTGAGAAAAAGACAGACACAATGGTATGCGGTTAGCAACTTTTACTTTTTTTGGTGTAAAGCATTCTGCATTTTTACATGTGCAAAATACCAACTGTGGGGCCATGTACAAAGAACTTTGCCATTTTAATAAGTATAAACACTGATGTAGCAGCTACCTTCGGCCAGCATCAGGCAGCCCTACACCACTTCTAGAGCCGGCACTATGCCCACCACGGGTCCTCACACTACGACGGGGTGGGGAAGTGGGGGAGACACTTATTGGGGTGCTGGATACACTGCTGAGGGTTGAGGTAGTGCCACCTCCCACAATGCCTTCCTGCTGCTGCTGTATTTGGGCCTGCATAGCTAGTAGGGCATTGGTCTGCGCTGTGCATGTTTGGGTTAGTGCTGTGAGAGTTTGGGCCAGGCTCCCAATATGGCTATTCTGCTCCCTTATTGCAGCAGTTAGTTCTGCAAAACGGGTGTCAATACTGTTGGCAATGCGCACTTGAGTGCCTACACCTACCCATACACTACGTGCAATTTTGCGTAACTGCAGGAAGGTGTCACGCATGTACCCCTGGATATTACCAATTTGGAGGCTTTGGGAGGCCATGAATTCTAGCTGTTTGTCCTTGAAATTAACCAAGGAGTTAGCTACTTGGGAAGCTGTAGCTGGTGTATGGGGTTGCTGGGTGGTTGGGGGTGGGTTGTAGACACCCCACTTGGGGGAAGATCACTCTGGGACGAGGTCTGCATTTCTTCCTCTGCCGCAAAGGTGTCGACCGGATCAAGAATGATGTCCATTTCGTCTAGCACCACTATTGAAGAATCGGTTGTGTTGCTCCCTAGTTGTATAGCACCTGTGGATACAGATGAAGAGGTAAGTATTGATGCATATATAGGCCACACTGTCGTCTACACTTTTTTACATAGGGCTATAGATGGCTGACGGCCATACCTAGGGGTGTTATGCAATTACACATGTACCCCGATACAGCATGCAACATTGACATTAATAATATGTCACATGCCTAGGTCAGATTACACTCATTTCCGTTGCAATGTAGCAGCAGGAGCAGAATGTAGTGTGAGATATTGTTGATGTGACATGGGTGTGTGTACTGTATGTGTAATGGGGTGTTGTTTAGTCATTTACCTGCTTCCGCAGATTCCGCAGCAATGGGCCTTCTTCTCTTGGATGCCGCAGTACTTCGGGACGGACAATCTGTACAACGAAAGATGGCCAGGCATTATGGACCTTGCAATGGATAAGCATTTTCCGAAAACATGCATTCAAATGACAATAATGGACGGGATGCAGTTAAGATCCCGGCGGTCGGGATCCCGGCGTTCAGAATCCCGACGCCGGAATCCCGACCGCCGAATTGCCGACACTTTCTCCCGCCTGGGGTGTCCACGACACCCCTGGAGGGAGAATAAAATAGCGTGCCGAGCGTAGCGAGGCACCGGGCCCACTGCGTGGCGAGCGCAGCGAGCCCGCAAGGGGGGGGGGGGGCGATCCACGTCCCCCCCCTTGTCGGCATTTCGGCTGTCGGGATTCCGGCGTCGGGATTCTGAACGCCGGGATCCCGACCGCCGGGATTCAATACTGAATCCTAATGGACAATACCCAATGGAAAAGGACTGCATTATATCTGGACCACCTTTTTTTGGTTTTAAGTCAAATATTTAATTTAAAACTTAGTAGTAAACTAGTGTACACATGACAACTATGGCCTAATCGGTGGTATGTTGGCATGGCAGCTAAACCACCAGTACACCACAGGGTTTTTGTACACATACATGTTAGTCTGCGGCAAGGAATGGTACACTGTTAATCAATCAGATTAGTTGTGGAACTACAAGGCCCAGCATTATCAGCAATTTCAAAGTAGGAGCAGCCATTTTCTTGGACATGACCTTGCTGGGCTATGTAGTTCCACAGCAGCACTTTACAAAGCATAACAATACAAGTGCACATTACAGGTATAATACATTGGCATGTATGTTAAAGTTTGCATGGGGTCACACTTACCAGCTCGCGGTGGCGTTTGTGGCCTGTCGGAATCCGCCACATGCATGCCAGGCAGGACCTCAGGGGGGATGATGCGCTTCAGCTTCACCTCATAAGCATTGTAGCTGACAGTGGTGGGGCTTCCTCCTCCAGTCCTGGTGGCCTCCTCCATCTCCAGGGCCATTTTATGCTTTAACTGCCGTTTTATATCATTAAAGCGCTTTTTCACATTGCGCACCAGCCGCTTATGATGACTGACAGCGTTCACCGCCTGGGTGATGTCCTTCCATATAGCCCGCTTGCGCTGGGCAGTGGTCTTGTAATTACTTTTGCCAAGCAGACGCTTGAACACTGGCATGATAGCCCGGACAAGTGCCACATTTTCTTCATAGGAGAACCTGACCATGCGGCCACTTTTGGTGCGACCAGCTACCACCTCCTCCTCCTCATTTTCACCACCAGCCATGTCGCCCTCCTCCTCCTCCATGCCAGTGTCTTCCTCCTCCTCACCAGCATCTTCCTCCACCTCTGACATGTGGCCCTCCTGCAGCTGGTGTGGGGTATGGTCTAGGGCTTGGCTGTAGGATGGGGATGCCAGCGGATCCTCCACCTCCTCCTGCTGGGGCTGGACGGCCAGGGTCTGGGCTGAGGCTGGCCTTGCTGTGGCCATGCTGCCTGCCACACTGCTGCCTCTCACACTTGACTGGCTGCTGCCACTGCTCCCTCTGCCACTGCTCCCTCTGCCACTGCTCCCTCTGCCACTGCTTCCTCTGCCACTGCTTCCTCTGCCACTGCTTCCTCTGCCACTCATCACTCTGCCACTCCTCACTCTGCCACCAACACCTCTTCCTGAACTCACGCTTCCACTGCTCCTCTCCATGCTCCTTACTTCCTATCAAAGAGTGAAATGGCGCCAATGCCCCTTTATATAGGGGGTGTGATGCATAATGGAGGGGACATAGGTGGGCCAATAGGTTTGGGGGTTCTTAGTCATGCAGAGACAGTTTTGTAAATCGCACTCCGGTTGGTCCAAAACTCGCACATGACCGCCGGAACAACTCGCATTTTTTTGTTACTTTAAATCGCACTTTTTTGTTACTAAAATTCGCACCTCTTCGCCGCAATTCGCACCTCTTCGCACTTTTCACCCTCAAATGCGCATCACATTAAATAATCGAATTGTGACTGAAAAGTGTGATTTAGAAAAATGCGATTTGCGGCGATGTGGTGCGCGAATAAAACATGCGCATTTAGCGCAAAGCATAGAATCTCACCCTAACTCTCTAACTACTATCCTATCTCTCAGCTCCCATGCCTCTCCAAGCTACTCGAGAGAATTGTCTACTCTCGCCTCACACACTTTCTTAACTCTCACACCCTATTAGACTCGCTTCAGTCAGGCTTTCATTCCCAACACTCTACTGAGACAGCAATGGTGAATGATCTGGTAACTGCCAAATCTAAAAGCTATTACACACTACTTATACTTCTAGATCTTTCTGCCACGTTTGAGCACTGGCCATGCTCCAAAGAGGAAAAATTGGGACATGGCCTCGCATGAGTACCACAATAGTAGGTCATTCCCCTGAATTTTGTCCCTCTGCCTCCAGTGTTTGGAGGTATGCATGCAGCATATTGCACATTGTGGTATGTGGCATAATGTGTCAGAGGCATTACAGTGTGTGGCATAATGTGTAAGGGCATTTTTCAGTTATTATGCAGATTTCTTTTTTTTTATTTTTGTAGCTCTTCAGGCGGTTTATTTTATCTCAAGTATCTCACACCCCAAAAAAGGTTGAAGACCACTGGTCTAGTGTATGGGGGCTTTTAAACCCTGTACAAATGGTGAGATATTGGCTAATGGCCATTTTTTGACTAAGTGACTTTGACTAGATGCACAGGAGATTTTGACTAAGCAATTTTGTCTAACTAATGATTGTCTATAATCTAGTCCATGGGTCTTCAAACTGTGGCCCTCCAGATGTTGTGAAACTACAAATCCCAGCATGCCTTGCCACAGTTTTTCTATAAGGGAGTGTTATAACTGTGGCAAGGCATGCTGGGATTTGTAGTTTCACAACATCTGGAGGGCCACAGTTTGAAGACCCATGATCTTGCCTGGACAGTCTATCTATGCTAGGAGATACTGACTTATACATAAGTGTCTTGTGCCCCGTACACACGGTGAGATATTGACTAATGGCCAATTTTGACTAAGCAATTTTGACTATACAATTTTTGACTAGATGCACAAGAGATTTTAGCTAGATGCAATGGAGATTTTGACTAAGCAATCTTGTCTAACTAATGATAGTCTAGAGTCTAGTCAAAATTGCCTTGCCTGCACAGTCTTTGCTAGGAGATATTGGGGGAAATTTACTAAGAATACAAATAAGATTTTTCATATTCGTATTCTTAATATGAATGAATAATAATGCATACGACTGTTATAACCATATGCAAATTAGAATTCTGAAGGATAATTTACAAATCAGTCAAATATGACTGCTTTGTATTTACCCATGACGTATGAATTTGTATTAGCGGGCGTATACAAATTTGTATAGGCAGCCTGCATGGATCAGTCAGATCCGTGCAGGCTGCAGTAACCAGCCCCAGGCTCACAGAGCCGGTCCTGGTTTTAATAAATCAGGGAAACAATCGAGTAGGGTTCCAATGATTTTTTAAAACCAGAACCGGCTGGTCCTGGTTTTCAAAATACGGGGGACAAAATTACTAGGGTCCCCCGTATATTAAGAGCCAGCACCAGGCCTAACCAGCCAGCAAAGTAATGCCACAGCCAGTCCCCCAGCCAAGGCATTCACCCCCTGACCGTTTCCTTACAGTAAAAAGGGCATTTGACAGTTCCTTATATTGTCCCCTGATTTATTTGTACATGTTTAGCATGTCCCCCCTTAAACGCCTCTTTTCTAGCGTAAACAATCCTAAATGGTTCAATCTATCTTCATAGCTTAAATTCTCCATTCCCTTTATTAGCTTTGATGCCCTTCTTTTAAATTCTATGATTATAGTGCGGGCCCAGAATTGTACACCCTATTCTAGATGTGGTCCAACCAATGCTTTGACAGTGGCATTTGAGTTCCTTGTCTCCATACCCTGTTTTATGCATGCTAGTATCCTGTTTGCTTTTTTTGTTGCTATGTGACATTGGCTACTAAACCCCAGTTTATTGTCTATTTGGACTCCTAGGTCCTTTTCAAGTTCTGAAACACTCAGTGTATAAAAACCTAGGTTTTAACTATAAAAACCTAGGTTGAACTAGATGGACGCAGATCTTTATTCAGCCTTATCTACTATGTAACTATGTAATTGCCGCCCCGCTTAGGTTATAGCTAGCACCTTGGTTATGTTTCCCAAGGTGCATAACCTTGCATTTCTCCACATTGAACCTCATTTTCCTCTTTTTAGCCCACGCACCTAATTTTGTAAGATCGCTCTGGAGCGTGAAGACATCCTCGGTTGATCTAATTACTCTGCTCAGTTTTGTGTCATCAGCAAAGATAGAAACATTGCTGAGTATATCCACCCTAATGTCATTAATAAATATATTAAATAAAAGGGGCCCAAGCACTGACCCCCGTGGCACTCCACTTAATACTGGTATCATATTTGATACTGTGCCGTTTACTCTCACTCTCTGTTCTCTATTACACAGCCAGTTCCTTACCCATCCACAATTACTTTCTTCAGTCCCAGATTTTCAATTTAATTTATCAACCTCTTATGGGGAACCGTGTCAAAAGCCTTAGCAAAATCTAGGAAGACCGATTCTACTGCATTTCCATTATCAAGGTTATTACTGACATCCTCATAAAAGCCTAGTCAATTTGTTTGGCATGAACGTGTCACGGCCTGGACTGTCTGTGTTCCCGGCACTGACCTGGGTGAGCCAGTGGAGGGCGCAGGGAACCGGAAGCGGGGAGGCTTGAGGTAGCTGGAGCTCATGCACGGAGGATAGATGAGGATAACCCGCCGGGGACACAGAGAACTGTCTGAGACCTAAAGCAGAGGCGTGGGGTCTAAGCCGACAGCGGTATTCACCAGGGACCCCACAAGGGGATATGGACTTAGCTGCAACTGTGGACCAGGTCACGGCCCTCTGCTCAGGTTCCTCTGTGACTTAGGCAGGGTTTGATACTCTTGAGTCTCTAGAGCAAATATTTTGAGGGGTACTTAAACCATCAATGGTGATCGATGGCACTGAATGCTTGGTAGCAACACGGAGGGCACAGAGGAATGGGGGTAACTGGATGTACACAGTATTGGGGACTGAGTACCGTGAGATGCGGCCTGGGAGCCGGAGGAGCTCTATGGTGATCACTGGGGTCGCTGGAGATCACTGGGGAACACAGGAGATCACTGGGAATCGCTGGAGCGGCCTGGAAGCCGAGAGGAGATGGGCATAGGAACCCACTGGTATCCGGACACTGAGGAGACAACCTGGGCTGCACAGAGAAGACTGGATCACACGGCAGATGAAACTCGTGGAAGCTTCTGGCAGGAGTGGAATGACCAGGGACGCTGAGAATGACAAAGGTAACAGCAGACTCAGGAAACCGGACCTCTGGAGCAAGTGGGGAGTCTTGACAGGAGCTGACGCTGGAGAACTCTCAGGGGAAACTGACAAGTTGTTTAAGACGGGGAGGAGACTGTGAGACAGGCTTTTATCCCTCCAGGTAATGAGGGAATCAGACGCAGGTGAGGGAATTAGCCGCAGCAGCAGCACACAGACCAGGAAGTGAGTTGGAGCTTACCTGGATCATGTGACCCACAATCTGATCAGGGAATACACCTGGAGCTCTAAGTGACGCAGGGGATGACTTGGAAGCAGGAGACATCACACCAGGGATTACAGACTGTACCGGCAGCTGATCTGCGGAGTATAATACCCCAGTGTGCCGGTAAGGGGCGCACGCGACCGGTATGAGAACCGAGGTTCCTGACAGAATGATTCTTCACAAACCCATGTTGGTTATTACTGATTAGCCTGTGAAGCTCTAAATATTTTTGGATACCATCCCTTAAAAATCCCTCAAATAATATACCCACATTTGATGTTAAGCTCACAGGTCTGTAGTTAGCTGGGTCATCCCTTTTTCCTTTTTTTGAATATTGGTACTACCTCCGCTATTCTCCAGTCTTTTGGTACCTTACCAGATGATAATGAGTTCTCAAAATGTAATACAGTGGTGTTGCTAATTCCTCCCTTAGCACCTTATTCTAGTTCCCTCTTAGAGGCAAGTTCCTTCTTAGCTGGACAAAACCATGTGCACTGCAGGGGGGCAGGTAAACATGTGCAGAGAGATTTAGCTTTGGGAGAGTTATTTAGTTTCTGTGCAGGGAAAATATGACTGCTTTATTTTTACACTGCAATATAGATCTCATTTTGAAGAAAAACCCCACCCAAATCTAATTATCTCTGCATATGTAACATCTGCACCCCCCCCCCTGCAGTGCACATGGTTTTGTCCAGCTAAGAAGGAATTCGCCTCTAAGGGCCTTATTCTAGTTCACTGTTAGAGGCAAATTCCTTCTTAGATGGACAAAACCATGTGCACTGCAGGGGGGCAGATGTAACAGGTGCAGACAGAATTGGATTTGGGTGGGGTTTTACTTCAAAGTGAGATCTATATTGCAGTCTGAAAATAAAGCATTCAGTATTTACCCTGCACAGAAACAAAATAACTCACCCAAATCTAATTTTATCTGCACCTGTTACATCTGCCCCCCTGCAGTGCACATGGTTTTGTCCATCTAAGAAGGAATTTGCCTCTAAGAGTGAACTAGAATAAGGCCCTAAGAGTGAACTAGAATAAGGACCTTAGTTCCAATAGTACCCTAGGATGAATCCCGTCTGGACCTGGGGATTTGTTTGTTTTGATTTTTCTGACCCGTAATGTTAGCTCATCTGTCGTGAAAGTGCTTTTAAGATCTGAGTTTCTTGCCCCATTTATGGTACCTGTATGCTCCACAGTCTGCTCTTCCCTAGTAAACACTGATGAGAAAAACTCATTTAACAATTCTGCTTTTCCCTTATCCTCTGTAATGCTATTACTGTTTAAATTGTTTAATGGGCCTATGTTCTTTTTAATTATTTGTTTACTATTGATGGATTTGAAAACCTTTTTGGGATTTGTTTTGCTCTCAGTGGCTAAGTGCTCTTCATTTTCCCTTTTAGCTATTTTGATTACCCCTTTACAAATTTTGTTTGATTCTTTGTACTTGTTGAACGCCTCCTCAGTCATGCTATCCTTGTAAATTTTAAATGCTCTTCTCTTATTGTTAACTAGCTGACCCGCCCGGCGTTGCCCGGGAAAACCTTGGGGTTTCTTTATTTCCAAAATTGCTGAAAAATGTCATCTTACAGTATGCTGTGACAAAGACCTAAGATTGTAATTTGTTATAGATTCCACCATAATGTTAGAATGTGTTTACATTGATACTCAATGATGTCAATGAAATCAGGTGTGGTGTTGTTGTTTGAAACACAATGCTCCTGAGTTGAAAACTTGTATGTGTTGATGAATTCCACATCCACTCCTGAGATTTATCACCCACATCCACATCCACTCCTGAGATTTAGCACCTACCTTCTGAGGGTCAGAAATCGGTACAAAATCAGAAAGGGACATGTCCACACCTCAATTTCTATACTTTCAATGGTACAGTTTCTAGGGTGTGTAATTACAGGCGCTGAGTGCGTGGGGTCCGGGGTGGGCGTTACTTACCGCGCCATAATTAATTAAAAATTCACTGCTCCCTGCCACTCACCGAACCTGCCTGCAGCAGTCTCTGAGGTCTGGGGATCTGTAAAGCACATGCACCGAGCATCTCTACCAAACAGTGGGGCAGCCCCTGAGTGTGGGAGCAGGTCCGCGGGCCTGGCCAAATGATGTCATGACGCGATGCACACTATCCGCACCACTGTAATGCACCACCGGGAATGGGTGCAATGGGCAAAATTCTTCCCTACACCCACCGGGCCAATCCACTGATCCAGCCATCACAATCATCAATGGATGCATTGATAAGGTTTGGAGTTTAAGAAGTTGAAGAATAAGACTGAGAAAAAGAATTGCCATGTTACAAAGTGTACAATTTACTCAATAAATCGTGAAAAAAATGTAAGTGTACATAGAAGTACAATCAAGAAATGAAAGTAGGATTAAAAAATAAGTTCTGATTCAAACTGATAATTGTTTGGATGGGTTGGGTTGTGAAACAAATCTATAGGTGAGGGTATGGATATTGTGGGCATAATTGGTGTTTGTTACACCTACAGGGGGCCCTCAATTGATGGGATTTTCACTACAGTGTCACGGTCACAGTGTCACCATAGGGGGATTCCCAATTGGGGTCCAGGTGGTCTTTTGGGACCCTTTACAATCCTGTAGGTCTTTTCTCCTTGAGCTTACAGTCTCCCTTAATGATAGTCAATCACTGAGGGAGACTGTAGGCTCCAGGAGAAGAGACCAACGGGATTGTAAAGGGGTCCCTAAAAGACCACCTGAACCCCAATTGGAAATCCCCCTACGGTGACACTGTAGTGAGAATTTCTCATCAACTGGGGACCCCCTGTAGGTGTACCAAACACCAATTATGCCCACAATCTCCATACCCCCTCCACCTATAGATTTGTTTCGCAACCCACTACCATCCAAATAATTATCAGTTTGAATCAGAATTAATTTTTTAATCCTACTTTCATTTCTTGATTGTACTGTACTTCTATGTACACATATTTTTTTCACGATTTATTGAGTAAATTGTACACTATAACGTGACAAATCTTCATCTCAGTCTTATTCTTCAACTTCTTACACTCATAACATTCAAACAAATGCATGCAGCGCTCATGCCCATCGACCAAACATTATCTATGAACCAAAAGAGTCTGAGAAACCCTTAAGGCAGAGCTGTGCCTGATATCCAACTGACTAACAGGGTGAGTGCAGTGTACCCACTTTGTATTGATCAATGGGTGCATTGGCCAGGAAAAAGATTTCTCAGTGCAACTGGCCGGGGAGCGCAGTGACAGGCTGGAGGACTGGAGAGACGGATATGGGGAACAAAGTAGAAACGGTACATTAGGTACAGTTTTTATTTGCCGATACAGACGGTTAAATAAACGGCAAATTATTTTTTATGTGTTCTGTGTGCTTGTGTGTGTTGTACTGTTTTTGTGTGTGTGTTGTAGTGTATGTGGTTGTGTGTGTTGTATTGTATGTATCTGTCCAATGCGTAAGTGTGTGAGGTGTGCTACGTGTATACAGTATGTGTTTGTTGTGTCTTTGTGTATCTGTGCAATGTTTAAGTGTGTGTCGTACTGTTTTTTGGGTGTGTGTGGTGAATGTGTGTGTGTGTTGTGCTGTTAGAGGTATGTTATGTGTGTGTGTTGTGTGTATCTGCCCTATGTGTAAGTGTATAAGGTGTGCTATGTATAAATCTGTGTGTGTGTAGTGTGCTGTGTGTATCTGTGCAATGTTTAAGTGTGTGTTTTGTGTATTGTACTGTTTTTGGGTGTGTGTTGTAGTGAATGTGGGTGTGTGTTGTACTGTGAGTGTTGTGTGTATCTGCCGAATGTGTAAGTTTGTGATCTGTGCTACGTATATATGTGTGTGTAGTGTGCTTTGCGTATCCTGGCAATGTTTAAGTGTGTGTGTTCTGTGTGTTTGTGTTGTACTGTTTTTGGGTGTGTGTTGTAGTGTGTATGGATTTGTATTGTACTGCATGTGGTGTGTTGTGTGTGTGTGTATCTGTCCAATGTGTAAGTGTGTGAGGTGCTCTACGTATAAATGTGTGTGTTGTGTGCTATGTGTGCGTATGTGGTGTACTGTGTGTGTGTGTGTGCGTGTACAATGTGTATGTGTGTGTGTTGTGTGGTCTATGTATATCCTCAATTATTTCCTAATTGTTAAAAGCCTTCACCATAATGTTAGAATGTGTCATTCATACTCAATGACAGCAATGAAATCAGGGGCGAAATGTAATAGGGTGCGATTTTTAGACTAAAAAAAAATCGCACCAAATCGCACCTTTAAAAATCGCATTTTTTGCCGCGAATTCGCATATGTAATGAGATGCGAATTAGCGGCAAAAAAATGCGATTTGCCGCGATTTGCCGCGATTTTTAGTCATGAAAATGTGCGCATTTGGCTGAGCTACAGTATGCGTCTCCATGGAGACGCATAGCTCAGTCCTGATTGGCTGAGCTATGCGTCTCCATGGAGACGCATACTGTAGCTCAGCCAATCGCGCTCTCAGCCTCTGTAGCACTCGGACAGAGCTACAGAAGCTACGGAGAAAGCCGGTGACAGGCAACGGAGAAAGCCGGTTCTCCCCGCTGCCTGTCAGTGCGGGGGGAGCCGGCTGTAAAGCAGCCAGACCAGCGCTGGATCCAGGAATGGTAAGTATGCTGGTGTAAAATTGAGGTGTGTGTGTGTAATAAACTTGTACTTCTCTGTGTGTGTGTTTTTTATAAACATTCTTTTTACAGGTGGACTACAAGTCCCAGCGGGCCCATTAATGCCCTGCATGCTGGGACTTGTGGTTCTCCAAGTCCCAGCATGCGGGGGAGGTCTGCTGGCACTTGTAGTTCGCCGGTAAAAAGCAATGTAATGATATGTATGATGGATTTAACCCTATCAGGCCGGCGTCCACTGGCCACGGACGCCGGTGACAGCCCCGGGCTTCAGCCCTGGACGGGTGAAGCCTGGGGGGGGGGACCCCTTTATTGGGGGGGTCCCCACTCCTCCAGGTACCCCGTCCAAGGCTGACCAGCCACGGTGCTCATGTTTTGGCCGGGGGACCTTGTATAAAAAGTGTCCCCCGGCTGTGGCATGACACCGCGGGCTGTTGGAGCCCGGTGCTGGTTTCAAAATACGGGGGACCCCCAGATTTTTTGTCCCCCGTATTTTTGGAACCAGGACCGGTCCAAGAGTCCGGGGCTGGTTTCAGAAATACGGGGGACCCCTATGCTTTTTGTTCCCCCGTATTTTTGGAACCAGGTCCGGCTCAATGAGCCCGGGGCTGGTTATGCTTAGGAGGGGGGACCCCACGCCGTTTTTTTTTTTATAAAAACACTTTTACACATTTTTATTAACAGAACCATGCACAGATCTCAATGATCTGTGCATGGTTCTGTCAAATTCGCCTGTCAGAACCTGGTCTATTTTTTTTGCGATTTTTGGTAACATTGACCAAAAATCGCACCCTATTACATTTGCGAGTTGTATACTTTATAATGGGAAAACATCTGGATGCGAATTGAAATGTGACTAAAAATCGCACTTCTAAAAGTGCGATTTCACGGTAAAAAGTGCGATTTTTTACCGCGATTTTCAACCTGTTAAATGTGCGATTTTCGGAAAATGTGCGATTTCGGCCGTTTTTGACCAAAAATCGCACATGTCTAAAAAATCACACCCTATTACATTTCGCCCCAGGTGTGGAGTTGTTCCTTTGCAAACGGTTTCCCAGATCATCGATCTTTTCCCCAGAACATCAATGAAGGTAAATTACAACTTGGTGTTTTTTAAATTTCTAAGTGAAATTTCCCAAAAACGGCTTCGAGGTGCACACCACCGGGTCCAGAGGTATCTTGTTGCTTAATTTGGTGTCTCTGAGTGCCTCGGTGTGTCCGCAATGCGCCGGACACGCACACACACACACACGCACACAGATTCTTCAACTTATTATATAGAAGATTGCTGTCCTTAAATCGAAGTTAGCTTTCCTAAAATTTTATATTTTAGCTGGTCTTTTATGTTGTAAATTACAGAAGTTGATTTCCAGTGAGACCATATTATGGTCACTGTTACCTAGATGTTCTATTACTTTGGTATTTGAAACTAAATCTATATTGTTTGTTAATACTAAATCCAATAATGCCCCATTACGAGTTGGTGTTTCAACCGATTGTGTGATAAATTGATCCTTAAATAAGTTTAGGAACCCACTACTTTTCTCTGACTTACATGTCTTATTTGTCCAGTCAATGTCTGGTAGGTTGAAATTCCCCATAATTAATACCTGCCCCATATCTGATGATTTCTTTATTTGGTTTAAAAGTAGAGACTCATCCCTTTCATTAATGTTCGGCGGTCTGTAGCATACTCCGATCAAAATGTTATTCGATTTTTATTATTTTCTGTTAACTCCAGGGCCGCAGAGAGGGGAGGGGGGCGGGTACAATTTACCTCAGCCCGGGCATGTCAGGGGGGCCCGGGTTTGAGCTCACGCACATTTTTTTTTTTAGTATTCGGCCGGCGGCTGTGCGTGTGGCTGGTGTGGCTGGGAGGAGGAGGATGAGCTGAGCTATGTAGTGGCTGCTCATTCCCTACATCCATTCCCGGCCACAGCTTCCTGCAGACTCCGCAGCGGTGAACTGACTGCCTGTCCATGACAAGTGATTCACACGTAGCCAGTCCAGTCCACCGCTGCGGAGTCTGCAGGAAGCTGTAGCTGGGGGAAAGGGACGAACATACTAGGGAGGGAGGGGCAGCTGAGGGAGGCTGTGAGGACGGAGGGGGGAGGAGAATGGTGGCAGACTTAAAGGAAAACACCACTGCCCAGCATACCCGGTCACAGTGACAGTAGTCATCCCCCACCCCCTCCATCAGTTCGGGTGTGCTGTGTCACATCACATGGCAGGCTGCCGCTGAAGAACTTAGGAACTGGACTAGGCCACGGAGGAGCTGCTCAGCTAAGAGTCAGGTTGACTGACAGCGCAGGCCTCATGGTGGGCGGAGCTTATGGAGCAGCACAGTGTTCTTCTTAGGCTGTGATCGTGATGAGAGAGAAGCTGAACTGACTGAGGTGTTCGTCTTCAGATGAGAGGGGACTTACATGCAGGGCATAATCACAGATAGGAAGTGCCACTGACATAAGGGTGCCCACTGATGCTTCTGCAGTTGCTGCAGCCTGAATCTCACTCACAGTCTGCCTGTAGAAGTGTGAGTGGAAGAAGCAGCTTGGGGCTGGGTTTATCAGCACCACTGGGCATCTCTGTGTCAGTCTTAAGAAGGTGGCTTGGGGCGGTTGTGTGCCCCCTCCTGAGGATTGGACTTGCAAGAAGCTGGTTGGGTTACTCCCCCTTCTATCACTTAGCCCCTCCACCCCATTTATACCTCTGTCACCTACCTCTCTCCCCATGTGTGCCTCTTCCACCTCCCCTCCCCATGCATACCTCCCCTACCATGTGTGCCTCTTGCACCTCCCTCTCCCCATGTATGCCTCCACCTCCCTCTCCCCATGTGTGCCTCTTCCACCTCCCCTCCCCATGCATGCCTCCACGTCCCCTCCCCATGTGTGCCTCTTCCACCTCCCCTCCCCATGCATGCCTCCACCTCCCCTCCCCATGTATGCCTCCACCTCCCTCTCCCCATGTGTGCCTCTTCCACCTCCCATCCCCATGCATGCCTCCACCTCCCCTCCCCATGTGTGCCTCTTCCACCTCCCCTCCCCATGTATACCTCCACCTCCCCTCCCCATGTGTGCCTCTTCCACCACCCCTCCCCATGCATGCCTCCACCTCCCCTCCCCATGTGCCTCTTCCATCTCCCCATGCATGCCTCCACCTCCCCTCCCCATGCGTGTCTCACATTCTCCCCATGTATGCCTTTGTCACCTCCCTCTCCCCATGTGTGCCTCTACCACCTCCCCTCCCAATGTTTATCAATGCTGCATTCTCCCCATGTATGCCTCTGTCACCTCCCTCTCCCCATGTGTGCCTCTATCACCTCCCCATGCATGCCTCCACCTCCCCTCCCTATGTGTGTCTATGACACATTCTCCCCATATATGCCTCTGCCACATCTGCTTGGTGTGTCAGCCCTGGACCCCTCACAGTGCACTAGGCTGTCATCCCCACAACAGCTGGAGCTGCCGCTGTGCCCTTCTGCTGCTGCTGGATCCTGCTGGTTGCAAGGCTGTGTTTCCCACCACTGACCCCCTTACAAACCCTGCTGGAGCCCACCCCATCCTCACTGTTGCTGAAGCACTGCCAGACTCCATCACTGGACCCCTGGTAGGTAGGCTTGCACATTAATTAGCCCACTATAATGCATCTCTGTCCCTGCGTCCCCGCCATCTCTGTCCCTGCCTCCCCACCATCTCTGTCCCTGCGTCCCCGCCATCTCTATCCCTGCGTCCCCAACATCTATCCCTGCCTCCCCGCCATCTCTGTCCCTGCGTCACCGCCATCTCTGTCCCTGCGTCCCCACCATCTCTGTCCCTGCGTCCCCACCATCTCTGTCCCTGCGTCCCCACCATGTCTGTCTCTGCGTCCATGGTGTCTCTGTCTCTGCATGTGGCATAATGTTAATTTTGGCTCAATTTATGTGGCCTAACGGGAATTTTGGCTCATGCTGTGTTTTTTGGCTAATTCTGTGAGGCATAATGTGTAAGGGGTTTACTATTGTATTGAATAAGAGGTATATGGTGTGGTACACTACACTCAAGGATATGCCCCCTTTTGAGTGGCCACACCCCTTGAACGTAGCATGTGCCTTAGGCGCACGTATTACTTCAACCTTCACTTTTCCATCCTCCTATGTGCTAAATATGCGCCCAAAATGATGTGTTCTCACCCCCTCCAGCGGGGCCCTGGGAAGCTGTTGTACCGGGGCCCAGGATTTCTCTTGGCAGCCCTGGTTAACTCTACCCACATGGCCTCAGGATTATCTTCATCTATCCCTGCGCTCATCTCTTTTTTACATGGTTTTAAGTTCGTTCTTACATAAAGGCATGCCCCCACCCCTTCTATTTTCCCTATCTTTTCTGAAAAGGGTATATCCCTCCATGTTTAAAACCCAGTTGTTGCACCGTTTTTGTTATACCAATTATAATCCTTGTGGCCTTGATTTCTAGTTCCCCAATTTTTCCTGCCAAGCTTCTTGCATTAGCCAGCAAGCATTTCAGTTTACCTTTTTTTTCCCATTAGGGGATGATTGTGTTCTAAATATGCTATTGATTTCTTACTATAACTAGTTTTTCTTCCCAACCCCCCTTCTCCAACCTCCAATCTCTTGTTTACCTGTTCCTTATTACTCTGTCTTTTGCCCACATAGTTTCTATTTGAACCCTCCCCCCTATGTCTAGTTTAAAGACTCCTCCAACCTTCTAACCATCCTGCCTCCTAGCACTGACGCTTTCCATTCAGGTGCAATCTGTCAGTGCCATATAGATGGCGCCTGTTTGAAAAGTCTGACCAGTGCTCTAGGAACTCTAACCCCTCTTTCCTACATCATCCCTTTAGCCGTGCATTTAGCTTCATGAGTTCCCTCTGTCTCCCTAGACTAGTGTGTGGCACAGGCAATATTTCTGAGAAAATTTTCTTGGATGTCCTTGCTTTTAACTTATGTCCTAGATCCCTGAAATAGTTTTTAAGGACACCCCACCTGCCACTAATTTGGTCATTTTGTGCCAACATGCACCATGACCGCTGGGTCTTTCCCAGCCCCTCCCAGTAATCTATCTACCCGGTCTGCGATGTGCCATACCCGAGCACCCGGAAGACAACAGACTGTATGACTATCGCGGTCCCGGTAGCAGATTACCCTGTCTGTCTTGTGAATGATAGAATCCCCTACCACCACAATCTGTCTTGTTGTCCCTGATTTCCTTGCCCCCCACTAAGCCTTATGTGCCAGACCCCTGGTTGCTAGTGGTACTGGTCACATCTGGCCCCACCAGTTTTGAAGTAACATCCGCATTAGTTTTGTCCAGTCTGGGGTATCTACTGGGATTGGTTAAATCAGCACTGGCCTGCCTCTTCCTCCCCCTACTACCCCTTCTAACTGTGACCCAGCTAGCTGGCTCACCCACCTCATCTGTTGCTAATACCCCCTGATCCTCCAAAGTTTCCACTGTGAGCCGAAAGCTTTATTCTAATTTGGCAATGTCCCTCAGAGTTTTGATGGTCTGCTTTAGATCAGAAATCTGGGCTTCATCTCTACGCATCTCACACAGATGTATTCACCCGGGATCTTGTGATCCAAGTGCGCATACATCTGGCAAGATACGCACTGAGTGAAATTGCCGACCCCGCTCATGGTTTTATTTATTTTATTTATTTATTTTAATTTTATTTTATTTTATCTTATGGATTTTAAATGGTTAAGAATCTACCACAGCTGCTATATACTATATTATTGAGAAAAACACACAGCAATCCACCCCAACAACCAGGACCTCCTTCAAGAGTACAATACCCGGCGCCTTGCCTCTAATAGGCGCCTGGACACCTCTCCACCAAATTCCTGGCCCACCGATCCCTCTGCCCGGACGGTCCGGTTCTCACTCCCTGCACCTGGCCCGGTGCCTGGCACTGCTCTGCCCGTGCAGTGCTAGTACTCTGCCCGGTGTTCTCCTGTACGCGATCCTGCACACTATTCTGCACGTGCACGTCCCCCTCCCGGCAGTTATGGTCTCTAGCACATCACCTCCTCTCATCAGCGCGTCACCTCCTCTCGTCCTTCAGCTTTCTGCCAGAAAATAGTGAACTTGCTCTTGGTCCGGGGCTCTGCGATTCAGGATAGCAGCTGGATTGAAACAAAACTATAAAATACGTTTTGCTTCAGCTGAAAGGAAGGCAGCCACATTAGAAAAAGCACATAAGACAGATCCCTCCAACAAAACCCTCTTTAGGCAATTCCTCGCTGCCTGGGAAATAGTTAATACATATGCCCTTAATGAAGTGCATTGATATATACAACAGCTCAATCAGAAGATTTACCCTCTTGGTAATAGAGCAGGCCACCTATTGGCCCGCAAGCTGAGAGGAGTAGAGCTAACGAACGTATACATGCAGTTTCAATTGCTAAAGGTGTCAAATTTGTTGACCCTGTTGCAATAGCCAATACACTTTGCAGAATATTATTTGCAATTGTATAACCTGAAAGATGATCCTAATACCCCCCCCCCCCCAACCATCCCTAGCAGGTATTAACAAGTTTCTATTGTGCTGCCCTAGTTAAGGTTCTCAATTTGAATCCACCATTTGTATGGATGTTACATGTTTTATTGTTCTTCTTTATTTGTTATCCTTTGCTGCCATCTACTGGCCACTGTTATATTAACCTCTCTAAGAGCCTTATTCTGGTTGGTGCGTACTTTCCCGTATTCTTTCGGATGGCGTTTTTTAGCCATCTGCGCATGCGTGGGGAACGCTATGCGCATGTGCCACGCACGGTCTCCGTACTCGTTCTCACTAATACCGTACAGAAATGTGCACCGCAATCACTCGGGAAATATGGGCGTGTTATGGGCGTCATTCGGAATGACACAGGGGCGTACTTTCAAAGTGGGCTAAACTGGGCGGAAACATGGGCGGACACGGGGGAGTGCACTTATTTTGGTGGGCGTGCATTCGGACAGCACGCCGAATGCACGCGAACAAAAAGGGAAGAAATGTGCGGTGTCCATAAGCAAGTATTGCTTTGCGGACACCACTCGGTCATGCGCTAGGCAATCGGAACGCCTAATCAGGACGGACGCACCTCAACCAATGTCAGCTGAACACAATACAATCACCTACTTTAATCATTACTTGTTAATTACACGCTTCTCACTGCTTCAATTGGAACCATTGCAGCTTAAATGGAACATTACATGCTGCACTTGTCACACACTTTTACACTGCAAATAATGAACCCAACTTAATATAAATAATACAAATACACATGTCACTTCTACATGTATCAATTAAACCACACATTTGGGGGAAACAAAAAAACATTTATTAAAGGAACTTATAAAATAAATTAGAAATCCTCACAAAATAAAAGGTAGCATACCAGCAATAAAAGTAAATAATATATAATAAATGTATTATAGACATACATAGCCACAGCAGAATCATTAGGAACACATCAGGTGGCTTCACAACAAAAGTATAGCACCAACACTTCAAGTACAGCACACAGTAATGGTAGCCGAAACAGGGCAACAGGGGAACCAAACATGACATTCGAAGCGAGGGCAAATGTGGGTACCCTCGGCACGGAATTGGACACAGGAAGCTGACACACACAGCTCAATGAAAGATTTGGGAAGACATAAGGGTGGAGATTAATGTGGACACAAGTTCATTTGCGGGCACGTTTGCCCCTGGCAGGCTCCTTGCCACGTGCAGCAGCTCTTCTGCCACGGCCACGGCCACGGTCAGATGGTGTGCCAGGTGGAGCACATGCTGGGGAGGGGGTGGATCTTCTTCCCCCTCTGGCAGCAGGGAGTGCTGATGTTGGTAATGCACCAGAAACGGATGCTATTAGGACCCTATTGCTGGTAACTAGCTCCACCATAAGATCATTATGGCGGAGGAGGAGTTCATTTTGCCGCAGGGCTTGATCAGCCAGCACCTGCAGGCTAGCAGCAATAGATTGCTGGCTGGCAGTCATAGCCTGCAGGCTCTCAGCGATACTCTGCTGGCTGCTGATCAAACCCTGCAACACCTCCTCGGTCCTACGCACCCGCTCTGATGCCGACTCTCCCTGTTGCTGAATATTGACAAGCACATGCCCCCACGTGGCCAATTCAGCCGCGGACATTGCCAGCTGCTGCTGCTGCACGGGCCTGCTACTGGGGCCAGGTGGCACAGACTCCTCAACCTCCTCAAGAGATGCTTGACCAAGTGGTGGGGATGCTGTTGAAAGAGAACATTACAATTACAACACATTCCGTGCCAAATTAGAACCAGCTACTTATGCCATGGCAAATAATTACCTTCAAGCAAAGAAGCCATGACTTCCGCTGGGGACTCGCTGTCCATGGTACTCACCCCCCGGAGCTCCTCGACTGCAATGCAGCACTCTGCCATCTATTCCAGGGGGGTGAGCTGCAGCTTTGATGGCATGGGGCCAGCCCCAGAGGTGTGGCTGTGTTCCCACCGCTGGGTCAATTTCTTCTTGAGGTTCGCTTTGAAGTCGTGCCACCTGCAATCAAAAGTGTACATATTAATACATGTCACTCCTCATGTTTGCTGTAGCACCCATTGCAATCTGCAACATAATACAACATGTGCCTCCTGACACCAAACTTACATTATATTAATTTTGAAAACCAACCCTTAGTAGATACACTTACACTCACCCTACAATAACTATCAATTAAATGACTTGGCAAACATGTCTGTGCCTCCAAGCAACGTGACCGCCCATTGACCAACTCCATCTAATATCTAATGTAAACATTACTGGACTTGTACTGCTCAAATGTAACACACATGAACTTGCCTCTTCTTAACGTGCTCCGTCTCACGAACTTGTGGAGCCACCGTATTAATCTCCGCCGTTATGTCCTCCCAGATCTTCCATCTCCTTGTGTGTGTCAACTTTTCCTGTGGACACTCGATCCAATCCCGTGCCCGGGACACCAGAATGGCTAGCTCCTGCGCTTCGTATGCCATGTTCCTGCTGCTTGGTTCCTCTGTTGTCCTCTTTCGGCCACGGCCACCTGTCGCTGTACTCAAAGTGCTGGCCAGGCTACTCTGTTGGGAAGCCACCTGTTGTGGTCCCAATGATTCTGCTGATGCTGAAGATGGGCCAGCTGCCGATTGGCTTGATGTCGATGGGCCAGCTGGCTGCTGTTCTCCCACTGGCTGGTCTGGGTTGAGGGGGACATAGGTGGTGTTGGACTCCATGCGGGCTAAGAGGTTCTGCAACACCTGGTCTTCCTCTGATTCAGAGCCAGACATGTTAGAAACAACTGTGTGCCTTTGTAGCACAACTTTAAATACTTTTTGTGTAATTGGCGTAAATCAGCAACCTGCGTTCCGTGCGGCAGCGTCACGTACGGCAGCGTACGCCGTGGTGTGTGTGCGGCGCATAGGCCACGCCCATAGTAGCTGTAACTCGCTTGTGCAAAACCTGGCGTCAGATCAAACTGTAATGTAGGTGACCTGTTTAAAGATTTGTTGCCATGAACACCTGTAACGTTATGCAATCCTAAATGCTATCTGTCAATGTTCAGTAGCACTGTGTTAGTGTGGAGATTGTCCATAAAAAGAAATTTCCCCAATCCATTTTCAAATCCGGCCCAGAAGTCATGCAATAGTGATCACTGATGTCATGCACAACACATGTGCTAGGCCTATAAATAGTGCATAGCAGCTAGGTGCATTTGTCTCCAGAGCTGTATTGGGCCAGGTTCTAAGGTAAGCATTCTGCTGCTCCAGATTGTTGGTACAGCATTACAGAAACATGTTACCTGGCCACTATTTAACTGACAGATGTTAAACGTGTGTGGCACCATATAATGGTGAACTACATGTCCCAGCGTTATTTGAATTGTTTTTATGTAGTTATTGAGCAGTTGATCACACCTGTAATACTTACTTTGTGTTTAGTTGTTACATGTTTTAAATACATTTGACTTTAACAAGGTGTGTGGTGAGCTAATATTATTGTAACTTCTTTATAGATTAATATGGATCTGTGGGACTACACTGGGCGCCCCTGTATTGTACGTATAGTTGCATCAAATGTGTCAAATTTTGGAGCATCTTTGCATAGGTGTATCCTTATTTATTAACCTTTTGTTGTAGCTTGCTGAAGCTGTGATGCAGTACATGGGTGAGAGGCTAAGGGCACTTGCGGCTCACCCCACTCGTCGCCCAAGGAGGCCAGGACGTGCTAGAATCTTCCGCACACGGGTGACACTCTTTGGGATGCCCGATGATGAGGTACTTACTAGGTACAGGTTACCCCCACATGTTATTCTAGATATACTCTCTTTAATTGAGAGTGATCTAGAACCTCTTCATGGGCTTACGACAGCAATTCCTCCTCACACTCAGCTGCTGGCGGTGTTGCATTTCTGCGCCTCGGGATCCTTCCAACAAGTAGTGGCAGTACTTGCTGGAATTTCGCAGCCGGCTTTCAGCCGAATCCTGAGGCGTGTGACGTCAGCCATGTTTAGGCGCAAGGGGCACTTCGTGGCCATGTCTTTTGCACAAGAGACCCTTCACGGAAGCCAGCAGGCATTCCATCAAATTGCTGGCTTCCCTAATGTGATAGAGGCTGTGGATGGCACCCATGTACCATTTGTGCCTCCATCAAGAAGTGAGAAGATCTATAGGAACCGAAAATTGTTCCACTCACTGAACGTGATGGTGGTATGTGGCCCATCCATGGAAATTCTCGCCTTCAACTCGAAGTTTCCCGGAAGTGCCCATGATTCTCATGTTATCCGACAAACCGGGATTTGGCAAAGACTGCAAGAGCTTGAAGGCCGTGATGCGTGGGTTCTGGGTGACTCCGGTTACCCATGTACGCCCTGGCTACTTACGCCGTACAGCTCCCCAGAACCAGGCCCACAGGTGGCATTCAAAAGGGCGCATGTTGCCACCAAGTGGTGGAGCGCTCAATTGACCTGTTGAAGGGTCGATTTAGAGTGCTTCATCGCACTGGTGGTGACCTACAGTATGCGCCTGAAATGGTGTCGAGGATTGTGGGCCTGTGTGTTTGTTTTCACAACATAGCTGTGCGGCGTGAGATACCCTTTGATGAGTGGGAGGTTCCATCTGAGCCACAAGACCCGCCCATGCGCCCATCCCGCTCCCCGGAAAGCAGACGAGGATACCAGCTGCGGGACTCTGTGGCACTGAGATACTTCAGGTACATTTCCGAATGTTGCCCAGACCAAACATGTTTTGGATCTATTATCCACATCAAGGTTGACAATGATTTAAATTTTGTGTCCTCCTAATTAAACATTAGGCAGCATGGCCTCTTAATGCCAATAGCAATAGCACTCTGTATTGTGTTTGAGGTGTATTGGTTTAAGGCCAATATTGCACGTATTGACCATAGATGTGAAAACATATTTTATGTATTCATTTTTTTAGCTGAGCTTATCATCCGTGTCTGGTGAGTACATTGAATTACTTACTTTTTTCACCATGTATGTGTGTGATGTGGGTGTGATTATTTTATTGGGAGATGTTATTTTTATGATCACATATATATTTATATGTTTATTTGGGGTGTTTAGTTCAAAATATATAAGCAGTAGGAGGTAGCCAGGCAGGCAGGCAGGCAGCCAGGCAGGTGTCCAATATAATGGTTTAATCAGGAGAAGTGCTAGTATGTGTATGTGTTTTTTCTCATAAATGTACGCATATACATAAATGCATACAGTAAGTAATGCGAAGTACAGCTAAGCAATGCCAAGCTATAGCACGCGTTGCTTGGCGGTGCGATGTTATCGCCGATGGTTGGGCGCATACACAATGTCCATGTCAATATGGATAATAAAGTTAATACCAAATAGTGACCTTACCAACCAATCACAGGACATGCTAATTTGTCATACGCCACTCCTAAAATGGCAGCTTACCAGAGAGCCCAACCCTTCAGCACCGCGGAGCTGTTATCTCTGGTGGCTGTGATGGAAAGGAGGCTGGGGTGTGCAGGCCCCTTCATCACGAATGCTGACAAGCGCCGGGCGTACCTTGCTGCCCGGCGCAGGATATTCGCCCGCACCAATGTGCAGAGGACCGTCGCCCAACTTGAGCGGCGATGGTCCGATCTAAGGAGGCGGCAGCCGGAGCTGCTACAGCGGCTCAGACGCCGAATTGAACGGTGTAAGTTTTTTCGCAATTCATTAATCATTAACATTAAGGGCTAGATGTATCAAGCTTCATAAAGTGATAAAATGGAGAGTGATAAACAACCAGCCAATCAGCTCCTGCCTGACATTTTTCAAACACAACCTGTAGCATGACAGGAAGGAGCTGATTGGCTGCGTGTTTATCACTCTCCATTGTATCACTTTTTAAGCTTAGTGCATCTAGCCCAGTGAGTGTTTATGACATAGAAATGCCATATACTATATGTGTGATATATAACACATATATAATGTGGTTAGGATATGTACTAGGTCAATTTCAATGCCAAATGACACTGACCCGTTTTGTTTGGTTAACCCACAGCACGGGAGAAAGCCAGACAGGCCAGAGAGGAGGAGGGCCAGGAGGCGGCCGAGGAGGCCCAGGAGGCCGCCGAGGAGGGCCAGGAGCCAACATCCGGGGCGAAATGTAATAGGGTGGGATTTTTAGACTTTTAGGATATTTGGTCCAAAACGGCCAAAATCGCAATTTTTCTAAAAATCCCACATGTAATAGGGTGCGATTCGCGGGAAAAAGCGCATTTTTTCCCGTGAATTTGCACATTTAAAAGATGCGATTTTCAGTCACACTGAAAATCGCATCCAGATGTTTTCCCATAGGAAACTATAGAACTCGCATATGTAATAGGATGCGAGTTCTAAAGTCGCATATGGGACCTTACCGAAAAGCGCAAAAAAAATAGACCAGCTTCTTGCTGGCGATTTTTACAGAAACATGCACAGATCATTGAGATCTGTGCATGCTTCAGTTGTAAAAAAAATAGTTAAAACAAAAATTAAATAAAAAAAAACGGCGTGCGGTCCCCCCCCCCTAAGCATAACCAGCCCCGGGCTCAAAAAGCCGGTGCTGGTATCATAAAATCAAAGGAACAATCAAGTTGGGGTTCCCTGGATTTTATAAAACCAGCACCAGGCTCAAGGTCCGGCGCTGGTTCCCAAAATATGGGGGACAAAATGACTAGGGGTCCCCCGTATTTTAAGAACCAGCACCGGACACAACCAGCCAGCAGGGTAATGCCACAGCCGGGGGAAACTTATTATATAAGCTCCCGCGGCCAAAGCATTAACCCCCTGGCTGGTCAGCATGGGCAGGGGTCCTGGGGAAGTGGGGACCCCCCCAATGAAGGGGTCCCCCCCCTCCAGGACTTACCAGCCCATGCTGATAGTCCGGGGCTGTCCCCGATGCCCCTGGTCGGTGGGCATCGGGCTGATGACTTGTGTAAAAAAAAGAATTAAAACTATTGTTTTACACTGGCGAACTATGAGTCCCAGCAAGCCTACCCCGCATGCTGGGACTTGGGGAACCACAAGTCCCAGCATGCGGGGCATTAAAGGGCCCGCTGGCACTTGTAGTTCTGCAGTGAAAAAAATAGTGCACAAAATCACACTGACACCCTGTAAAATAAAAGTTTAATACACACAAAACACACACACACACTGATACTTACCTACCTTGAGCCCGTAGGTCGGTCCCTGGATCCTGGGTCCGTCCTCCGGGGCTCCAGGGCAGAAGAGTCCGGTTCCGGGGCCTTGGTCCTGGTTCTGGGGCTGGTCCTGGGGTTCCGGGGCTCCTGGGCTGCAGAATCCGGGGTCCGGGATCCGTGGTACTCCCCAGGGGTACCTAAGGAGGCAAATCCAACTCACCTGCTCCCCGGCGGCGACCTCCGGTGCCAGCGCTGCTCCACACTGGTACCCGGCTTGCAGGACTTTGACCGGCGCTGAGATGTTTACTCTTCGCCGTCTCTGCACAGAATGATTTCATGGCCAATCAGGAGCCGAGAAAGTCGGATCCTGTTTGGCCAGAAATCATTCTGAATACAGACACCGAGGAAGTAACATCTCAGCGCATCTAGAGCAGAGATGTTACTTCCTCGGCGTCTCTAGTTAGAATGATTTCTGGCCAATCAGGAGCCGACTTTCTCGGCTCCTGATTGGCCAAGAAATCATTCTGTGCAGAGACGGCGAAGAGGAAACATCTCAGCGCCGGTCAAAGTCCTGCAAGCCGGGTACCAGTGTGGAGCAGCGCTGTCACCGGAGGTCGCCGCCGGGGAGCAGGTGAGTTGGATTTGCCTCCTTAGGTACCCCTGGGGAGTACCACGGATCCCGGACCCCGGATTCTGCAGCCCAGGAGCCCCGGAACCCCAGGACCAGCCCCGGAACCAGGACCAAGGCCCCGGAACCGGACTCTTCTGCCCTGGAGCCCCGGAGGACGGACCCAGGATCCAGGGACCGACCTACTGGCTCAAGGTAGGTAAGTATCAGTGTGTGTGTGTGTTTTGTGTGTATTAAACTTTTATTTTACAGGGTGTCAGTGTGATTTTGTGCACTATTTTTTTCACTGCAGAACTACAAGTGCCAACGGGCCCTTTAATGCCCCGCATGCTGGGACTTGTGGTTCCCCAAGTCCCAGCATGTGGGGTAGGCTTGCTGGGACTCATAGTTCGCCAGTGTAAAACAATAGTTTTAATTCTTTTTTTTACACAAGTCATCAGCCCGATGCCCACCGGCCAGGGGCATCGGGGACAGCCCCGGACTATCAGCATGGGCTGGTAAGTCCTGTAGGGGGGGGACCCCTTCATTGGGGGGGTCCCCACTTCCCCAGGACCCCTGCCCATGCTGACCAGCCAGGGGGTTAATGCTTTGGCCGCGGGAGCTTATATAATAAGTTTCCACCGGCTGTGGCATTACCCTGCTGGCTGGTTGTGTCCGGTGCTGGTTCTTAAAATACGGGGGACCCCTAGTCATTTTGTCCCCCGTATTTTGGGAACCAGCGCCGGACCTTGAGCCTGGTGCTGGTTTTATAAAATCCAGGGAACCCCAACTTGATTGTTCCTTTGATTTTATGATACCAGCACCGGCTTTTTGAGCCCGGGGCTGATTATGCTTAGGGGGGGGACCGCACGCCGTTTTTTTTTTTTTTTTTTTTTAAACCAAAATCGCATATATGATAATGCGCACATTTTTAGGACTGAAAATGCGCACATTTTCATGACGAAAAATCTACCGCAATCGCGGCAAATCACATTTTTTGCCGCTAATTCGCATCTCATTACATATGCGATTTAGCGTCAAAAAATGCGATTTTTAAAGGTGCGATTTCTGGCGAGTTTGGAACTCGTCCAAAAATCGCACCCTATTACATTTCGCCCATGATGTACATAAGCAAGGGGAGGGGGATGGGGGATGTAGTTCTGCACAAGATTATTTATAATTATTGGTGGGGTGTCCCCAATATTAAGTTGCCGTGTTGCAATTGCAATTAATACATAAATGGGGGTGCTGCCAAAGACAATGATGGTCATACAAGAAAAAAAAAGGAAAAGGATTGTCTTTGTAGCTGGCGCACTGAAGAGGATAAGTTATTAGTGTTAAAATTTAACTTTTAATAATGTCAATAATAAAAGAAAGCCATTAAAGGTGAAATAAAGATTACATACGTGACTGACTGCATCTGTGCGTACTGGCCGGTTCGCGTCCGTTCTGACGGGGGAAGGCCGTGCATACGCGGTCAGACCGTGCAGATTCTGAGTGTTTCCCCCGCACACGCATGGTTTGTATGTCGTCCGTGAACACGCCCTGTTCTTAGAGAAGGAGTCCGTCCGAATGCGGAGGACCGGTGGGCGTTTCTACGGACGATGTCCGCACGCCACCGCACAGCGTGGCGTGCGGACCGCTCCGAAAGAATTCGGACATTTACGCACCAACCAGAATAACCTCCTAAGTTATGAGCTACAGAAAGGATTTTGCTTTGACCTCTATGTGTCATCTCCCAAGGTCTATCTGTGCATCATCTCAAGGTACAGCAATACACTACATCAAGCATTTCCATTGTATCTTTCTTACTGGATCTTTACATGCAACTGGTATTGCTAAGGGAATGAGCATAGCGAGTACACTATCTTCCATTGTTTGCATAAGGATTGCCACTCACAACTATCAGAGAGTTCCTACAAGTGCATCGGTGGCAGAATAGCTATCTCTTCCTACTATAGATTTGGAGACCTCTGAATCTCTTAGCTCCACATGGACACTAGGCAAAGTTGAGGCAGCCATAGCTTCATTTCCATTGGATAAAGCTCCTGGCCCAGATGGTTACCCCTCCAACTTTTCCAATAAGTTTGTCTACCCTTGCCCCGGTCCTACTATTGGTTTTCAATGAAGCATCCAACAACACCTCTTTCCCAAAGGAAATGCTAGAGGCCCGAATTGTTAATATTCCGAAGCCAGGTAAATCACCCACAGCCATTCAGAATTATCAACCCATTGCATTATTGAATACAGACAACTTACAAAACTTTTTGCCAAAATGATAGCAAATACATTATCGCCTCTCTTACCTAGTCTTATTAATCAAGATCAGGTGGGCTTTGTGTTAGGTAGGCAATCATCGGATAACACACGAAGGGTTATTAACATAATTGATTTGATACAGTGCCACATAAGAGGTTGGTAAATAAAATGGAGGAACTTGGACTAGGGGTAAGAATTTGCAGATGGGTAGGGAACTGGCTGTGTAATAGAGAACAGAGAGTGGTTGTGAATGGCACAATATCAAATATAATACCAGTACTAAGTGGGGTGCCACAGGGGTCGGTACTAGGGCCCATTTTATTTAACATATTTATTAATGATATTGGGGTGGGAATACTCAGCAATGTTTCCATCTTTGCAGATGACACAGAACTGAGCAGAGTAATTAGATCAACCGAGGATGTCTCCACGCTTCAAAGCGATCTTAATAGATTAGATGAGTGGGCAAAAAAGTGGAAAATGAGGTTCAGTGTGGATAAATGCAAGGTTATGCATCTTGGAAGACATAACCAATGTGCTAGCTATAACCTAAGCGGGGAGGCATTGGGTAATTCAGAAACTGAAAAGGACCTAGGGGGTCAAAATTGATAACAAAACTGGGGTGTAGTGCTCAATGTCACATAGCAACAAATAAGGACAACCGGATACTAGCATGCATAAATAGTTGTATGGAAACTGGGGACTCGAAAGTAGTCATGCCACTGTACAAAGCATTGGTTAGACCACATACGGGGTGCAATTCTTGGCCCCACACTATAAAAAAGACATCATAGAACTGAAAAAAGTCCAAATAAGAGCAACATAGCTAATAAAGGGAATGGAGAATTTAAGCTATGAGGACAGATTGAACAAATTGGGATTGTTTACACCAAAGAAGAGGCACTTAAGGGGGGGACATGCTTAACATGTACAAATATATCAGGGGACAATTAAGGAACTGTCAGATGCCCTTTTTACTGTAAGTACGGACTCCAGGACACATGGGCATTTTAGATTAGAGGAAAGAAGATTTTGTTCCCTTAGAACAGTGGTTCCCAACCTTTTTTCTCTCCCGTACCCCTTGATTAGGCAGGGCGGTATGCGTGTCCTAATATTAAGGAGTAGTCGTGGACTAGTATATGGTCAGGAATTGGGTCCCTCTTTGTCTGGCCACTGGCTGTGTATTGTCTCCAGAGTTCCCGCTAACGCTTGTAGGATTAATGCTTCTTTCACCCATGTCAGTGCGGGGCAGATGTTTGCTGATGTCTGAGGGCAGAGCAGGTAGCTCTTAGTGGACAGAAAGAAAAACAAAACTGACTCAAGTGAGTCAGTTATAAGGAGCGCTAATTTAGAGTGTGCTTGCTCAAAAGCAGCTGCTTTAGGAGAGTAGTCAGCTCCCCAATTGGATAAAAAACGAACAAACAAAGTAAAAAGCAGCGCTAATGATTAAAAAATACTACTTCACTGAGTGAATCAATAAGCATGTAAGTTTTAATCACACAATCACAATCAGAATAAAGGAAAAAATGTTAAAATGTAATTTAAAAACAATATCAGGAACCTGATGCAAACAAGATGTAATAAGCTGCATAGAAACAACCCTATGCAGCTCATTACATCTTGTTTACATGAGGGGCCAAATGTAATAGGGTGAGAGTTTCAGAAAGTGAGAGATTTTGGAAGAGCTTACCCCTTTTTTTTAAAGCAGCAATCAATAACACTGCAAAACCAGGTTGTTTTTGCCATGTAATTGATTGCTGCTTTAAAAAACATGGGAAAATTGTCCCAAAATCTCTCTTTTTTTGAAACTCTCACCCTATTACATTTGGCCCTATGTTCCTGATTTTGTTTTTAAATTAAATGTAAAAAAAAAAAAATCTTATTGTGATTATGCTTATTGATTCACTCGGTGAAGTAGTATTTTTGGTACTTGTGTATTATCACGGCGCCCACTAAGCTATTTGCTTAGTGGGCTATTCTGCGTAGGAAAATCGCATCGCATCTCATGGGCCATTGTAAGTGCCGATGCGATGCAATGCGATTTTCCTATGCAATTTATTCATTGCTGTTTTATTTATATTGTATATGGTGTACAATGCCGTTAGGTATACAATAATGAGGTTTTAGGCACCCCCGCACTATCCACGCCACCCCGAAGCATGGCGAGCGCAGCGAACCCCGTGAGGGCGGCGGAACGCATCCTCCGACCTTTTCATACCCCTACTATCCACGTCGGCGTGGAGTTGAATTTATATAGTGTGGCGAGCGTAGCGTGCCACCGAGCCCGAAGCGTGGCGAGCGCAGTGAGCCCCGCGTGGGGATGCGGAATACATGTAAAGTAATACGCGCCCCCTCGCGGGGCGCGCTGCGCTTGGCACGCTTCGGGCTCGGTGGCTCGCTACACTCGCCACACTATATAAAATAAACTCCACGCCGACGTGTATAGTAGGGGTATGAAAAGGTCGGAGGACGCGTTCCTCTGCGCTAGCCATGCTTCGGGGTGGCGTGGATAGTGGGGGGGGGGGGTGCCTAAAACCTCATTGTATGTCATTATTGTATACCTAATGGCATTGTACACCTAATGGCATTGTACAGGTGCGATGGAATGCAATGCAATGCGATACGATTCCCCGGGGCTAAGAGAGCAGTGAATAAATTACATAGGAAAATCGCATCGCATCGCATTGCATTGCATCGCACGGCTGTTATAATGGCCCATGTGATGCAATTTTCCTACAATGCCATATGTAAGAAACTTGGGCGCCGTGATAATACACAAGTACTGTATTTTTTAATCCTTAGCGCTGCTTTTTACTTTGTTTGTTACTGTAGCTCTTAGTGGACTGCTGGTTGGGCAAAAGCATGAGGAGAAGCCAATGACGCTGCAGATGAAACCAGAAAAGACACAACGTGGTTCGTCTCAGTGGCGTGCGGTGGGTGAGGCAGGTGAGGCACAGCCCTTCCTGTCATACTAGCGTATATGCGGGCGTTTTGAATTTATAAAATATGTCAAAAAAACAAAGAATATATAAATAAATTCTTATTTTTATAATTCTATTCATTTTTATAGTTAAAACTCTGGAGTAAAAAATCTATGGCAGGTGAGGCAGTGCCTCACTTGGCTACCTTTTCTGCACATCTCTTATCAAAACGAATCTCCAGCAGTATATTCTACTTTACATGTGTATAATGCTGGCATGTACCCAATGGCTCATAAATTGTGTGCCTATCTGGCTCTGGTACTTGCCAGGGACTCTTGAGCCATTTACCTCCCCGCACGTCCCTGGTTCGTTTCCATGGCAATGGTAGACTTCTTTTGCCATTGGGAGACTTTTTCTTCTTCCGCTATTACCAATATTATTTTCAAGTACCCCCAACTGGTCTGCAGAGTACTCCCAGGAGTACTAGTACCCCAGGTTGGGAACCACTGCCTTAGAAGGAAAGGGTAACTCTCTTCCGGGTGAGGTGGTGTAGGCAGACACAATAAATACATTTCAAATAAGATTGGACAAACATCTATTGGTTAAAAACATACAGGGGTTCTAACAATAATCATAATCTGTCTTTAAAGACATCAGAATACACTTCATATAACTAAGGGATAAACTAATAGATTATACTGTACTCACTAAAACCAAGGTTGAACTCGATGGATGCAAGTCTTTATTCACCCTTAACTACTATGCAACTACTGTATGTAACACTGTCAGTTGCAGGAAAAGACCCTGTTAGTCCTTTCCTTCGACACAGAAAAAGCTTTTGACAGTCTTAATTGGGGCTATATGAAAACTACTCTTCGATATTTTGGATTAGCGGATAAGATACAGTATGTCACTCTTTCTCAGCTTTATACTCCTTACCATCAGCCTCAGTTTTCACCAATGGCTGTTCCTCTTCTACATTTGATATTACTAACGTTACTCACCAAGGATGTCCGCTATCGCCTTTGATTTTTGCTGTGGCTGTTGAGTCTCTGGCTGAGCACATCAGGTCTCTGAGCTCGATTGCTGGACCTCTGTTGTGAGGGATCCCCATAAGATCAGCCTCTTTGCTGATGATCTTTTGTTATGCCTTTTAGTCCTTGAATCTTCCCACATTTACATTCTGTTCTATACTCATATGCAGATATTTCTTATTACAAGCTAAATACTACAAAGACTGAGGCTCTTCCACTTAAGAACATCATCTTAATTACTAAGTGTGTCAGCAGGTGGGCGTCACGCTGTCTGTCCTGCGGGCCATGTGGTGTGGTCGGGCCACCATTGTAACACATGCTGTAGAGGGGCAGACCTGCTGCGTGTCTGTGGTTGTGAGAAGAGGTGTGCCTGGTTCTCTACGGTGTCTCCAGTATGGAGGCAGCCATGTTGGAGAACAATGTTTCTCAAATCCCCTCGCCAGGGGTTTCTCCAGCCAATCCGGTGTGTTTTTCCCTGACAAAAGAGGTCTGGCCCATGTCACCCTGCCAGTGCTTCAGTCCTTCACTCCTGCAGAGTGGTTCTGTGGCTTGCACTCCACAGTTGATCCTGTCCAACCTGCTGTTGCTCCTGTCCGGTGTTCCTTAAAGGTAACCAGTGCCGCAGTGATCCACCAGTGTGCTGCAGGGGACTCTCTCCTGCTGGGATAGCTTCTCTGTACTACACAATAGTCTTCAAGTTCTTACCAGCTGTTCACAGTCATCTCCAAGTCTTCACAGTTGTTCACGTAATCTCCAAGGTTTCATAGTTGTTCACAGTTGTCTCCAAGGCTTCATAGTTATTCACAGTCGTCTCCAAGTTCTTTAAAGTCATCTCCAAGGTCTTCATAATCATCTACAACTTCTTTACAGTGGTCTCCAACATCCTTCAGTCATCTCCAACTTCTTTGCAGTTGTCTTCAAGTTCACAGTATATTCCACAAGCTAATCTCAACCTCTTTACAGTTGTATCCTGTCCTGTGCAACAGTCTATCTACTGATATACAGACTGCTACTGTTATCACTGTTGCTTATTTTTTGCATTTCCAGTAACTGTTGCTAGTCTTCATTGAAGTTTATTATTTGACTGTATTGCAAGACCTAATTATTAAACCTTCAAAACCTACTAAACTTCTCCTCTGTTTATCCTGTACTTCAGAACATGAGAAAGCCGTACATCTGTCCACCATGCTTCCGCCATCCAATTCCCATCTCCTCTAAGGTTACTCCCCATTTGCCAGTCCCTACAAATCCTCAGAGTGTGACAGTAAGCACTGGCCCAATGGATACAGAAGGGGATCAAGCCGCCAGAGGAGATCCAACGGTCGACACAGTAAGTCGCCTTGGTAAACAGAAAGCAGCTCAATTTTAGGAAATTTTTTGAGGAACCAGGTAAAACTTCTTCTGCTTCCCTGGAGATTCTACGTCATCTATCCCATCTATGAAACTATGTCAACTTTGTTTCTACCTTTAGGAAAAATTTTGACGAGCCAGGTAGAACTTCTACTGCTTCTCTGGAGATTCTACGCCTTCGCCAGGTTACCCGCCCGGTCGGCCAGTATGTTATTCTTTTCAGGACTATTTCTTCTGAGTTAAATTGGAATGAGGAGGCTGTTATCTCAGCATTCTGGAACGGCCTGTTTGACAGAATAGGAAATGATCTAACCACAATTGATTTTTCCAGCAGTCTGGATGACCTGATTTCTCTTTGTAACAAAGTAGATTTAAGGTACTTTCAGAAAGTACAAAATTCCACATTTTTCCATTTTCCGCATCTCATTAAATATGCGAATTCGGGAAAAAGTGCGATTAACATTGCAAAAGTCACATTTTCTTATCTCATTAAATGTCATCCAGGGTGACATTTATTAGAGATCGATGTTGGGTTTTTGGCGATTTTTATCGCAAAAACGGCCGTTTTTTTAATTTTTTTCCCAAATCGACTATTTAATGTGTGGCGATTTGTGGCATAAATCGCACTTTTTGCCGCTAATTCGCACTTTCTGAAGTGGCGATTTACAACATCGCATCCAGATGTTTTCCCATTGAAAAATATACAAATCGCTAATTTAATGTCTGCCGCATTTGGAAATCGGCAGCAAAATGCGATTTTTTCCCCCCCAAAAAAATAGACCAAGTACAGGGTGGCGATTTGCTTAAAATCGCCAGCGTTTGAGCATAGAAATGGTTAAATCTCTCACAGGTGACCCACATAGCACTTACTAACTCCCCTACATATACCCCCACATGATTATGGCCACCTGTGAGGCTGTTTCAGATGGACATTTTGCAGACTGGACTGGAGGTGCTAGTGTGTGAGCTGGGGCGTTTGGAGGAGCTACGCAGGAGGGATGATGCTGCCCACCAGATCCAGGTACCCCGACAACTCCGTGCTTCTCGTCGGTACCGTGCTAGGGTGTACTCCCTCTCTGATCAACAGGTGGTGGACATGTTTAGGTGAACCTGACAGAACCTGTTGAACTTATATGAGCAGGTGAGAGATGATTTGGACCCTTGTGGGGGGGCCAACTATGCAGTGTCTGGGCTGCAGAAGTTAATGTGTGCCCTCCACTTCTTTGCCACAGGCTCCACTCAGTCTGTGAGCTCATGGGGGTGTCACAAGCCACTTTCTCTAAACATTTTTCTCCTCCTGCGGAATTGTCCAGTGAAGCCAGTAAAAGCTCAGGCCAAGTGAATCAGGAGGAGGTTCACTTAGGCCTGCAGCTTTTCTCCTCCCAAAACTCGATTTTAGCTCCCTGTCAGGTTTCCTTTCTTGAAAAGGTCTTCTCTGGTACTGCCTTTCTTGATAGCGGGGCGGCCGGGAATTTTTTGGATGTTTCGATAGCCCGTGGGCTGGGTATTCCCTTTCTTAAGCTCGAAGGGCACATTACCCTTAGAGGGATTGACGGGAATATTCTTCCCAATGGGGCAGTTTGCTATCAGACCCCCCCGGTGGGTCTCACTGTCGGGCTCACTCATACTGAGGTCATTTCTTTTTTTCTCATTTCGTGTCCGGTGGTCCCCATTGTTTTAGGTCATCCTTGGTTGGTGAGACACAATCCAGTTATCGATTGGGAAGCGGGACAGATTGCCCGCTGGAGTCCTTTTTGTTCGGAGCATTGTATTCAGTTTTCTCTGTTGCAAGCCTCAGTATCAATTTCTTCGGTCCCTACCCCTTATAGGGATTTTGCGGATGTGTTCTCTAAAGGGGAGGCTGACAGTCTTCCCCCACATCGTTCTTATGACTGTGCTATTAATTTGATTCCCAATGCTCCGTTACCCAAGGGGAGATTATATTCCCTTTCCCTTCCCGAGACGAAGGCCATGGAGGACTATGTGCAGGAGAGTCTTCAGAAGGGATTTATCCGACCCTCTAAGTCCCCCCTTAGTGCGGGTTTCTTCTTTGTGGCCAAGAAGGACGGATCCCTTAGACCCTGTATTGACTTTCGTGCTCTCAACAAGATTACTGTCAAGAACACGTACCCTCTTCCTTTGATTTCGGTCCTTTTTGATCAGCTACGTGCTGCCACCATCTTTACCAAGATTGATCTCAGAGGGGCTTATAATCTTATACGGATTAAAGAGGGAGACGAGTGGAAGACGGCGTTTAGTACTCAGACGGGGCAATACAAGTACTTAGTAATGCCCTTTGGCCTCTCCAATGCCCCCGCCGTTTTTCAAGATCTTATCAATGATGTCCTCCGTGAGTTTCTGGGTAGATTTGTGGTCGTCTACCTGGACGACATCTTGATTTTTTCTCAGGATTTGGAGGAGCACAGAAACCAGGTCAGACAAGTCTTGCAGAAACTGCGGGAGAATCGTTTGTTCGCCAAGTTGGAGAAGTGCGAGTTCGAGATGCCACAAGTTTCCTTCTTGGGATATATCATCTCTTCCCGAGGATTTCAGATGGATCCGAAGAAACTCCAAGCCATTTTGAACTGGGTTAGACCCACTAATCTGAAGGCCATCCAACGTTTTTTGGGCTTTGCCAATTATTATAGACGCTTTATCCGGTCATTTTCCTCTATTGTGGCTCCTCTTGTGGCCTTGACGAAGAAAGGAGCGGACCCGGCTACATGGTCTCCTAAGGCGGTGCAAGCTTTTGAGGCCTTGAAGAAAGCGTTCATGTCTGCCCCGGTTTTGAGACACCCAGATCCGGAACTCCCGTTCATTGTGAAGGTGGATGCCTCCGAGGTTGGGGCTGGAGCTGTTCTATCTCAACGGGACTCTGAATCTCTCGAATTGCATCCTTGTGCATATATGTCAAGGAAATTTTCTTCCGCCGAGGTCAATTACGATGTAGGCAATCGAGAGTTGCTGGCAGTGAAATGGGCCTTTGATGAATGGCGGCACTGGTTGGAGGGTGCGGTTCATCAGATCTTAGTTCTTACGGACCACAAGAACTTACAGTACATCGAGACTGCCAAGAGACTCAATGCTCGCCAAGCTCGTTGGGCGCTATTCTTTATGCGGTTTAACTTTGTTATCTCCTATAGACCGGGCTCTAAGAACATACAGGCGGACGCCCTTTCACGCTGAGTAGGACCAGCAAAATTCCCATTTTGCCCTCTTCTTTTTTCCTTGTGGGGTTGAATCAGTCCTTGATGGATCTCATCCATCAGGCGCAGTCCCAAGCGCCAGTCCAGACGCCTGCGTCTCGATTATTCATCCCCGAGACCTTGCGGCGCAAGGTATTGTCAGAGCTGCACGAGTCTAGAGTCGCTGGGCATCCTGGGGTGGCCAAGACATTTGATCTTCTCTCCCGGTCGGTTTGGTGGCCAGGGATGTCACGGGACACTAGAGAATTTGTTCTGTCTTGCCCGGTGTGTGCCCGATTTAAAGTCCCTAGAGCCCGGCCACTGGGGAGACTGCTACCTTTGCCCATTCCTTCCAGGCCTTGGTCACATCTGGCCATGGATTTTATAGTTGGTTTGCCTGTCTCTTCCCATTGTCAACTCATTTGGGTGGTCGTGGACAGATTTTCCAAAATGGCGCACTTTGTGGCTTTGAAACAGCTACCCTCGGCCAAAGAATTGGTGGAGTTGTTCCTTCAACATATTTTCAAACTCCATGGCTTACCCGCAGATATTGTGTCAGACCGTGGTCCACAGTTTGTGGCTCAGTTCTGGAGACTCTTTTGCGCCTCTCTTGGAATTAAGACCAGTCTCACGTCTGCTTTCCACCCACAGGCAAATGGACAGACGGAACGCTTGAACCAGTCATTAAAACAATATTTACGGTGTTTTGTGTCCAAATTACAGAATGATTGGGTGGGTCTTCTTCCTTTTGCGGAATTTGCGTATAATAACGCTTGCCATTCAGCTTCGAAGGCCTCACCTTTCTTCGTGGTGTATGGATATCATCCTCGAGCTAATGCTCTTGGACCGGAAACCCCTGTTCCTCCAGCCTCTGCGGCTGCTCGTTTAAGGGGAATTTGGAAGAGAACCCATGAGGCCCTTAAAGAGGCGGGCCTTAAGGTAAAGGTGTGCGGAGACAGATCCAGGCGGCCTTGCCGGTTTAAGGTGGGAGATTGGGTTTGGTTATCCACCCGTAACATTAAGCTTCACCAACCATCGGTGAGGTTAGGGCCGAAGTACATCGGCCCCTATCGGATTGTCAAGAGGGTGAATCCGGTGGCATTTCGTCTTCTGCTGCCTAAGTCCCGCAAGATCGCCAGCACCTTCCATGCATCCTTACTTAAACCAGTATTCTTTTCACGGAGGTTCCCACATCCGATTCTTGCTAGGTCCTCTCCTGTGACCGTTCGGGGACAGCAAGAGTTTTGGGTTGAAAAGATACTGGACTCCAAGATCTCCAGAGGTTCTCTTCAGTTTCTTGTTCACTGGAGGGGTTTTAGTCCGGAGGAGAGATCATGGGTCTTGGATGAAGATCTGCATGCTCTCAATCTTAAGAGAATTTTCTTTAGGGAGTTTCCTGGCAAACCCGGTGGTAGGGGTTTGTTGACCCCTCCTCAAGGGGGGGGTACTTTTTTTAACCCCTTCCCGACATTGCCTTTTAAGGTAATTTTTTTTTTTTTTCCTCCTTGTGTTCAAATAAGCGTAACTTTTTTAATTTTCCGGCTATATAGACACATGAGGGCTTTTTTTTGCGGGACAAGTTGTACTTTCTAATGGTACCATTTACTATACCGTATAATATTCTGGGGAATCAGGAAATAATTCAATGTGGGGTAAAAAAAAAAAAAAACGCAATTCCACAATTTTGCGCTGGTTACGGTTTTTTTGGAGTTCATAGTTCGTTTAAAATGATGGGTTATCTTTATTCTATGGGTCGTTACGATTCCGGTAATACCAAACTTATATAGTTTTCGTTACATTTTACCACTAAAAAAAAAAAATAGAAAATGTTACGGTTTTTCGAATTTGCGTCGCGTCGCCATGTTCTGCGGCTTATAACTTTTTTATTTTTCCACCTACGGACCTGGGTGAGGGCTCATTTTTTGCGGGCTGAAGTGTACTTTTTAATTAATACCATTATGGGATATGGGCGACTTTCTGATCTCTTTTAGTTATTTTTTTTTGGGTACGCGATGCGACCAAAAAGCGTAGTTTTGGCGTTGGGGATTATTTTCCGTTTACGCCTTTAACCGTGCGGGATAACTAATGTTATATTTTAATAGATCGGACTTTTAGGAACGCGGCGATACCAAATATGTTTATTTTTTTTATTATTTATTTATTTTTATTTGGGAAATGGGGAAAGGGGGGTGATTTGAACTTTTAATATTTTATTATTTTTTTTTTATTTTTAAACTTTTTTTTTTTTTTTTTTACTTTTACTACAAGGCCCCCTAGTGTACTTGACCACTAGGGGGCGCGATCGCCTGTACTAGGTTCAGCCATAGAGCTCTATGGCTGAACGTAGTGATTTTTTGCACTTCCTATTACATCCTGCCTGAGGCAGGATGTAATAGGTATGAATACACGGACAGCACAGGGGTCTACATTAGACCCCTGGCTACCATGGCAACCGATCGGCACCCTCCGATCGCGCTGCGGGGGGCCCCGATCGGCGCCGGAGGGGGGCGCCCCCCCCTCCGATCAGCTATTTAAGCACTGCGGGCGCTTTGCCCGCGGTGCTTAAAGGGTTAAACGGCCGCGATCGGCGAACTCGCCGCTCGTGGCCGTGAGAGCAGGGACATGGCTGTAATATACAGCCATTACCTGCTCTCTATCAAGCCAGCTCACTCCGTGAGCTGGCTTGATTCACCCCCAACCGACATATGGCGTAAATGTACGTCATATGTCGGGAAGGGGTTAAGGGATGTGTGCAACCAAGATGGCGCCGGTTATAGCTTTGCAGCTTATATACCCGGTCGCTGGTAGTCCTGTTTTGCCTGGTCTCCAGTTCTCTTGTCCGTGCCTGAAGATTGCCTGGTTCCTGGTGTGCCTGGATTCTCTAGTCTTCTGGTCCCGTTTGGGTTTCCTGTTTCCATCTCATCCCGGGTCGGAGCCTGCGGGGATTCCACGGTTCTCATTTTTAGTGGGTCACGTAAGTGCTCTTTGGGAGCCCGGTGATATTTCTCTTTACATCTTTGGCCCGCCGTGGCCTTACCCCCCCGGGAGGTTATCCTATTGTTTCCTCTGCGTTCCTCCCTCCATTTCTCTGTCTCTCTAGTTCTCTGTCTCCCCAGTGTCGTCAGGCAGGGGTTCCCCTCTTTTCCACCTTTCCCTGGTTTTGGGGAGTAGTTGTCGTATTCTGTGTTCCCCGTGTATTTGGTGTTTGCGACTGGGTCGCTCTGTCCCGTCCTTGGCCCGGTGCCGGTCAGTTAGGGTTTTTTTCCAGCTAGGCCCGTTAGTCAGTGTTTCCTCTTGTGTCACCCCCTGGTGGTCGTTTTCCCCTTGTCATTTCCTAACACCTGGCTGCATCGGGGTCTGAGCCGGCTTAACCAGCTCATTCGAACGCGGCGGCTACAGGCGAAGCCTAGCTCTCTGCAGGGGTTTACCACCTACCCGGGGGACTCAATAGAGTCAGAGTAGGTTTCGCTGTGGCCGTCCTAAACAGTGGTCCCAGCTGCTGGGCTCACGCCTATCTGTCCGTCTTCCGCAGTCTGGGAGGTCACGTGGTGCCTCGCCAGGCAACGTGACACCCCACTCAGTCCACTGCGTCACGGGGTGCTTCACCAGGCATCGTGACACATGCTGCATAACATAGCTTTGGGTCAACCAAATTATGTAGATGTGGCCACTGCAGCAGTCCTGCAGGAAGCTCAAACTACTGCTGTTGTAGTGCGAAGTACACGGAGGGGGGATGTGGTTCGTACACAGATGATCCTGCAGCATTTCACAGGTAATTTTTGTGTGTACAATGAATAGTAAAGGGGAACCTGTAACACACATACATTGGTAACATTACATTTTTCCCTGTCCATGTTAATTGCCCAGAAGCAGACCAACAATAATGGCCAACACCTGCAAGCTACCCCACCACAGCATACTTTATGACTGGCAACATGATAACACCTATAACAATGTCAAGTAAGTACTGTACTTTTCTGTTTGTAAAAATGTTGGAAAATACAAATTAACATAGGCTTAATGGATGGAGGTGACATGGATCATTGATCTGAGGTGGTTGAAATGTAGCAAAACAAGTGGCGCCTACATACAGTATGCAATTCCCAATGCTTATCCCCTTCAAATGTGACTATTTCCTTAAAATTCCATGACAAATAAGCACACACAACCCAAAGTCCCGTGGCTGCTAAAATGTCACTAGTTGACAATACATAATAGAACAGTGTGGGTAATCATTTGTAAAGAATGACAACAAGTGTGCTGGATGCAAATAATTTTTACTTGCTGAAACATTTAGGCATAGGCCATACCATATAAAAAATTTTCATGAACATTCACTGCATGAGTGAAGGAAAAAAAGAAAGAACATGATACACATGTAAATGCAAACAACATTATTCATTTTTTAATACAGGCCGGGTATTAGCACCCTTACCACTAGTGGCACCACCACCCCTAGTACGGACACTACGCCGTGGGGGAGTAGTGGGGGACCCACTCATGGGTGTGGAGGACACACTACTACTTTGGGTAGATGTGGTTTGGTGCTGACCTAACAAAGTAGTTGCACTGAGGCTGAGTTGCGTTTGTAGGGACATCAACGCAGTTGTTTGGCCATTAATAGCTTGGGTCTGTTCAACCATATTGGCATTTAGTGCTCTAAAATTAGTAGTTTTGCCCTGAATGGCTTGGCCAATTTCTGCTAAGCGTGTGTCTAATGTGGAGACAAGACGAATTTGTGTCCCTACATTAGCCCGCACACTTTGAGAAATTCGTCTCATTTGCAGAGCTATGTTACGCACATACCCCTTAACGGTTTCTAGTTGGGTGGTCTGCACCTCCATAAAAGCTAGTTGTTTCCCCTTGAAAAGATGGATGGATTGCGCCAACTCCTCCGCACTAGTGGGGGTGTTGGTGGCTGCAATGATTGGGGGCTGCTGCCTATGTGACTGCGTATAGGGGGCCTCATTGACTGGGTGTGCTTGGTTTTGTGCAGGTTCTAACGATGGCACCGTCTCAAGGATGATTTCACTCATGTCGTCCATATTTTGCATGGGATCCGTAGGTTCAGGCATCGGTTGTGAAGGACCTACAAATGAGAAAAGAGTGGTAAGTATGCTATGCAGATTGGTGTATGGTTGGTCATGTTACCTTAGTTGGAATGGTTAGGTGTTGCTCATGCATTATGCATTGGCACAGGCTACTGTGGTGGGGAAAGCCATGTGTGAAATGTGCAATGTGTTTGTGTAACAGTATGATATCTCACCTGCAGACTGGACAGTGTGAACAATCGGATGTGGCTGATGTCGATCAACAGCAGGCTGGGACTCCAGAGATGGAGCTGTTTGAAAGAAGAAGACATTTTCCATTATGAACATTTGCACCTAACTGTCACTTTTTCAAATATGCTGATAAAAAGTTTCCCAAAATCAAACTTTTTTACTCTGATATGATTACATAAGGAATGTGAAGACTTTGAACTGAAGTGGTTATTTCAGTATTATGATTGTGAACGATATTTTTAATCCACTTGCAAATAACAGGAAAGACCAGCAGATTACACATGTAAAAGTGACTGTAAAGTGCTTTTCCAACTACCCAGAGGAATGATATGGATTAACAATCAAGTACACTGCAGCCCTACAGTGATTAGGACAGTACACATTAATTGGATCTGTGGAACTACATAACCCAGCAAATTGCACAGTCCATTATTTAGCAATGCAAGCTAGCTAAATGTGATTTTGCTGGGATATGTAGTTCCACACACAGCAATCTTTTGGACACATAAAGCATACCACCATAATAGCATGCGCACATGACATAGCAAAATGTGTAGTTGATATGTGTGGACACTTACCAGTTGGCGGTGGAGTGGGGGGCCTGTCTGTGTCGGCAATGTGGATGCCGGGAAGCACCTCCGGTGGGATGATTTGGCGTAGCAGCCTCTCACAGGCCTTAAAGCGGACTTCCTGCCTAGGGCCACCTCCTGTGCGACAGGTCTCTTTCTTCTCCAGGGCAAGCTTGGCTTTGAGGAGGCGCTTGATGTCATTGTATCATTTTTTGACGTTGCGCACACTCCTCTTGTGTGTGATAACTGCATTTACCGCAGAGGTGATATTGTCCCACATCCCCTTCTTTCTTGCCACACTTGTGCGGTGATGGTGACGACCAAGTAGGCGGTCATACAGGGGCAAGAGTGCACGCACCAGGGCCATATTCTCCTCATAAGAGAACCTGACCTTCCTCCCACTAGCTGTACGAGCTGCATCATCCTCCTCCTCCTCCACATTTTCAGCCTCACCCTCTTCCTCCTCCTCCTGTCCTGCTTCTTCCCACAGCACCTCCAAGTCTGCTTCATCTGCCTCCTGCACAGGCCAGTCCACCTCTGAGAAATCACCCTCTTGCAGCTCCTCCTCTGTGTGCCTGGCACTCTGTTCCTCCTGTGAGGACACATGGCTTGTGCCTGCTTCCTCCTCATCCTCCATAGCCACCTGCTCAGCTTCCACCATGTGGCCTCTCCCTGGCGCAGCTCTTGCTGGGAGCATGCTGGCTCTCCCTGTCCTGCCTCTGGCAGTGCTGCCTCTCACTCCCCTACCTCTCCCAGTGGTTGGGGTATTTGGGCCCAAGCTGGCTGTCCCTCTGCCTCCTCTGCACCTTATCACTGCTCCTCTCCTCTCCATCTCAAACGCCTTACTCCCTTTCAAAGGGTAAAATGGCATCTGCGCCCCTTTATATAGGGGGTGTGATGCGTATTGCAGGGGACTAAGGTGGGCCAATAGGTTAGCATGTTGTATGGGCTGATCAGGTGTATTGGTGTAAATCGCATTCCGGTTGGCCGCAAATACGCACATGACCTAACCCGGAAATCGCACTTTTATGGCGTATTACATCAACTCAATTCGCACCTTATCGCCGTCTATCGCCATCTATCGCACTTTTCATGCGGCATTGCGCCAGCCATTCAATACGCGATTTCTGGAAAAAAAAAGCGATTTAAAAAAATGGCGATACACGGCGATTTGAGTTAAAATCGCATTTTCTGAAAAATGGTCCACACAATAAATCTCGCCCCATATGTCTGATTTGGACTCAAATGTGTGCCTATGTGTACATGTGTTTGCCAAACCAATGTGTACTGTTACCATTGTATACATTCATGCATATTTATGCCCATCACACATCCTAACCCATTTTTACACAAAACACACACACACACATACACACACACACACACACCACCACACGTTCAGCAAATCACAAAAATGCAATCACACATGTCTATACAGTATGTACCTATGTCACTTACCATAACCCACTACACAAATATTTTTGAAGAAAACTGTCACACGGGGTGGATTTGATGTTGTCGTGCGGATTTCAGGAAGAGATGCATGACCAGCAGGAGATGGGTTAAAATAAGCAGGCTTAATGAATGAACTCATACAAAGAATAACATAACCGACATCAATACTTCTTGAGTGGATTAAATAATAATAAGCGGCAAGTCTCTGATTTATAGCAAGACAAAACAAGGAAGGCAGTCCTTTGCATAAGCAAGATAATTCCAGCATGTAATTCTTAGAAGACTGGACAAGGATCAGACGACGAATTTGAAGAATAAAGATGATGTACCTGAGGATTGAGGAAAGGAAGATTGAATATTGGATGATTAGACGTTTGGATGATTGAAGATTGGATGATTGAAGAGTGGATGATTAAAGATTGGATGGTTGAAGATTGGATGATTGAAGATTGGATGGTTGAAGATTGGATGATTGAAGATTGGAACCAGGATCAGAACAGGATTGTGATGAACTGAGGAAGATCCAGGAAGGAAGGCTAATGGAGAGTGTAGCACACCAAAGACAGCAGCGATGGGATCAGAGGCCAACAGGGACAACCAGCTGGAAGGCATAGGCACTAGGATAGCCAGGACTTCCCCAGATGCTTGCAGGCTGAAGAGACAATTTGAACTGACCCAGATTGCCCTAGGCAGTCCTTCCCTTTATAGCAAGGGAAGGACTGCCATAGGCTGACTGGACAGAATGGTAGGAAAAGACCTGACCTGACCAATCACTGCTTTTGCCCTCAAGCAAGATGGCAGTACCGTTACCCGGTGCCAGCCTCCTGACAGCCAGACTGCCGCACCTCTGTGGATCCATGTTGCCACTCACAGTGGCACAACACCACAACCTGCCCGACAAGGACCCCAGCGGACACACGCCAGCCGCCGCCGTGCACAGACGGGTGAGTACTGTACCTGCCGTGCGATTCTGCGGCGCCATGTGACAGTACCCCCGCCTTTCTGAGTGACCCCTGGACACTTACAAATCTTGTGAGGATTCCTGTGGAAGAATGAAGCAACAAGCTTTGGAGCATGTAAGTCACTCTCCTCTACCAAAGAGTTCTCCTCAGGACCGTAACCGGACCACTCTACCAAAAACTGAAGACGAGAGTTCCGATGGAGACAATCAACGATTCTTTTGACCTCAAATTCGGCATCAGCTCTGGCTTTGACCAGTGGAGGTCTGGGAACTTGGTTCTGGTATTTTTTCAGCCTCAATGGCTTCAGGAGGGAGATGTGGAAAGAATTGGAAATTCTTATAGAGGATGGCAGTTTCAGACGATAGGCCATCGGATTAATGACCTGGATGATGGGATAAGGACCAATGAAACGTGGAGCCAACGTCATAGATGGCAAATGTAATCGTAGATTACGAGTAGATAACCAGACTTGATCTCCAACTTTAAAACTAGGAGTTGCACGTCTCTTTCTATCAGCGGACCGCTTGTAACGAATTGAAGCTTTGAGAAGCTTTGAGCGTATTCTGCCCAGGGTAGCAGTTCCAGCCAGTCGTCCTGTGAAGATGATAAAAAAAAGACGGATTAAGGTTTCTAGGTCTTGATTTACCCATTCAGTTTGTCCATTGGTTTGAGGGTGATATGCAGTGGAAAACTTAAATTTAATCTGGACAGCAGAACATAGACACCTCCAGAATCTGGCAACAAACTGTACCCCTCGATCAGAGATGATCTCCTTTGGAAGTCCATGTAACTTGAAGATTGTTTAAATGAAAAGTTGGGCTAGAGCTGGCGCAGAAGCAAGAGATTTTAACAGGAAAAAGTGAGCCATTTTGGAAAAAGTTTAGGGTACCAGGATGAAATTTAATCTGGAAATCAAAGCGTTCAAAGAACATCACCCATCGAGCTTGTCAGCGGTAAGACATTGGACATTACGAAGAAAGGAAAGATTTCTGTGATCGGAGTAGACGGTAATTTTATGACGGGCACCTTTGAGTAAGTATCACCACTCCTCAAAGGCCAATTTTAACTGCTAACAATTCTTGTTGTCTGATAAGATAATTATTCTCTGCTGGCAGCAATTTTTTAGAGAAGTTTGCACAGGGATGAAGTTCTTGATCTTCCCCACGCTGAGAAAGAATAGCCCCTACCCCTTCAAAAGAGGCATCCACGTCAAGCACAAAGGGTTTGGTGACATCAGGCTGTAGAAGAATGGGAGCAGAAATGAAGGCTTGATTAAGATGTGGAAATACTCTGAACGCCTCAGGCGGCCAATGGGCTGGATCTACTCCTTTTTGGGTGAGAGCTGTGAGTGGTGCTGCAATGGTCGAGAAGTCTCTGATGAATTGTCTATAGTAGTTTGAAAAGCCAAAAAAGCGCTAGATTCCTTTGAGGGTGCTAGGAGCTGTCCAATCCACGATAGCCTTTACTTTCCCAGGATCCATATCCAAGCCAGTACTGGACAGAATATGTCCCAGAAAAGGAATGGAGGGAACTTCGAAAAACACATTTTAAAATTTTGCAAAAGAGTTGATTCTGTCCAAGTCAATGTAGTACCTCTTTCACCGTTAGCCTATGCTGATGCAAGTTGGGTGAAAAGATAAGGATGTCATCATGGAAGAATACAACATGTCTCGAAAGATGTCATTAACAAATTGCTGAAAGAAGGCAGGAGCATTACAGAGGCCAAAGGGCATTACCAAGTACTCACAATGTCCATCGCAAGTATTAAAAGCTATTTTCCACTCATCTCCTGTGTATTAAGTTATAGGCACTGCATAGATCGAATTTGGTAAACACGGTAGCCCTTTGACCTTGTCGAATAACTCTGTGATGAGTGGAAGAGGATATCGATTCTTTATTGTGATGTCGTTTAAGCCTTGGTAGTTGATGCATGGTCTTAAAGATCTTTTTTCTTGACAAAAAAGAAGCCTGCTCCTGCTGGTGAAGTGGATGGTGATAAACCCTTTTTGTAAGTTCTCTTGAATATAGTCAGACTTGGCTTTGGTCTTTGGGAGAGACAGAGGGTAGTTACGACCACTGGGAGGAGTTTTACCGGGAATTAACTCAATGGGGCAATCCCACTGTCGAGAGGGTGAAGAGTATCAGCCCCGCCATTGCTGAAGACATCAGATAATTGACTGTACTGTGGAGGTAATGAAGACAAGGAAGACGATGACAAAGAAGATGATGTGGATGTGGACGAAGACGAAGATGCTGAAGGATGAACTTGCTGCAGAGGTATTGTTCGATATAAGTAGGAGGAACAATGCGAACCCCATGCCTTGATTTTCATGGTAGACCAGTCAATGTGAGGATTATGTTTAGCCAGCCAAGGCATCCCTAGTACGATATCGTGAGAGGTTTTACAAATAACAAGAAGTTCCAAGAATTCATGGTGAGCAGGCTCTATCTGAAGCTCCAGCGGGTGAGTTAATAAGGAAATTTGACTGTGAAGAATTCGACTGCCGTCTACCGCAGTGAGGTATACAGGTTGATACAAGGTCTGTACCAGAAGAGACAGTTGGGTAGTAAGTCTAGAAGAGATTAAATTACCAGCTGCTCCGGCATCCAGTAGAGCTTTCAGCTTGATTGTCCTCTGTGACATGACGAGATTGACAAAGATAGTGGACTGAGGTGGAGGATGGCAATAATACTCCTAATCTGCACTCCTCCTTGGAGACTAGGAGTGGTCGTTTCCTTGACGGCAGGTACAGGCAGTGACAAGATTAGAAGCAGAGCCACAGTACATACATAAATTCTCTTTCTTCCTACAGGCTTTTTGTTCTACTGACAAGCGAAAGCGGTTGACTTGCATAGGCTCATCAGCAGGTGTGGATACAGAAGAGGCAGATCTGGCAGATGAAACTAGTGAAGGGCCAGAAGCGTGGACGATCGAAGCAAAGGTGGGTGGCATCTCTCGGGTGGTGAGTTTGTCTTTCAAACGACCAGATAAACCATTCCAGAAGGCAGAGAGCAGCTTCTTCATTCCATGTAAGGTCAGAGGCTAGAGTTTGATATTGGACGACATATTGACCTACAGGTCGACTGCCCTTACGAAATCTTTAAATTTCCGTTGCGGCTGAAGACACTCTGCCTGGTTCATCAAATATCTTTCTGAAGGTGAAGATAAAGGCATAGTAATTGTAAAGCAATGTATTCTACCTTTCCCAAAGCGGTGAAACCCACTCCAATGCTGTCCCAGTAAGAAGAGACATTATGTAGGCCACTTGAGCTTTGGGGGTCGGGAAGAGGGAAGGCTGTAGTGCAAAGTGAAGATCACATTGATTTAAAAAGCCTCTGCACGCCTTCGGAGATCCGTCATATTTATTGGGTGTTGGTAGTTGTAAATTCCCTGAAGCCGGTTGAGAAGAGGAAGAAGAAGAGCACTACTGGTTGTTGTTGTTGTTGTTGTAGTAGATGAAGAACTGGCGGCTGTGGTAGTTACTGCCCTAGGTTGCTGCCAAAGTCTGTAGATACTGGATCATTTGCAGCTGTGTGGACTCAAGCTGCTCTAAACGGGTTACAACATTCTGTAGGATGTCCACGGGTGTCCCCTGATTTCCGCTCGATTCCATCGGGTCAGTGCAAACTGTCACACGAGGTGGAATTGATGGTGTCGTGCGGATTTTAGGAAGAGAGGTGTGACCAGCAGGAGATGGGTTAAAATGAGCAGGTTTAATAGAATGAACTCCTACAAAGAATAACATAACCGACATCAATAGTTCTTGAGTGGATTAAATAATAATAAGAGGCAAGGCAGGTAATTCTTAGAAGACTGGACAAGGATCAGATGACTTGAATTTGAAGAATAAAGATGATGTACCTGAGGATTAAGGAAAGGAAGATTGAAGATTGGATGTTTGGATCATTGACGATTGGATGATTTGATGATTGAAGATTGGATGATTGGAGATTGGATGGTTGGAGATTGGATGATTGAAGATTGGATGATTGAAGATTGGAACCAGGATCAGAACAGTAGAGTATTGTGATGAACTGAGGAAGATCCAGGAAGGAAGGCTAATGGAGAGTTTAGCACACCAGAGAGGGATAACCAGCTGGAAGGTGAAGTGTGCATAGGCACTAGGATAGCCAGGACTTCCCCAGATGCTTGCAGGCTGAAGAGACAATTTGCACTGACCCAGATTGTCCTAGGCAGATCCCCTTTATAGCAAGGGAAGGACTGCCATAGGCTAACTGGACAGAATGGGAGGAAAAGACCTGACCTGGCCAATCACTGCTTTTGCCCTCAAGCAAGATGGTGGCACCGTTACCCGGCGCCAGCCTCCTGACAGCCAGACTGCCGCGCCTCTGTGGATCCATGCTGCCGCTCACAGTGGCACAATGCCACCACCGCCTTCCCGACCAGGACCCCAGTGGACACATGCCAGCCGCCAGCTGTACCGTGTACGGTGAGTACTGTACCCGCCGTGCGATGCCACCGCGGCGTGTGACAAAAACTCAGTCAACTTCTAACTTATAACAAAACATTATTCTTTAAAAAAAAATGAATCCAGAATTTTTTAAAGGTTGTCCACCTCCTGGGCCACGAGGTGCAAGCACCGCAGCATCCCTTGGACCACCTCATGGACTTGCCTCTGGTAATCTGTTGGCATGGGAAATATGGGGCCAAATGTAATAGGGTGAGAGTTTCAGAAAGTGAGAGATTTTAGGAGAGTTTTCCCATGTTTTTTTAAAGCAGCAATCAATTACATGGCAAAATCAACCTGGTTTTGCAGTGTAAGGCCTCGTACACACAAGAACAATCACGATCATGCGTCGATCGTGAACCGATTTGCTGTGAACTTCTCGGGAGCGCTCCCCCGGGCCCAGACTCACGATTTGCATAAGATGGTGTATTTTTTTACTTACGATCGTCAAACGATCGCGAGTCGTTTGCGATGGTCGTCCGACTGTCGTTTTGGTGCATCGTGTGTGCACAGTGACTGTCGTTTTTGAAATTTAAATAATGGGCAGGACTAGTTGTGGGGGACAAATAACAGCAGCCATTTTAGATCTGTGCATTTGTGCTTTGTGACTAGTGAGGCTTGGTGTATACCTGCTGAACGCTGTACATAGCTGTTTGCTCTGCTTTGTTTTTGCCTGGCATTACAAAGTGTGCTTTTCCTGTGTCCATTATGCAGTCTGCAGTGATGGATTCTTACCAGCAAGATTTTCTGCTTTCCTATGCTGTGCTCAGGGTGAGGCAGCTGAGGGCCCAGCGTAGAAGAGCTAGGTCATGCTGGACCAAGCAGTGGCTGCTGAGCCATCAGGCTCGTTCTCACATGCCACTGCTCCTGGAAATTCGTGAGAATAATCCCAATGATTATCGGAATTTCTTACGTTTGGATGATGCCACCTTCCATGAGTTGCTGCGTCTCGTCACCCCCCACATCCAGAAGCAAGATACCAAGTATCGCATGGCTATCCCTGCTGAGGAGCGGCTGGTGGTGACCCTGAGGTTTCTGGCTACAGGATGGTCTCTGGCTGACCTGAAGTTTGGATCCCTCATCTCCCCGCAAGCTTTGGGCCTCATCATCCCTGAGACCTGCAAAGCAATCGTGAAGGTACTGCAGCACGAGTATTGCAAGGTAAGGAAAAATACACCACACACTTGTAGTGAAAACATATAATGTTTTATTAAAATAAATCAAACTTTGACATCCACACATTTTTAGTTTTACATTTTTTTTGGGATTAAATACAAATGGTACAAAAATAGAACGCATTGATACGCATAACTGCAAACTGTTCCAAAGTGCAATAACATGTCCAAAAATATATAAAACATTTCAATTTTCTGCCTTGAGGTACGGAGCAGTAGAACACACGGTGCTTGTGGCGCAGATAATCAAAGTACCTTCATGCACACGCGGTGCATAGTGCAGAAGCAGTGGTCCCGGCCCCATTGCTCCGCACCATGCGCCACGTGAGCATGGGCTTTATCTGCGCCACAAGCATCATGGCCCTTATTCTGATCGGTGCGTACTTTCCCGTATTCCTTCAGATCGCATTTTTTAGCCGTCTGCGCATGCGTGGGGAACGCCATGCGCATGTGCCACGCATGGTCTCCGTACTTGTTCTCACTAATACCGTACAGAAATGTGCACCGCAATCACTCGGGCAATATGGGCTTGTTATGGGCGTCATTCGGAATGACACAGGGGCGTACTTTCAAAGTGGGCTAAACTGGGCGGAAACATGGGCGGACACGGGGGTGTACACTTATTTTGGTAGGCGTGCATTCGGATAGCACACCGAATGCACGCGAACAAAAAGGAAGAAATGTGCGGTGTCCAAAAGGCAAGTATTGCTTTGCGGACACCACTCGGTCATGCGCTAGGCAATCGGAACGCCTAATCAGGACGGACGCACCAATGTCAGCTGAACACAATACAATCACCTAATTTACTCATTACTTGTTAATTACACGCTTCTCACTGCTTCAATTGAAACCACTGCACCTTAAATGGACCATTACTAAACACACACATATATGCTGCAGTTTTCACACACTTTTACACTGCAAATAATGAACACAACTTAATATTAATAATACTAATACACATGTCACTTCTGCATGTATCAATTAATCCAGACATTTGGGGGACAAAAATAACATTTATTAAATGAACTTAGAAAATAATGTCGAAACCATCACAAAATAAACGGTACCATAGCAGGACTAAAAGTAAATAATATATAATAAATAGCCACAGCAGAATCATTAGGAACACATCAGGTGGCTTCACAACTAAAGTAGAGCACCAACACTTCAAGTACAGCACACAGTAATGCTAGCCGAAACAGGGCAACAGGGGAACCAAACATGACATTTGAAGCGAGGGCAAATGTGGTGACCCTCGGCACGGAATTTGACACAGGATGCTGACACACACAGCTCAATGGAAGATTTGGGAAGACATAAGGGTGGAGATTAATGGGGACACAAGTTCATTTGCCACGTGCAGCAGCTCTTCGGCCTCGTCCACGGCCACAGTCAGATGGTGGGTCACGTGGAGCACATGGTGGGGAGGGTGTTGATCTTCTTCCCCCTCTGGCAGCAGGGAGTGATGATGGTGGTAATGCACCAGAAACGGGTGACATTAGGACCCTATTGGTGGTAACTAGCTCCACCATAAGTTCATTATGGCGGAGGAGGAGTTCATTTTGCCACAGGGCTTGATCAGCCAGCACCTGCAGGCTAGCAGCAATAGATTGCTGGCTGGCACTCATAGCCTGCAGGCTCGCAGCAATACACTGCTGGCTGGTGGTCAAACCCTGCAGCACCTCCTCGGTCCTACGCACCCGCTCTGATGCCGACTCTCCCTGCTGCACAATACTTTCAAGCACATGCCCCCACGTGGCCAATTCAGCCGCGGACATTGGCGGCTGCTGCTGCACGGGCCTGCTACTGGGGCCAGGTGGCACAGACTCCACAACCTCCTCAAGAGATTGTTGACCAAGCGGTGGGGATGCTGTTGAACGAGAAAATACCAATGACCACACATTCCATGCAAAATTCAAAACATCTACTTATGGCCTGGCAAATAATTACCTTCAAGCGTAGAAGCCATCACTTCCGCTGGGGACTCGCTGTCTATGGTGCTCACCCCCCGGACCTCCTCCACTGCAATGCAGCACTGTGCCATCTCTTCCAGAGGGGTGAGCTGCAGCTTTGATGGCATGGGGCCAGCCCCAGAGGTGTGGCTGTGTTCCCACCGCTGGGTCAATTTCTTTTTGAGAACATGTCACTCCTCATGTTTGCTGTAGCACTCTGTCACAAACCGTGGGTCTCAGCCCCGTCTGAGACCGCGTCCATTACCTTCCCGGTGGTCAGCGTTGAGAGTAAGGCCTCTGGTCGCTGTTAGTGTCTGGCGAGATGTCCCATGTTTGGCTGGTGCGGACCCGTGTAATCGACATGCCGGCACGCTGGACTCTGCGCGTCATGGGCGCTGCCATGACACATGCGCTCAGCTGACCAGAAGGTCCAATCCCGCTGCTCAGCCAGGGTAACCTCTGACCAACACACCTGCATACCTCTCAGGTATGTTCACTCTTTCCCTGTACTGATTGGTGCTGCTGCAGCTAGCCAATCAGCACTCAGCAAGGGGGATATATTCCGGTCTCTAATCCTCAGTCATTGCCTTGAACTTGTGTTCATCTGACCCCAGTACCTCCTGTGTTCAGCTGTTTCCAAGGCTCCTGGTTATCCGGTCTCCCCGTGTACCTCTCGCAGTACCTGCAGCTACTACCTGGTTTGTCATCCCCAGAAGACTCCTGCTATTTCCACTCTGCAGTCGAGTAACTGATTCCTGTTAATCACACTCACCTGGTATACCATCTCCAGAAGCCTCCTGCAGTTACCATCGTGCGGTTGAGTGATCCCGACGACCTCGCTGTCGACATCAGTGTTGACACTCTCACACTGTGCCATCTAGAGACTGTTCCACCTGCCAGTGTCTCCAGTGTCATTGCTTCAGTCGTCTCCTCTACTTACAGCTTCAGTCCCATCCTACGTCCAGAGGGCCAGGGCAGGGGGCCGCGACCTGCCTGTCAGACGCAGCTAAGTCCATATCCCCTTGCGGGGGTCCCTGGTGAATACCGCTGGCAGGTTAGACTCCGCGCCTCTGCTTTTGGTCTCCGTCAACACTCTGGTACGCAAGGTCTTGCCCCTGTGCATGTCATACATCAGGCCTCCAGCCTTCCGTTACTCAGCGCCCTCCACTGGTCCACCACGGTCAGAGTCGGGAACACAACAGACCCCAGACCTGACAGTAAGTTCAAGGCCGATGGACTCGGCTCAAGACCCAAGTGTGGGACCAGCGGTTCTCCAAAATGTTGCTGCCAGAATGGAGACCCAAGAAGCCACTCAGCAGCAGGTGATCAAATTCTTACAGGATGTGTCCAGCAGGTTGGACACCCTGCAGCAGTCCCTGTCGACTTCTATGTCAACCTCTCCCGGAGGATCAGCATCACCAGCTCCACCTTCTCGTCTCCAGCTGCCAGCACCCACCAAATACGATGGCGACCCCAAGACCTGCAGAGGGTTTATCAATCAGTGCCAAATCCAGTTCGAATTGGTTCCTCATAATTTTCTCACGGCCATAATAAAAATTGCATATATTGTGTCATTATTAACTGGTTCTGCCCTAAAGTGGGTGTCACCCTTATGGGAGAGAGCAGATCCACTGCTGGCGGACTATGACCAATTCATCCAGACCTTTCGCCGCATATTTGATTTGCCAGGTCGACCCGTGTCAGCAGCTACCGACATCCTCCAGATCAAGCAAGGGCCCCGCCCCATGGGGCAGTATGTAATCCACTTTCAAACTCTCGCGTCTGAATTACAGTGGAACAATGAAGCCCTGACAGCTGCCTTCTGGTTAGGAGTCTCTGACCGGATTAAAGATTAGTTGGCATCTCGCGATCTTCCTGATCAATTGGAAGATCTTGTATCTTTATGTGTCAAGATTGATCTACGTCTTCGTGAGAGAGGACTAGAAAAACACAAGAAGTTAATTCCCAAAGTTTCTCCCAAGATTCGTTCTGAGTCTCCTACGCGTGAAGAACCAATGCAAGTGGGTAGATCACGACTGACTCTTGAAGAACGTACCCGTAGACAGCGCAATCGTTTGTGCCTATATTGTGCTGCTCCCAGTCATTTCATTAACAATTGCCCCGAGCGTTCGGGAAACGACCGAGCCTAACCTGTAAGGGAGGAGTCAGGTTGGGTCAAGTGGCTAAGTCTCCTCCAGAATATGACTTTGTTTTGCCCGTATCTTTGGATACCCCTGCCGGTGCCCATTCCAGCACCGCCTTGGCAGATTCCGGTTCAGCTGGGAATTTCATTTCACAAGACCTGGTTACTAAACTGAAGATTCCAATGGAACCGTTAGTTCCACACCTAGCTGTTACAGCAGTTGATGGCAGCAGAATCCCAGGCAGTGAGATTCATTTCTGTACCAGCCTCATCACCCTTAGAGTTGGCATGTTGCATCAGGAGCAGATCAAATTTCTCATCATTCCCAAATCTTCTTATGAAATTGTCCTCGGTCTTCCCTGGTTCCATCTTCATAATCCCAACATCAATTGGAAGACGTTACAGATCGAGCAATGGAGTTCTCATTGCCAACAGCAGTGTATCAAGTCAGTGGTGCCCACTCGTTCAGCCAATGTAAAAGTTCTTCCTGGGCTCCCTGAAGTCTACAGTGAATTCGCTGATGTGTTCTGCGAGCAGTCTGCTGATACTCTGCCTCCTCATCGTAATTGGGACTGTAAAATTGATCTTCTTCCTGGGAAATTTCCTCCTAAAGGTCGAACTTACCCATTGTCTGTTCCTGAAACTCAAGCCATGTCTGCATACATACAGGAGAATCTTCAGAAAGGGTTTATCCGGCGCTCAAGTTCCCCAGCAGGCGCAGGTTTCTTTTTCGTAAAGAAAAAAGATGGAGGCCTTCGTCCGTGCATCGATTACCGAGGTTTAAACAATATCACAATCAAGAACAGTTACCCGCTTCCTTTAATTACTGAACTCTTTGACCGAGTGAGGGGTGCCCGAGTTTTCACCAAATTGGATCTCCGTGGGGCATACAATTTGATACGAATTCGTGAAGGCGACGAGTGGAAGACCGCATTTAATACCCGGGATGGTCATTACGAGTACCTGGTAATGCCTTTCGGCCTCTGCAATGCCCCAGCAGTATTCCAGCAATTTGTAAATGAGGTCTTCAGGGACATGCTCTATGTTTGTCTTGTGGTATACCTCGATGACATCCTCATTTTTTCAAAGGACTTATCCTCTCATCGAACCCAGGTCAAAGAAGTATTGTCTCGTCTCCGGCAAAACAAACTGTACGGCAAGATTTCTAAATGTACCTTTGAAGTTCCTTCCGTGCCCTTTCTAGGTTACATCATTTCTGGTTTTGATTTACGTATGGATCCAGAGAAATTGGAGGCAATTAATGGGTGGTCACAACCCACTTCCCTCAAAGCAGTCCAACGCTTTATAGGGTTTTCCAACTACTACAGGAAATTCATTCGAGGCTTTTCCACACTGATTGCACGCATTACCGCACTCACCAAGAAAGGGGCTAATCCAGCTAGCTGGCCCCCAGAAGCCGTCGCAGCCTTCCAGTTTTTAAAGCAAGCCTTTGTCACCGCTCCTATCCTGTCTCAGCCCGACATCGACAAACCCTTTTTTCTTGAGGTAGATGCCTCTAACATAGGAGTAGGTGCTGTGCTATCCCAGAAAAACAGTGATGAAAAACTCCACCCCTGTGGGTTCTTCTCTCGCAAGTTTCTTCCAGCAGAAAGGAATTATTCCATTGGAGATCAAGAATTGCTTGCCATCAAACTATCCCTTGAAGAATGGAGATATCTTTTGGAAGGTGCCAAGTTCCCCGTGACGATCTTCACAGATCATAAAAACCTGTTATACCTCCAGTCTGCCCAGTGTATGAATCCCCGACAGGCTCGTTGGTCCTTGTTTTTCTCTCGTTTCTCTTTCAAGTTGTTATACCATCCAGGCAGATGGATCAGAATGTGAAAGCTGATGCTTTATCTCGTTCCATGGAAGAAGATTCAGACCTGCAGGAGAGTCGGCCCATTCTTGATCCCATCGCTTTTGCTCCCACACAAGTGTCGCCTGTGCCTCCTCCTGGTAAAATCTTCGTTCCCACTGATCTGCGTCAGAAACTACTCTCCTGGGCACACAAGTCATTATTTTCTGGGCATCCTGGCGTCCTGGCGCCCAGGGGACATTAAAAATTCTTCAGAGATCCTACTGGTGGCCGCAGATTGGCAAAGAAGTGAAGGAGTTTGTGGCCTCATGTCCAGAGTGTGCACAGCACAAAGTGTCCCGACAAGCTCCAGCCGGCCAGCTCCATCCTTTGTCTATTCCATCTCGTCCCTGGACTCACATTTCAATGGACTTTATCTGCGACCTAGCCAAGTCTCAAGAGTACAACACCATATGGGTAATAGTTGACAGATTTTCCAAGATGGCCCGATTCATTCCATTGCCCGGGCTACCGTCCGCTCCTAGTCTGGCTCAGCTGTTTGTACAACATATCTTCAAAAGCCATGGCTTGCCTAGCGAAATTGTGTCCGATCGTGGGGTACAATTTGTAGCACGGTTTTGGAGAGCCCTGTCTGATGCATTCCAAATAAAATTAAAGTTTTCTTCAGGCTATCACCCCCAGTCCAACGGCCAGACAGAAATGGTAAACCAGGATCTGGAGACATTCCTACGTCTGTATGTATCATCCTCTCAAGATGACTGGTCAAGACTCCTCCCATGGGCTGAATTTGCTCATAACTTCAGGTACCACACAACCACTGGTCATTCCCCTTTCTTTACAGTCTATGGTCAACATCCCCGGGCCCCCAATTTTGAAGCTTTACCTGCGATAGATGTACCTGCAGCCGCAGCAGCTGTTAACCATTTCTCTCAAATCTGGAGAGAGGTTCATTCCAACATCAAGAAAGCTTCAACAAGGTACAAGTTCTTTGCAGACCGCAAGAGAAGAGCTGTTCCTGAGTTGTCTCCAGGGGATAGAGTTTGGCTTTCTACAAGGAATCTCAGACTGAGAGTTCCCTCTATGAAATTTGCTCCCAGATTTATCGGCCCTTATACTATCATACAGAGGATCAATCCTGTGGCGTATAAGTTGAAGTTACCCAAATCTTTACGCATTCCCAACTCGTTTCACATCTCTTTGTTACGTCCTCTCATCCTGAATCGCTTCCATAATTCTTCCCCATCACTACCCAAAGTCCGAACCAGCAGGGGAGTAGAATTCGAGATAAACAAAATCATTGATTCTCGTCGGAGGTATGGGCGTCTCCAATACCTCATTGATTGGAGAGTATATGGTCCTGAGGAGAGGAGTTGGGCAGATGCGGAAGATGTGCATGCCCCCCGTTTACTCAAGATGTTTCATGAAGAGAACCCGTCCAAACCTAAAGGGTGTTCGGTGCCCACCCTAAAAGGGGAGGGTACTGTCACAAACCGTGGGTCTCAGCCCCGTCTGAGACCACGTCCATTACCTTCCCGGTGGTCAGCGTTGAGAGTAAGGCTTCTGGTCGCTGCTGTGTCTGGCGAGATGTCCCATGTTTGGCTGGTGCGGACCCGTGTAATCGACATGCCGGCACGCTGGACTCCGCGCGTCATGGGCGCCGCCATGACACATGCGCTCAGCTGACCAGAAGGTCCAATCCCGCTGCTCAGCCAGGGTAACCTCTGACCAACACACCTGCATACCTCTCAGGTATGTTCACTCTTTCCCTGTACTGATTGGTGCTGCTGCAGCTAGCCAATCAGCACTCAGCAAGGGGGATATATTCCGGTCTCTAATCCTCAGTCATTGCCTTGAACTTGTGTTCATCTGACCCCAGTACCTCCTGTGTTCAGCTGTTTCCAAGGCTCCTGGTTATCCGGTCTCCCCGTGGCCACAAAAGTGGGAGAGGAGGAGGCCGCAGAAGTGGCCGAGGAGGAGGCCGCAGAAGTGGCCGAAGAGGAGGCCGCAGAAGTGGCCGAGTAGGAGGCCGCAGAAGTGGCCGAAGAGGAGGCCGCAGAAGTGGCCCAGGAGGAGGCCATAGAAATGGCGGAGGCCGCAGAAGTGGCCGAAGAGGAGGCCGCAGAAGTGGCCCAGGAGGAGGCCATAGAAATGGCGGAGGCCCCAGAAGTGGCCGAGGAGGAGGCCACAGAAGTGCCAGATGAGGAGGTGGCCGAGGAGTTGGTGGAAGAGGAGGAGCCATGCGAGGTGGTGGAGGAAGCAGTAATTGGTAGGTCAACATAAGGCATCATTAATAATTGGTGGTAGTACTATTTGTTAGGTACCACTGGTGAATCTAGTGTGTTTTACTCAATTAATATTTAATAAACTAAAGTGGGTTACAACAGACACACTTAGGGGTTAGAGGCCCAAGCTGCAAAGGTAGAATCTAGAGCCTCAGGTAGGTGATGCGTTTTGGTTTATGGTGTGCCTTTCTATTTGTTTGGTGAAAGGAAGCGGCTTAGTGCAGCAGCTTCACCTATCTGGCAATGTGACTATGAATCCGGAAGTAAGGGGTAGAGGGACTAGGCTAGCCTTTAAATGTGGTATCCATCCATCCATCCATCCATCCATGTTTCTATCTATCATGCAGTTTAGCTATAAAGCAGTGACATGCAGGTATATATGTATGGCAAAATGTGGCATGTTGTATTGGATGTAGCTTTGAAGTAGATTGGTGGGTGTGTGTGGGTGTGTGTGTGTGTGTTTGTGTGTTTGTGTGTGTGTGTGTGTGTGTGTGTGTGTGTGTGTGTGTGTGTGGGTGTGTGTGGGGGCCTATTTTTAATTTTACCAATACAAACAGTATTGGCTATGTAATTGTTTTAATGTATGAATTCTCATGCTGTAGGTACTTAAGATTGACTGTACAAGGTCAACCTGAATAGCATAATTAATGTTGTTCCCCCTTTAACATGCCCACAGATCCACAGAGGCAAGCCGCCAGATTACGAGGGGCCCTACTCAGGCTGCGGCAGCTCCTTATTGAGATGGTCGCAGAGGTGGAGGCTGTCTGTGACCTGCTTGTTTGAATTTTTTTTGTGTTTTTTACTCTGTTGTAAATTAATAATAAATATTTGTGTTGACAGTTCAAAGTGGTATGTGTGTTATTATTTTATTTAACAGTATAAATATAACTATAAATATATATATTTAAATAATGGTGTTTAGTTATATAAGGTGCAAAATGTATATACATATTCATAGATAACACATGGGCGTAAAGGGGAATGAAAAAACGTTGTGCACTTAGCATGATGAACGGGTTAATGTAAAGTGGTAGTAAAGTGTTTAATGATCAATTAGAGAAATAATAGATGACCATTAAAAACAATCCCTTTTGAATGAGGTTGGCTAATTGCATAAGCTGGTAATGGCACAGATTTGGGTCTTATGAGAATAGTGTTGATTTGTGCGTAAATACTCCGCATCAGTGCATACGGCCAGCTTCCCGTACGTTCTGACGCGGTAAGACCGTGCTTACGCGGTAAGGCCGTGCAGAATCTGTACGTGTCCACCGCACACGCACGGTTTGTATGTCGTCCGTACAAACGCCCTGTTCTTAAAGAGTGAGTCCGTCCGAATGCGGAGGACTCGTGGGCGTTTCTACGGACGTTGCCCGTACGCCACCGCACAGCGTGGCGTGCGGACCGCACCGTAAGAATTCGGGAAAGTACACACCGATCAGAATAAGGGCCCATGTGTTATACTGCTCCATGCATGTGCAAATGGCAAAAGTGTCATTTTAGAAACATTAGGTACGCATAATATAAAAATAGACCAAAGTGCTATAACAAGTCAAAAAATTTGTAACAAACTGAACTTTAAAACCTACTGCCGCACTCACTTGAGGTACGGAGCAGTAGAACACACGGTGCTTGTGGCGCAGATAATCAAAGTACCTTCATGCACACGCAGTGCATAGTGCAGAAGCAGTGGTCCCGGCCCCATTGCTCCGCACCATGCGCCACGTGAGCATGGGCTTTATCTGCGCCACAAGCATCATGTGTCATACTGCTCCATGCATGTGCAAATGGCAAAAGTGTCATTTTAGAAACATTAGGTACGCATAATATAAAAATAGACCAAAGTGCTATAACAAGTCAAAAAATTTGTAACAAACTGAACTTTAAAACCTACTGCCGCACTCACTTGAGGTACGGAGCAGTAGAACACACGGTGCTTGTGGCGCAGATAATCAAAGTACCTTCATGCACACGCGGTGCACAGTGTAGAAGCAGTGGTCCCGGCCCCATTGCTCTGCACCATGCGCCACGTGAGCATGGGCTTTATCTGCGCCACAAGCATCATGTGTCATACTGCTCCATGCATGTGCAAATGTCAAAAGTGTCATTTTAGAAACATTAGGTACGCATAATATAAAAATAGACCAAAGTGCTATAACAAGTCAAAAAAATTGTAACAAACTGAACTTTAAAACCTACTGCCGCACTCACTTGAGGTACGGAGCAGTAGAACACATGGTGCTTGTGGCGCAGATAATCAAAGTACCTTCATGCACACTCGGTGCATAGTGCAGAAGCAGTGGTCCCGGCCCCATTACTCCGCACCATGCGCCACGTGAGCATGGGCTTTATCTGCGCCACAAGCATCATGTGTCATACTGCTCCATACCAACAGGGCAAGAATTGGTTTTACAATTCGCGTGAACTGCTCTCCTGTGAACTCAGGCAATAATGAGGTGTACAGGTGGGTATAGCGGGCTGGAGTTGAAGGTTGTGCGGAGGATGCTTGGACAGGTGGAGAGTGATTTGGCAAAGAGGAAGGGACTGGTAAGGGTGCTGGGGGAGTAGGCCCTGGTGGTTGTTGGCAAGGAAGAAGGCCAGCTATGTTGCATTCAAATGTAAGGCGGTCTAAACGGCCAAAAAACAATAGCTCGCTGCTTATGCGTTCAAAGGCCATTTGCTGGGTAGAACTCAGCTGGCGTAAGCCGTCTGACAAATATTTCCCGAAAGCATCAAATCGGTCGGGAGGCCTACGTAGAACCTGTTCGGCCTGTATCAGTAATTCCTCCTCTGGGTTGGCTATTTTCTTTTCCTTGCGGCGCGATTTTTTACAGGCCTGTTGTGGCGGTGTGGGTGTAGTGGCTATTCCTTGCGATGTTCCTGGAGACTCCGACAATCCAGACAGGTCCAGGGTCGGTGAATGTTCTGTCTCTGCACTGTGTTGCTGTGGAAACAAATACAAAGTTCAATTTATTAATCAAGTTTATTTATTATTTTTACAGTTCCCTACCAGCGTGAAGGATTGGCAAAACATCGCTGCAGAGTTTGAAGATACTTGGAATTTTCCAAATTGTGGAGGAGCCATTGATGGCAAACACGTCCGCATCAACCAGCCTGCACAGAGTGGTTCCTACTACTTCAATTACAAGGGATACTTTAGTATCGTTCTAATGGCTGTGGTTAATGCGAACTACGAGTTCATCTTCCTGGATGTTGGCAGGAATGGGCGTGCTTCGGATGGTGGAACTTTGAAGGATACCAAGTTCTACCAGAGGCTCACCTCCAACACTTCACTTGCCGTCGGTCCAGGAAACCAAACATGGGCTGAATTTTGTGTTCGTGGCAGACGAGGCATTTGCCCTTCATGAGCACATCATGAAGCCATATGCCAAAAGGGGCCTGGACCACGACAAAAGAATTTTCAACTACAGGGCACGGCGGCTTGTGGAGAGTGCGTTTGGTATCCTGGCAAGCCGTTTCCGCATTTTCCATACTGCCATCAACCTGAGGGTGGACAAAATAGACTGGGTCGTCATGGCGTGCTGTGTCCTGCACAATTTACTGCGCCGCAAGGAAAGACCACAAAGGCCTACAGGACCAGCACCACCAGAGGTCCCAGAGGAGCCAAAGGAGGTAGTGCAGATATCCTCCGTGGAAACGCCGGCGCAACAGTATAGGGGGACTACACACGCCATGAAGGTTAGAGACCAGTACAAGGACTATTTTAATGGAGTGGGTGCTGTCCATTGGCAGGAGAACCACATTTAAGACATGTATGGACTGAACCTATTCTCCGGGCCCAAAAAAATAATGAGGCAGGACATGTGTCAATACTGGGTCTGTACTTACCGACAATGGTTGGGAGCTTTCATCCACAGTCTGCAACACCTCATCCCCCTCGCTCTCCACCATGAGGTACAGTCCGGTCCTCTGTGCCTCCTGACTCAGGGTGAATGTTAAGAGATTGTAGTACCACAAGGAGGTTTCATACACGTCGCCGGCTCCGGCACCAGATCTCTTGGTGGTCTGCATTTTCTTATGCTCTTTTAGGAACACAGTGCGGAGATTTTGGATTTTTTTCCGCACCCACTCCGCATTGGCTTCAGGGTGATACGAACGGCTGAAATCAGCCAACTCATCCAGGGCATTTGCTCTTTTAATTTTGTTACTGTAGTCTTTGGACTTCGTCTTCCAAAGACATTCGTACTCCCTGTATTTGTCGATAAATGCTTCGACGAAGTCACGCTCCTTTGCCTGAGCCTGAGACATGTCTATAAGAAAATAGATAAAAAAATTATTTTTTTCAAAATCCTATGATTATAGTTTATATATTGTTAAGACACTTCTTTTATTTCAGGTTCACTTTTGTTAATATCACAATAAAGTTTAAAGTTTCACCAACCAGTTTCCTTTTTATTGTAAACAAGGTGATAGTGTACACAGCTTCATCTATACCAGTGTTGGGCAACCTTGACACTCCTGCTTTAGTTGAACTACACATTCCAGCATGACCTGCTGTGGTTTTGCTATGTACCATTTACCATTTACACACACAGGTATATCACTGCACTGCATTGTGGGCATCAAATGCACTGGGGGGTAATTGGTGCGCAGCTAATGCATTGGTGGCCAGCGGTGGGCAGCTAATGCATTGGTGGCCAGCAGTGGCCAGCTAATGCATTGGTGGCCAGCGGTGGCCAGCTAATGCATTGGTGGGCAGCGGTGGGCAGCTAATGCATTGGTGGCCAGCGGTGGGCAGCTAATGCATTGGTGGGCAGCAGTGGGCAGCTAATGCATTGGTGGGCAGCGGTGGGCAGCTAATGCATTGGTGGGCAGCTAATGCATTGGTGGGCAGCAGTGGGCAGCTAATGCATTGGTGGGCAGCGGTGGGCAGCTAATGCATTGGTGGGCAGCGGTGGGCAGCTAATGCATTGGTGGGCAGCTAATGCATTGGTGGGTAGGGAAGGTCCAAATACCTGTCTTCAATTTGGCTGAGATCCAGGATCCTCCGTCACTGCTATCCTGTACCATCCACGAGTCTCACAAAATGGCTGCGGAGGGAGTGACCAGGAAATGAGTATAAACAAGCAGGATCTGACGACGGTCTGACGAGGCAAGTGCACACGATCATCTCACAATCTGCATACAATCAGCCCCCAATCTGAGGTCGGATTGACAGATCTTTACTGCAGTAGGTAGGATCTTCAATCCGACCTACGACCGGCGGGTACACGCATCGGATCGGAATTGTGGGCTTAAAAGAAACGATTTTGCACCAATTCATAGCAAACGCTCGTACGACCCATCGAAATCTGAGGTTTTTATGCCAAATTGTCCTGGTGTGTACGGCCCCTACTTGATTGCTGCTTTAAAAAAAGGGGAAAACTCTCCCAAAATCTCACACTTTCCGAAACTCTCACCCTATTACATTTGGCCTGGGGTTTCACATTAGTGTTGGTATTGATTTACACATGTATTAATTTTTTGCATAAAGTATTTTTAAATGACCTATGAACCTAAAACTCATATATACACAATGATTACAGAGGGTACTGCTGTCAACATGTAACTAACTACAATAATGGAGAGACACACAGTAGTCATTGGTGTGTGTGGGGCGCAACACACCAAATACCAATGTTATTTTAATTGGAGGTGTGTGTGCGCAAGACAATGGTTGTTGTGCCATTGTGAGCACGTAGGGGGACCATTTATGATTAATGCATTTCCAATGCAATCTGGTAGGAATATTACCACCAAGGATTGCATTTAGAAATGTCATAATTTCCTAAGGATGTTTCATCCATGACAGTGCAGGGACAGGCCTCCAAAGCTTGGTGGGTGTGCGCATGTGTGGTTATGCACTGACCTTTACTGACCACACTGACCCACCGCCACTTCAATCCCGTAGCCATCCCTTACAATGGCCTATTGCAATTTCAGAATGGCAATAGGCCAGGGATGTGAAGTTGGCCTCCCCAATGTTCATACATCCCCAGGTTTGCTAACCCCATAGAAACCTATGGGAGATGTTGGTGCTGGTGGTGAAGGGGGATTGCAGCAGGGATCAAAGATTCATGCTGTGCACCCACATTGATACATTAGGGCCTCACATAATATTTGTGGCTAAACCCCCCAAAATGGTGTTTAATGGGTTTTAGGCACAAATATTGTGTGAACAATGCTCACCATAGTACCTTACATGTGTAATTTACAATACATAACAAATACATAATTTCAACTACATGAGGCACATTGTGTACCGCTAGCCCCATCTTCTGCACCAATTCCTGCAGGCTTGGTGGTGGGTGGAGGGTAGTTGGGTTGTGGGAGAGGGGATGGGCTGGGGAGGGTAGGTAGGTGGTGAAGGCAGGGAGTGGGTAAGGGATTGGTAATGGGTAGGGGATTGGGAGTGGGCAGGGGATTGGGAGTGGGCAGGGGATTGGGAGTGGGCAGGGGATTGGAAGCGCGTAGGTGATTGGAAGCGAGTAGGGGATTGGGAGCGGGTAGGGGATTGGGAGCGGGTAGAGGATTGGAAGCGGGTAGAGGATTGGGAGTGGCTAGGGGTTTGGGAGTGGGTAAGGGTTTGGGAGTGGGTAGGGGTTGGGAATGGGTAGGGGATTGGCCCTCCTGGTCTAGGCCTGATTCCTCCGACTGCCGCCATTCACTTCTTGATCTTTGTCGTGCTGTGTATATTGTGACAAATTGAAGTTTTGGTGTTGTAGGTTAAATCCATGGAGAAAAAAATAAAAAAAAAACATTATAGTTTCACTGCTGTAGACATTAGTCTTTTAAAATTAGCATGCAAAGGTTAGGTGAAAATGTTTAACATTTAAGAACCCACACACACTTCCACTCACACTCACAATCCCAGTCAGCACTCACTCACACTCAATCACACACACTCACTCACACTCACTCTCACTTTCACTGTACCAATCTCACACTAATACAAACATTCTGCCTAACATGGGCAAATAAGAACAAACGCATTGTAGCAAAAAAACAGCGATTATATGTTCAATGCAAAAATACTCACAGCGTGGAATGCTGTGCCTGAGGTGCTGGAGGAGGGCCAGCTGGTGCCTCCTTAGGTCTGACCAGCGGAGCTCAAGTAGCGCCAGGATCCTCCGCACTCCTGTCTTTGAGATTATTCTGCGCCGGGTCGCAAAGTAGGCCCGGCGCTTGTCCCTGTTAGATATGTAGGGCCCACCCAACCCTGCGCTTGTCCCTGTTAGATATATAGGGCCCACCCCAGCCTTTGCTCCATCACAGCCACCAGAGCCAACAGTTTAGGCTGGGAGAAAGGTGCTGCCCTCTGGGTAGACATATTGGCAATGGTGCATTAAACAAATGCAGGGACATATATTAATAATGCTGTTCTCTGGTTGGTTGTTAACATTCTTATTTGGTATAAACTTTATTGATAACAGGAGTGAGGAAGCTGGAAACATGGCAGACATCACACACCTCAGGATTCTGTTGAAAGCAGGCTGGGATATCCCAGCAAGTACTGCCACTACTTGCTGGAATGAACCTGAGGTGCAGAAATGCAACACCGCCAACACCTGGGTGAGTGGCGTTACTGCTGTCTTGAGCCTGTGATGAGCTTGTAGATCACTCTCAATTAAAGAGAGAGTCTCTAGAATAAGTGTGGCGCGCGCAGCGAGCCACCGAGCCCGAAGCGTGGCGAGCGCAGCAAGCCCCGCGAGGGGACGCGGACAGCTGTGAAGCCCGTGAGGGGACGCGTATACCTGTATACCAGCTGCGCTCGCCACGCTTCGTGCTCGGTGGCTCGCTGCGCTCGCCACACTTTCTATTCTCAACTCCACGCCGACGTGGATAGTGGGGGTATGAAAAGGTCGTAGGACGCGAACCGCCGCCCCTCGCGGGCTCGCTGCGCTCGCCACGCTTCGGGTTGATGTTGATCGTGGGGTGGCGTTAACAATTGTGGGGGCCATTTCACACTTCAGGGTGCCTATTTGGCCTCTGTGGGCCATTTAACATTGTTCCCTATGCAAAATCGGGTCAATTGGGACATTGAACAGGAAAATCGGGTCAATTGGGACATTTAACATTGTTCCCTATGGGAAATCGCGGTCATCGCGTCGGTCGTATCGCATGCGATTTTTTAGTGCATGCGATGCCCGCGATGGCCGCGATGGGCGCCCATCTAGGTAAAGAGTACCAAGAAAATGCCCAGTGGCGTAACTATAGTCCCGCAGCCCCCGCGGTGGCGGGGAGGCGCTAGGCAGGTGTGGGCGCCTGGGGGGTCTGCGGGACTATAGTTACCACCTGGTCCCGGCTCCTGCCCTCCCCCTCCTTACCCCATTGCCGCCGGCGCCGCTGCCTCTAACCCGACACGCAGATCTGTGTCGGGTGACGGGCGGTCCTCGGCTCCGGCTGCAGTGCTAATATAATAAGAGACACTCGGAAAATGGCTGCCCCCATAATGCTGTATGGGGGCAGCCATTTTCCGAGTGTCTGTTATTATATTAGCACTGCAGCCGGAGTCGGGGACCGCCCGTCACCCGACACAGATCTGCGTGTCGGGTTAGAGGCAGAAGCACCGGCGGCAATGGGGACGGGTAAGGAGGGGGTTAATATTTCAGGGGGGGCGCCCGAAATGTCCGGCGGGGGGGCGCAAAAAAAGTAGTTACGCCTCTGGGCATGCCATATACATAGGCCCATTACATGTGTTAGCCATATCATCAGCTAATTTGATGTGCTGTGATGTTGGTGGTTTCATAATCTGGCATGGATTTCTTTATGGTACAGTACTGCAATATACCACCAACACACACAAATACATATGCAGAAGCACTACTATCTGTCACTTCAACAAATAAGTCCATCTCCAACATATAAATTTGGCCTGTGTTAATTTTTTCCATTTCAAGCATGCGTAATTTCCATCGTGATTAACGCTGGAATGTCGCCGGAATTTACACCGGGCTTTTTTTCCACGGCGTGAACGTTGAATGTTCTCCGTGGGAGGATGAGCAAAGGGTTGCTTGAGGGGTATTTATACAGGTCCTAACAAAAGTCCCCTTTGCTGCTAACATGTCTGGTTCAGACTCAGAATCACCTATATCAGACCCAGAGCTGATCCAAGCCAAACTGGCCTCAATGACCTCCAATGGTAGGCAGAGGCCCAATAAGGACCTGAGGAATGAGGGCAAAGTAGCACCTCACAGGCAGGACAACCTATGGCATCAACAGAATCATCAGGATCAGAGCAGGTGCCTTCCCAAGAGAGAAGTCATGCCAGCACTGGCAGTTCATCACAAACTAATCTTGGCAGTCAGATGAGAACAGGACCAAAGAAAAAGAAGAATAAGGCATTCCAAGAGGAGGAACTCGCAATATTGGTACCCCGAGCACTGGAGTGGATAGAGTTTGCAAACAAGAGGTTGACGCCCACAATGAAGGACAAAATATGGTATGAAATAAGGGAGGAGATAAATAAGGTGGCACCACAACATCATGATATGGATCGTGTGAAGTGAAGGCAAGTGTGTGTTTGTCGTTATGTATTTTTTGTGTGTCAAAAAACAAAACAGCAGTATGTCAGGTGTACCTGACAATTGTGTATCTGGTGGTATAGAGTAGGTAAATGTTGAGTTGTGTGCAACACAGAAAAGAGGGGTGTGATGGAGCTACAGTACTGAGCATTGTAGTGTCCATCGCAAAAATCTGGATATGGGATGTTTAGTAAGCTATACAGGATAAATTAAGCATCCCTTGTTTTTAATAAACACACTAATAGATTAGTATAGACATAATTATGACACCTTACTTACAATGCCCATAGCCGGTACCCAGCAGCAGCGGGATCTTTCGCAAATGCAGTATGCGTTCCATAACAGTGAACCGCACGCTGCCGGAACAGTGTCATCAGGCAAAGCAAGCCTCCCACCTGGGATGTAATACGCGTCACTGAGACGCTTTTTGCATACCACACTCTCTATATTACTGTATGTCTCAAATTAGCAACTATCCATAACATCTAAATTTAAGTGCACATAAAAGAAACAAGTCATCACATCATACTTAGGGCTTAAGCTGCATATATGTAAAATAAAAAAAATTGTTTCTGAAGCATATGGTAGCCATGGTAACCAGCTGCATAGGTATTTCCTGGTTCACCAATAGAGTGCAACATACAGTATAAGAAACCAGCATAGAAAATACAGAATATAATATCTAAACAACATATATATATAATATTTAAAAAAGACCTTATGCCTAATGCCACCAGTCGCTCTCAGTACTATGAAAAAACATTGTTTTGGTTTTTTCATTTTATATCCGCATGTGGGATGTACAGTAAAACACTTAGATTGTTTTTTCTTTTTTACGAATAGCCAATTCCCTCCGGGTCAGAGGTTGAAAGTCAGTTATGTACCATTGATTGCCACACCTGTCATAACAGTATAGGGGCAGATGTATTAAGCTTTTACAAGAGATAAATCCAAGGGTGATAAGGAGAGATAAATGCCCAGCCAATCACCTGCTAACTGTCATGTTACAGGCTGTGTTTGAAAAAAAGTCAGTAAGGAGCTGATTGGCTGGACGTTTATCTCTCCTTATCACCCTTGCATTTATCTCTTGTTAAGGCTTAATACATCTGCCCCATAGAGAGGTGATTCACCTCATTCAGGCCTTTTGGTGCCAAGGTTTCCAACCTGTGTTTCCACCTTGCTTCTGCTTTCAGCAGAGTAAGTCCTCTATCACCACCCCTGGGTGGAGGTGGGATCCAATCAATGATAATTCCTCTCAAAGCCGAAATCTGATGCTGACATTTCAGAAAATGAGAGGCTACAGGTTTATCGGTCACTCACGTTTCATAGGCCAACCGAATTGATGACCTGTACTGGGCGACTCTCTCTCTATATGTCCCGATTGTCTTCCCAACGTATAGGAGCCCGCACGGACGCAATTTTAAGATCTCTTATTGCGGGCAGATATGAGACCAGATGATGGACTGAAGAGAAACTGGTTGAGCCAGGCGAAAGGCTGTTATCGGTGCCTGGGCTGTACAGCCTGTAGAGCCCCAAAGTGGGAAAAAGATCTATTTGAGATACAGACTAACCTGCCAACTTGACCATATCGTCTATTTTCTCACCTGTCCGTGCGGGCTCCTATACGTTGGGAAGTATATATATCTTATATATACAGCTGTGTTCATAAGTTTACATTCACTAGCAGAATTTGTGATTTTCTGGCCATTTGTCAGAGAATATGAATGATAATTCATAAACTTTTCTTTCACTCATGGATAGTGGTTGGGTGAAGCCATTTATTGTCAAACAACTGTTTTTACAGTTTATAGAAACTACCCAAATGACCCTTATCAAAAGTTAACATACTCTGGAGATTTTGGCCTCATAACATGCACACAAGTTGACACAAATGGGTTTGAATGGCAATCAAAGGTAACCATCCTAATCTGTGATCTGTTTGTTTGTAATCAGTGTGTGTGTATAAAAGGTCAGTGAGATTCTGGACTCCTGAAAAACCCTTGCATCTTTCGTCCAGTGCTGCACTGATGTGTCTGGGGAAAGCAAAATAATTGTCAAAGGATCTGCTGGAAAATGTAATTGAACTGTATAAAACAGGAAAGGGATAAAAAGATATCCAAGCAATTGAGAATGCCAATCAGCAGTTTTCAAACTCTAATTAAGAAGTATAAAATGAGGGATTCTGCGGAAACCAAATCATGGTCAGGTAGACCAACAAAAAATTAATTCACAACTGCCAGGAAAATTGTTTGGGGTGCAAAGAAAAATCCACAAATAACTTTGTGAAATACAGGACTCTCTGAAAAAAAGTGGTGTGGTTGTTTCAAGATGCACAATAAGAAGGCGTTTGAAGAAAAATGGGCTGCATGGTCGAGTCGCCAGAAGAAAGCCATGACTATGCAAATGCAACAAAGCATCCCGCTTACAATACTCCAAAAAGCACAGAGACAAGCATCAAAACTTTTGGAACAAAGTCATTTAGAGTGAGACCAAAAATGAACTTTTTGCCCACAACCATAAACATTACATTTGGAGAGGAGTCAACAAGATATATGATGAAAGGTACACCATTCCTACTGTGAAACATGGAGGTGGATCACTATTTTTGGGGGGGGGATGTGTGAGCTACAAAGGCACTGGAAACTTGGTCAAAATTTATGGCAAGATGAATGCAGCATGTTATCAGAAAATACTGGAGGAAAATTTGCACTACTCAGCCCAGAAGCTGCACATGGGACGTACTTGGACGTTCGAAAATGACAATGATCCAAAACACATGTCACTGGCTACAGCAGAATATAGTGCAGGTTCTGGAGTGGCCATCTCAGTCTCCTGACCTCAATATCATTGAGCCACTCTGGGGAGATCTCAAAAGTGCAGTTTGTGCAAGACAGCCCAATAACTTACAGGAACTGGAGGCTTTCCACGCAGGACTTCCGGGTCCGGCTATCCCAGGCACCCCCACGAAAACGTCACACTTCCGTTACCCGGGCGACGAAGCTCCACCTGTACAAACAAGCAAAAATTTATAAACATGCAAAGTATATATCAAAAGTCATATACCAAATTATGATAAAACCAGTGATCAGCATATAGAACATTTATACAAAATAACGCAGAGAGTCAGTAATTTGTGGCACATAATTGGGGAAGAGATCAGTCTAATTAATAAACATATTTAAATTCAGGTGATCATTAAGCCCTTTTGGTTTAATGGTATCCAGAACAAATATCCATTTGGATTCACACTGCAATAAAACTTTATGTCTATCACCCCTTCTTTTATTTTCTGGCACATGGTCAATAATTATGTGTTTAAAATTAGACAAGTTATGTTTTTGTTCCGCAAAATGCCTCGCAAGAGGCTGGTCGGAAGGTTTTCCTGCCGATGCTGCCCTTATTGAAGTCCGATGCATCGCCATTCGCTCCTTAAAGGTGCGAATGGTCTTACCGATGTAGCAAAGCCCACACGGGCATTTAACTATATATATATACTACATAGGTACTTGAACAGGTTAAAGCATAGCGAATAGTATATTTCTTGCCCAAAGGTGGTAGAAATATTTAGAAGCCACCATATGTTGGCACATAGTGCACACAATGCATTTATGGCAACCTGGGTCTCGTTTACAAACTCTGGTATCAATGTTCACAAATTCGCTAACATCTGTATGGACTAGCCAATCTCTGATGCTTTTGCCTTTCTATTGAATGATTCTATTGGCCGCCTAGCGGCCAATCAGGAGCCGACTTTCTCGGCTCCTGATTGGCCGCTAGGCGGCCAATAGAATCATTCGGAGGAAAGGCGCGGAAGATGAACATCTCTGCGCCTCTCCAGTCCGTGAGCGGGTACCAGCCGGGAGCAGCGCGTCTGCCGGAGAAGATGCCGAGGTCGTCGCCGGGGACCAGGTGAGTAGGATTTCCTTCCTTAGGAACCCCTTTTGGACTACTTCGGATCCTAGACCCCGGAGACATCAGCCCTGGAGCCCAGGACCCCGGACCAGCCCCGGAACCAGGACCAAGGCCCCGGAACCGGACTCTTCTGTCCAGGAGCCCCGGACCCCGGATCCAGGGACCGACCTACGGGCTCAAGGTAGGTAAGAATCAGTGTGTGTGTTATGTGTGTATTCAACTTTTATTTTTCAGGGTGTCAGTGTGTTTTCTTTAACTATTTTTTGTACTGTAGAACTACAAGTGCCAGCGGGCCCTTTAATGCCCCGCATGCTGGGACTTGTGGTTCTCCAAGTCAGGGGGATAATGCTTTGGCCGCGGGACCTTATATAATAAGTGTCCCCCGGCTGTGGCATTACCCTGCTGGCTGGTTGGGTCTGGTGCTGGTTCTTAAAATACGGGGGACCCCTAGTCATTTTGTCCCCCGTATTTCGGGAACCAGCGCCGGACCTTGAGCCTGGTGCTGGTTTCATTAAATCAAGGGGACCCCTATTTGTCTGGGACCCTGATTTTATGTAACCAGCACCGGCTCAATGAGCCCGGGGCTGGTTATGCTCTGGCGGGGGACCCCGCGCTGTTTTTTTTTATTTTAAATTGCGATTTCCTGCAAACGTGCGATTTTCAGACCTGAAAATCGCACATTTTCAGGACTAAAGAAATCGCACCTATTCGCACTATTTGGCCCGTTTTTCGCATCTCGTTAAATATGCGAAAAACAGGCCAATCTTGTGATTTTCAAAAGTGCGATGTGGTGCGATATAAAAACATGCGCATTTATCTCAATCCATAGAATGTCACCCCTTGTCTCTCACTTCACGGTTAACCCCTTCATGACAGAGCCAGTTTGTGCCTTCATGACAGAGCCCTTTTTTTTCAAATCTGACATGTCTCACTTAAGTGGGGATAACTTTTTTTTGCTTTTACTTATCCCAGTGATTTTGAGATTGTTTTCTCGTGACACATTGTACTTCAAGTTAGTGGTAAATTTTGGTCGATACAGTCTGTGTTTTTTTGTGAAAAATACCAAAATATCGTGAAAAAATGGAAAATTTAGCAATATGCAAAATGTCACATTTTCTGCTTGTGAGACAAATAATCATACCACTCAAAATAGTTAATAACTAACAAAGACCATATGTCTACTTTATGTTGCAATCATTATTTCAACTTCCTTTTAATTTTTTTGGACACTAGGAGGCTTCAGATATGACTAGCAAATTCTCAAATTTTCAAGAAAATTTCAAACACTGATTTTTTTAGGGACCAGTTCAGTTCTGATGTGACTTTGAGGGACTTGTATGTGAGACACCCCCATAAATGATGCCATTTCAAAAACTGCACCCCTCACAGTATTCAAAACAGCATTTTGGAAGTTTGTTAACCCTTTAGGTGTTTCACAGGAATTAAAACAAAGTGTAGGTGAAATTTCAAAATTTCTTTTTTTTTGCAGAGTTTCAATTTTAATACATTTTTCTAACGAATACAGTAGATTTTACTAGAGAAATGTGACTAAAAATTGATTCCCCCAATTCTTTTGTTTTCAAAAATATCCTATATGTGGCCCTAGTGTGCACGTTGACCAAACCACAGGCTTCATAATAGAAGGAGCACCTACTTGATTTTGGAGCCTCCTTTTTATGAGATTTTTTTTTAGGCACCATGTAGGTTTCTAGGCACCATAAGTGCTAAAAGTTAGGAACCTCCCCCACAAGTCACCCCATTTTTCAATCTACACCCCTCAGGGAATTCATCTAGGGGTATAGTGTACATTTCAAACCCCCAGGGGTTTCACCAATTTTGGTACAACTGGGATGTGAAAATGGAAAATTACATTTTTTTACACAAACATGCAGTTCTGGCTCAAAATGTTTCATTTTCACAAGGAATGAAGGAGACAAAGCACCCCAAAATCTGTGCCCCAATTTCTCCCGAGTACGGCAATGCCTCACATGTGACCAAAAAATACCAGTTGGGCGCATGGCAGGACTCAGAAGGGAAGGAGTGATTTTTGGATTTTGCAGCACAGATTTTGGTGGAATAAATGGTGGGTGCTATGTTGCACCAATACAGTGGAACCCCCCCACAAGTCACCCCATTTTGCAAAGTAAACCCCTCAGGGAATTCATCTAGGGGTATAGTGTACATTTCAAACCCCCAGGGGTTTCACCAATTTTGGTACAACTGGGCAGTGAAAATGAAAAATTAAATTTTTTTACACAAAAATGCAGTTCTGGCTCAAAATTTTTCATTTTCACAAGGAATGAAGGAGACAAAGCACCCCAAAATCTGTGCCCCAATTTCTCCCGAGTACGGCAATGCCTCACATGTGACCAAAAAATACCAGTTGGGCGCATGGCAGGACTCAGAAGGGAAGGAGTGATTTTTGGATTTGGCAGCACAGATTTTGGTGGAATGAATGGTGGGTGCCATGTTGCATTAGCAAGACTCCCAAAGCACCAATACAGTGGAACCCCCCCACAAGTCACCCCATTTTGCAAAGTACACCCCTCAGGGAATTCATCTAGGGGTATAGTGTACATTTCAAACCCCCATGGGTTTCACCAATTTTGATACAACTGGGCAGTGAAAATGAAAAATTAAATTTTTTTACACAAAAATGCAGTTCTGGCTCAAAATTTTTCATTTTCACAAGGAATGAAGGAGACAAAGCACCCCAAAATCTGTGCCCCAATTTCTCCCGAGTATGGCAATGCCTCACATGTGACCAAAAAATACCAGTTGGGCGCATGGCAGGACTCAGAAGGGAAGGAGTGATTTTTGGATTTGGCAGCACAGATTTTGGTGGAATGAATGGTGGGTGCCATGTTGCATTAGCAAGACTCCCAAAGCACCAATACAGTGGAACCCCCCCACAAGTCACCCCATTTTGCAAAGTACACCCCTCAGGGAATTCATCTAGGGGTATAGTGTACATTTCAAACCCCCAGGGGTTTCACCAATTTTGGTACAACTGGGCAGTGAAAATGAAAAATTACATTTTTTTACACAAAAATGCAGTTCTGGCTCAAAATTTTTCATTTTCACAAGGAATGAAGGAGACAAAGCACCCCAAAATCTGTGCCCCAATTTCTCCCGAGTACGGCAATGCCTCACATGTGACCAAAAAATACCAGTTGGGCGCATGGCAGGACTCAGAAGGGAAGGAGTGATTTTTGGATTTGGCAGCACAGATTTTGGTGGAATGAATGGTGGGTGCCATGTTGCATTAGCAAGACTCCCAAAGCACCAATACAGTGGAACCCCCCCACAAGTCACCCCATTTTGCAAAGTACACCCCTCAGGGAATTCATCTAGGGGTATAGTGTACATTTCAAACCCCCAGGGGTTTCACCAATTTTGGTACAACTGGGCAGTGAAAATGAAAAATTACATTTTTTTACACAAAAATGCAGTTCTGGCTCAAAATTTTTCATTTTCACAAGGAATGAAGGAGACAAAGCACCCCAAAATCTGTGCCCCAATTTCTCCCGAGTACGGCAATGCCTCACATGTGACCAAAAAATACCAGTTGGGCGCATGGCAGGACTCAGAAGGGAAGGAGTGATTTTTGGATTTGGCAGCACAGATTTTGGTGGAATGAATGGTGGGTGCCATGTTGCATTAGCAAGACTCCCAAAGCACCAATACAGTGGAACCCCCCCACAAGTCACCCCATTTTGCAAAGTACACCCCTCAGGGAATTCATCTAGGGGTATAGTGTACATTTCAAACCCCCAGGGGTTTCACCAATTTTGATACAACTGGGCAGTGAAAATGAAAAATTAAATTTTTTTACACAAAAATGCAGTTCTGGCTCAAAATTTTTCATTTTCACAAGGAATGAAGGAGACAAAGCACCCCAAAATCTGTGTCCCAATTTCTCCCGAGTACGGCAATGCCTCACATGTGACCAAAAAATAACAGTTGGGCGCATGTCAGGACTCAGAAGGGAAGGAGTGATTTTTGGATTTGGCAGCACAGATTTTGGTGGAATGAATGGTGGGTGCCATGTTGCATTAGCAAGACTCCCAAAGCACCAATACAGTGGAACCCCCCACAAGTCACCCCATTTTGCAAAGTACACCCCTCAGGGAATTCATCTAGGGGTATAGTGTACATTTCAAACCCCCAGGGGTTTCACCAATTTTGATACAACTGGGCAGTGAAAATGAAAAATTACATTTTTTTACACAAAAATGCAGTTCTGGCTCAAAATTTTTCATTTTCACAAGGAATGAAGGAGACAAAGCACCCCAAAATCTGTGCCCCAATTTCTCCCGAGTACGGCAATGCCTCACATGTGACCAAAAAATACCAGTTGGGCGCATGGCAGGACACAGAAGGGAAGGAGTGATTTTTGGATTTTGCAGCACAGATTTTGGTGGAATAAATGGTGGGTGCTATGTTGCACCAATACAGTGGAACCCCCCCACAAGTCACCCCATTTTGCAAAGTACACCCCTCAGGGAATTCATCTAGGGGTATAGTGTACATTTCAAACCCCCAGGGGTTTCACCAATTTTGGTACAACTGGGCTGTGAAAATGAAAAATTACATTTTTTTACACAAAAATGTACTTCTGGCTCAAAATTTTTCATTTTCACAAGGAATGAAGGAGACAAAGCACCCCAAAATCTGTGCCCCCATTTCTCCAGAGTACGGCAATGCCTCACATGTGACCAAAAAATACCAGTTGGGTGCATGGCAGGACTCAGAAGGGAAGGAGTGATTTTTGGATTTTGGAGCACAGATTTTGGTGGAATGAATGGTGGGTGCTATGTTGCATTACCAATACAGTGGAACCCCCCCACAAGTGACCCCATTTTGCAAACTACACCCCTCAGGGAATTCATCTAGGGGTATAGTGTACATTTCAAACCCCCAGGGGTTTCACCAATTTTGATACAACTGGGCAGTGAAAATGAAAAATTACATTTTTTTACACAAAAATGCAGTTCTGGCTCAAAATTTTTCATTTTCACAAGGAATGAAGGAGACAAAGCACCCCAAAATCTGTGCCCCCATTTCTCCAGAGTACGGCAATGCCTCACATGTGACCAAAAAATACCAGTTGGGTGCATGACAGGACTCAGAAGGGAAGGAGTGATTTTTGGATTTTGCAGCTCAGATTCTGGTGGAATGAATGGTGGGTGCTATGTGGCATTAGCAAGACCCCCGAAGCACGGTGAAATGATGAACCTAATAATCCATAGATGTGTGGTATATTTTGAAACACTCCTTTATACATAGGCCGGGTTTGTCGGGGCAAGTTTCACAGTGGAAAATAGTTTCCTTTCTTATTCCCTTTTTATAGCAAACTTTGCACCTTTTTTGTGTCCTGCCCTTTCTTGCAGTGGAGGGGATTTCGTTGGGAAAATGCTGCCCTGGTACAATACGGGGGCCAGTACTAGAAGTACTGGGGCCCTCTGCCTGCTGGTTCCCAAATATTAGGCCCTTTATGACTTCCTCTTGAAAGTGCATAAATGTCCCCCTCTGGCCGGTAGAACGGAATAGCACGTAAGCGTTATACAGTGCCATCTGGATGATATACACGGCCAGCTTCTTGTACCAGATATTTGTTTTCCGCAGGGCACTGTACGGCTTCAGTACTTGATCTGAAAGATCCACTCCGCCCATGTACTTATTGTAATCTAGGATACAATTTGGTTTTGAGGTGTGGGTACTGGTACCTCGTACAGGGATGGAGGTGGTACTGTCTCCATGAATTGTTGTCAGTATAAGGACATCCCTCTTGTCCTTATATTTGACCAACAACATATTTTCGGTGCATATTCCCCTGCTTTCACCCCTTCTCATTACTTGGGCAATGTGCGTTTTTGGGAGGCCTCTTTGGTTCTTACGCACAGTACCGCAAGCTGCTGTACCTCTTGAACCAAGGGCCTTAAACAGGGGGATGCTGGTGTAAAAGTTATCCACATAGAGGTGATAACCCTTATCCAGGAAGGGGTGCATTAAATCCCAGACAATTTTTCCACTAACACCTACGAGGGAGGGGGGGCATTCTGGCGGTTCAATTCTTGAATCCTTCCCTTCATATACCCTAAACTTGTGGGTGTACCCTGTGGTGCTTTCACACAGCTTATACATTTTTATGCCATACCTTGCCCTCTTACTGGGAAGGTACTGGCGGAATTTAACCCTTCCTTTAAAATGTATAAGGGACTCGTCGATGCTAATACATTTATCAGGGATGTATAGCTCTGCAAATTTGGCACTGAAATGATCAATGACCGGCCTGACTTTGAATAGCCGGTCAAAGGTGGGATCATCTCTGGGTGGGCACTGTGCATTATCGGTGTAATGTATAAATTTATGGATTGCCTCAAAACGAGTCCGAGTCATGGCCATACGGTAAAATGGGGTGCTGTACAGAACATCTGTACTCCAATATTGCCTAATTTGTGGCTTTTTTACTATGCCCATATGAAACACCAGACCCCAAAACGTCATCATCTCTACTGCATCTACAGGGGTCCACCTAGCAACTGATGACGTGGGGTTTTGAGCAATAAACTGCTGGGCATATAAATTAGTTTGGTCCACCATTAAATTTATAAAATCATCAGAGAAAAATAATTTGAAAAAGTCAATTTCTCTGAGACCTGTGGAATCAAATTGGATTCCTGGCATGGCCAAAAACTCAGGAACCTGGGGCTCAAAATTGTCTGGTGGTGGGGTCCATACGAGATCAATTATTGGGGGGGGGGGTCTCAGCTGCTCTACGGGGGCGTCTTTGAGGGGGTCCCTCATCACCAGAGGAGGAAGAGGAGCTTAAGACGAATCCTTCAAATTCCCCGCTTGCCTCACTGGCTGTGTCAGAATCAGAAGCAAGCATGGCATATGCCTCCTCCACTGAATACATTCTTCTGGATAACTGGGATGACATTTGGGATGACATTTGGGATGACATTTTTATTTTTGTGTTACTGGTAGTGAAATGTTTCAACACGTGTATAGTGTAGGGGGGGGGTACAAACTTTATTTCAACCCGGGGGGTATGTAGTGTGTTGTGTGTATGTAGTGCAGAACAAAAAAAATACTTTATACAAAAAAAAAAAAAATGAAGGGGTTAAAAAAAAAAAAATTGAAGGGGTTAAAAAAAAAAAAATTGAAGGGGTTAAAAAAACAAAAAAAAAGGTCCTGCGCCAAAAATTGTGCACAGATGTTGGTCAGTAACGTCTGTCACTGAACAGCGCTCAAAGGCAACAGGAATTTGATCAAAAAAAAAAAAATAGATCAACCCTGTGCCGAAAAAGCTGATCAGTGATGTACGTCACTGATCAGCGCACAGTGGCCACAGGACACCCACAAAATCACAGTGTGTGTAAAAAAAAAATTAAAAAAAGACCACACAGCACCCACAAAAAAAAAAAAAAAGGTGATCAGTGATGCGACACTGATTACCAGTGAGGGGCAGCAGGTGCACAACCTTTGGTGCAACTGGCAGCAACTGACAGGTATATATAAAAAAAAAAACCTCTGCACCCCCAAAAAGTTGCTGATCACCTCAGATATAGTGATCAGCACAAAAGGCGGGGGTAGCAGACACAAAATATACACTCTCTATCACTCTCTGTCACTATCTCTCTCTATCTCTCACTATCTATCACTATCTATCACTATCTATCACACTGCAGCAGCAGCACTGACAGTTATATGTATAAAAAAAAACCTGCACCCCCAAAAAGGGGGGGTAGCAGACACAAAATATACACTCTCTATCACTCTCTGTCACTATCTCTCTCTATCTCTCTATCTCTCACTATCTATCACTATCTATCACTATGACACTGCAGCAGCAGCACTGACAGTTATATATATAAAAAAAAAACCTGCACCCCCAAAAAAGGGGGGGTAGCAGACACAAATCTCTCTATCTCTCACTATCTATTACTATCTATCACTATCTCTCACTATCTATCACTATCTATCACTATGACACTGCAGCAGCAGCGACAGTTATTTATATATAAAAAACCCCTGCACCCCCAAAAAGGGGGGGTAGCAGACACAAAATATAGCTCTCTCTGTCACTATCTCTCTCTATCTCTCTCTCTCTATCTCTCTATCTCTCTATCACACTGCAGCAGCAGCAGGAAGTCTCAGGAAGTCAGATCCAGGAAGCGTCCAGCACGCTACAAGCAGTGATCAAGTGATCAGGTAAGGTATTTGCAAGGATCAGGTAAGTATTAGCAAGGATCAGGTCAGTATCACGGCAGATAGGCACGGTGACCGCTCTGCACGCTACTCCAGACCGGAATGGCGTCTGCAGCGCAGTCACCGTTAGTTTAAATGTCGCGCCTTGGCTGTGATTGGTCCGTGGGTCCCACGGACCAATCACAGCCTTGGGGGCAGGTGGGGTGAGGGTGGGGTGAGGTGTCATCGTCACCGATGACCCCCTCATGCCCCCTGACTCCCGGCGGTGATTGACACCTGTGTTACCAAGCGTCTGATTCGCTGGTAACACAGGAAAACGCTGTGAATGGCTGTTCACACTGAACAGCCAATCACAGCGATCGCCGACGGGGGGGCGACATCGCAGCCCCCCCTGGGCATGCAGGGACATGTCTGCTGTCAGGGACAGCAGACATCGTCCCTCTGTCACTGCGTCTCGAGACGCAGTGACAGTTTAAAGTCATGACGTATATATACGTCATGTGTCGGGAAGTACTTCCCGGCCATGACGTATATATACGTCAAATGCCGTGAAGGGGTTAAAGAAAAAATCATGTTCAATATCTACCATGAATGTATTTGCGTAAGCGGGGGCCACAGGAGATCCCATGGCACACCCACTTACTTGTAGGTAATACCCATTACAAAAGTAGAAATAATTCAGAGTCAAGACTAACCATAGGAGAGAAAGAAAAAATTCTAGATCTGGACCACAATAAAGTGGATTGCACAATAACAAATTTTTGACGGCAGTTATTCAATCGACGTGAGGAATGTTGGTGTACAAGCTGGTGATGTCCATGTAGTAGTAGTACATTTATTTATAAGGCGCCGCAAAGTGTCCACAGCGCCATACATAGCAAACAAAAAAAAAATTACAAGGTAACGTACAGGGTGTTTTAAAAAATACAGTATAAATAGGGGTATAGCTGGTAGAACTAAAATCAGCATCAGTTCAGAAGTAGGTGTCAAAATTGTCGAGGAGACAGAAGATGAAGTAGAGGAAGGGAAGAACAGGACAGGAGCACAGGTGAGGTAAAGAGGTAGGGTGAGTACGTGAGGAAGGAGGGCCCTACTCATAAGAGTTAACATACTAAAAATAGGTGGGTGGATGAACGAAAAACAATAGGATAAGTAGGAACGCAGGGGAAAGGAGGCAGGATAGGAGGATCAAAAGAGGTTAGGAGGAGGGATAGGCTAGTCGAAAAAAGTGGGTTTTGAGGGAGCGCTTGAAGGAGGTAAGGGAATCAGAAAGCCTGATGGGTGGTGGGAGGTTGTTCCAGTGCAGGGGGGCAGCGCGAGAGAAGTCTTGGACATGGGAGTGGGAGGAGGTGATTAGGTGAGAGGTCAGTCGGCGGTCAGCGATGGAGCGAATAGGACGGGAGGGAGTGTGGATAGAGATCAGTGAAGAGAGGTAAGGAGTGGTGGAGGAGGAGAGAGCCCTGTAGGTGGTGGTGAGGAGTTTAAAGAGAATTCGGAAAGGAATGGGGAGTCAGTGAAGAGATAGACAGAGGGGGGAGGCAGAGGTAGAGCGGCGGGAGAGGAAGATGAGCCTAGCAGCAGCGTTTAGAATGGATTGGAGAGGTGCACATCCAAGTGCCACCAGGGACATCACCCAGCTCACTCAATTGAAGCAACATATATAACATATATATATATATATATATATTCTCCATGTTGGCCCGGCACTCCGACTCCCCAGGGGTTAACTTGCTCAGTTGCCTTCAACCCAAGCAAGGCTGCTTGTAACACACGACTCCCAATAAGTAGCGGCACTCTGAGGCTTTTGAAGTGATGAAACAAGTGAATATTTATTCTGTCAACATGTTTCGGGGTGGATTCCCCGTCTTCAGGACAACCAAATAGTGAACACACTGTGCATTAAATACCCCACAACAAACTTACCCCTCCCGCTCGGTTTTCCCGCGTCTGCCAGAGCCGCCTCCCCTCGTCTCCGTCCGTTCACCGGAAGTCTGTCAGCCGGAAGGCACTGTGCTGACTCCGGCGGTTGTCAGGGCAACCAGAGGGGTGAGAGTCCTCTGGTTGCCCTGACAACCGCCGGAGTCAGCACAGTGCCTTCCGGCTGACAGACTTCCGGTGAACGGACGGAGACGAGGGGAGACGGCTCTGGCAGACGCGGGAAAACCGAGCGGGAGGGGTAAGTTTGTTGTGGGGTATTTAATGCACAGTGTGTTCACTATTTGGTTGTCCTGAAGACGGGGAATCCACCCCGAAACATGTTGACAGAATAAATATTCACTTGTTTCATTACTTCAAAAGCCTCAGAGTGCCGCTACTTATTGGGAGTCGTATATATATATATATATATATATATATATATATATATATATCCATTCGGGACCCATGAACGGAAATTATAGTATTTAGGTAAGACTGCTTTTCACTTAAATTGTTCTCAAGTACCTTGATAAAGAGGCCACCAGGCCTTGAAACGTTGGTACATCTGCCTGCTGAGTGTCATTCTTTCGAGTGCCGCTGCCACCTCTACGTTTTATAAAACACAATATGGTACTTGTGGAGTATCACGGCTCCCACGATGGCCATCGTATGCGAAAAATTCGCATCGCATGCGATCGCATAAGATTTTGCACTGAAAAGCATCCAAATGCATTGGAATTAGTATTAAACATGTTCAATGGCGCCCAACTGGCATTTTTGAGGCTTTACCACCCCCACTATCAACGCAAACCCGAAGCGTGGCGAGCGCAGCTAGCCCGCGAGGGACGGCGGTACGCGTCCTACGACCTTTTCATACCCCCACTATCCACGTGGGCGTGGAGTCGAGAATAGAAAGTGTGGCAAGCGCAGCGAGCCACCGAGGCAGCGAGCCCCGCGAGGCACTATATATGGCACTATATATGGCATGCGATGGCATGCGATGGGAGCCGTGATACTCCACAAGTACCCACAATATATTCCTCTGGGTACGCTGGTTTCCTCCCACACTCCAAAAATATACTGGTAGGTCAATTGACTCCCAACAAAATGATCCCTAGAATGAATGTGTCTGGGTGTAGATGTGGGAGGGAATATAGATTGCAGCGGCGGATTGGCCATTAAATTCACCGGGAATTTTCCCGGGAGGCCGATTACTGTGAGGCCGAAAGATTCTGCCGGGTCCCTCAGTCATTACACGTGACAATGTATATATCATGGCAGGCGGCCGGCAGCCCGAGCTCGTGTCCCTGGGCAGCCCCGCCTCCTCTGACTGCATAGAGCAGGGGTGGCCAACCTGCGGCTCTCTCCTTAATGAGCTGCAGGTTGGCCACCCCTTCTCTATGCAATCAGAGGAGGCGGGGCCGCCCGGCTCTATGCAGCTCCCTCCCCCGTCACAGAGAAGCAGTGCTGGAGTTCTTCTCGCTCTCTCACTGTGGGCACAGTGAGTGGCTGCATGCGCAGAGAGCTGGCCGCGGCCTGCGGAGCACCACTTCCCATAACGGGATCCTCCTCAGTAAGTTACCCGGCCGGGGAAGGTGGCCTTGTTGGGGGGGCAGCCAGGGGTTGTGTTAGGGGGGAGGGGAGAATTTGAAACATATATTGATAAGATAATGGAGCTGCAGGAAAGCTGCATGGGGGGGGGGGGGGTTGCACATCTATGTAGCTGCACTGTGTTGGTGGAGGCAGTGGATGGATGGATGAGCGTAGTGATGTATGTACTGAATGTATGAGGGTGGTGATGTATAAATTTAAGCATGTATTAGGGTGGCGTTGTAAATGTATGTATGTATAAGGGTGGTGGTGTATAAATGTATGCATGTATTAGGGTGGCGTTGTAAATGTATAAATGTATAAAGGTGGTGGTGTATAAATGTATGCATGTATGAGGGTGGTGGTGTTAAATGTATGTATATGGGTGGCGGTTTATAAATGTATGTATGTATGAGGGTGGCGTTGTAAACGTATGCATGTATATGGGTGGTGATATATAAATGTACACATGTATTAGGGTGGCGTTGTAAATGTATGAATGTACAAGGGTTGTGGTGTATAAATGTATGCATGTAAGAGGGTGGCGGTGTTAAATGTATGTATGAGGGTGGCGGTGTATAAATGTATGCATGTATGAGGGTCACGGTGTTAAATGTATGTATGAGGGGGCGGTGTATAAATGTATGCATGTATGAGGGTGGCAGTGTTAAATGTATGTATGAGGGTGGGGTGTATAAATGTATGTGTAAGGGTGGCGGTGTATGTATGAAGGTGGCGGTGTATAAATGTATGTATGAGGGAGGCGGTGTATAAATGTATGTATGTGTGAGGGTGGCAGTGTATGTATGTGTGAGGGTGGCAGTGTATGTATGTATGTATGAGGGTGGTGGTGTATAAATGTATGTATGAGTGTGGCGGTGTATAAATGTATGCATGTATGTATGAGGGTGGCGGTGTATAAATGTATGCATGTATGAGGGTCACGGTGTTAAATGTATGTATGAGGGGGCGGTGTATAAATGTATGCATGTATGAGGGTGGCAGTGTTAAATGTATGTATGAGGGTGGGGTGTATAAATGTATGTGTAAGGGTGGCGGTGTATGTATGAAGGTGGCGGTGTATAAATGTATGTATGAGGGAGGCGGTGTATAAATGTATGTATGTGTGAGGGTGGCAGTGTATGTATGTGTGAGGGTGGCAGTGTATGTATGTATGTATGAGGGTGGTGGTGTATAAATGTATGTATGAGTGTGGCGGTGTATAAATGTATGCATGTATGTATGAGGGTGGCGGTGTATAAATGTATGTATGTGTGAGGGTGGCAGTGTATGTATGTGTGAGGGTGGCAGTGTATGTATGTATGAGGGTGGCAGTGTATAAATGTATATATGAGGGTGGCGGTGTATAAATGTATGTATGTATGTCTGTATGTATGTATGTATGAGGGTGGGGATTTAAATGTATGTGTGTATGAGGGTGGCAGTGTATAAATGTATGCATGTATGAGGGTGGCGGTGTATAAATGTATGGATGCGCTAGATGTTGGTACTTTGGCGTCCCTAAACATATTTCTCTTTGTGACTGGTTGCCCACCCCTGGCATAGAGAGTCACTGTGGCCTCAGCTGCCTCGTCTCCTCTGTGTACATAAGTTCCCCCTGTGTGGCCCCCGCCTCCTCCTTCCCGCTGCATAGACCAAGCCCGAGAGGACCCGCCTGCTCCCTTTGTATAAACAAAGAGTCCAGAGTGCGCCCGCCTCCTCTTCTCCATAATTCAACTCCTCTCCGTCCATCAGTGCTGCACAGTGCCCAGGTGCTGGCTGCTGCCCCTTCTGCATGTGTAAAGTGCAGCATGCACAAACTGTGCTGGGGCAGGGCAGGTGGACGCCCGCCAAACTGTGTGAACATGGTGCGCAGCAGAAAATATCTAAATGCAGCAAAAAGTGTGTACACTGTGTGCAGTGCTAGTGCAGAAGACTACCAGTGGTAACTGGTAAGTAACAAGCACTGTTTAAGCAGAGTATTTAGTTTATGTCCTCTCCTGCCTCCACTGCCTGCTTTTTCAAATTGCTGCCAGTCTCAATCCAGAGGTAGTAGGTGATGAGGATGCTGCCACGTGCCATGCTTTCCTACCCTCACGGAATGGCCAAGAGGCTACCAAAAATCAGGTGCCCCTCACGGCCCCCCGTGATGGTGGGCAAGTGTCACGCAATCTTCTTGGAGCGCCCTCACCCCCCTTCCCTGCAACTACAAATGCTTAAATATGCACTGTTCGGGGAGAGGGGGGGTTGTTTAAAATTTTGTAAATAGCTGCATTTTGAGTCATTTAAGCCCCTTCCTCTCTTCACGTGCCCACAAATCACAGTGTTTTATGGAATGGAAGGCAGGACTTAGTGACATCAGCCTCCTCCCTGCATCCCCCTCCCTGTCATTTAGGTATCCTCTCCAGGCTTCTCCCAGAGAGGAAATCTTAAAGTTAGGCAACTATGCCATGTGTGCCATATCAGTCCAGGGGTTCTGCCATGTGTGCTGTATAATTCCACTGTTGCCGCCATGTGTCGTGTATAACTCCAGTGGTGCCGCCATGTGTGCCATATCAGTCCAGGGCAGGCTGCTTTTTTTCTCTTTTTTATTGAAATAATGTATTTTTTTTTCTTGCTGCAAGTTTGCTGTTAAGTGTGCCATATCATTCAAGGGGTGCTGCCATGTGTTCTGTATAATTTCAAGGGTGCCGCTACGTTCCAGTGGTGCTCCATTTATGCCATGTCAGTCCAGTGGCACCGCCATGTGTGCCGTATCAGTCCAGGAGAGCTGACTTTTTTTTTTTATTAAAAGAAAATAAAAAATAGATATTTTTTTCTTACTGCAAGGGTGCTGTTAAGTGTGCCAAATCAGTCAAGGGGTGCTGCTATGTGTGCTGTATAGTTCCAGACCCTATTGATGCTTTAGTCTTGCCTGTCACCAATGTCTCCAAGTATAGTGATGTAGTAATGCCGTCTACTGTTATGCTGGCTCCACCCATTATTGATTTGTTGCCGCCTACATGAGGCCACTTTTAGGAAATTTCCAGGGCCACTTTTAGTCCCCAATCTGCCCCTGATAGATTGTAAGCTCCACTGGGGCACTTATGTGAATGTTTAAATATTCTCTGTAAAGCGCTGCAGAATATGTGTGCACTATATAAATAACTGTTAATAATAATAATAATAATAATAATAATAATAATATATAGATATGCTGGGCAGTGGCGTAACTACTGTAAGGCAGCCCCAGCAGCCACTTGGGGGAGCAAGCAGCAGCAGGGTCTGTGTGGGTGCTGTCACATGCTGCTGCCTGACTGAGCACCAGATGCGAGTCAGCCGCAGTGCGGGTGTGGCCATGGCAGAGATGTCGAATCTCCCCACTGATTCATTTTACTGTACACAGAGCCAGCTATTGGCTACTGTGTACAGGATGGATGGGCGTGTTAGGGCCAAGGGAAGCAGCAGTGTCTGCTGGTCTCTCTTCCTCTCTCCTGCTTCATTATGCGTGTGATGTCATCACGTCACATGCTGGGGAAACACGCTGGAGAGGAGCCTGGGGGGGGTGGGGCGCCACAAACTTTTTGGCAGGTGGGAGCAAAATTTATAGTTATGCCACTGATGCTGGGGTAGAATCGGCACTCCCCTTAAAAAAGTATAGTGACTGGGGTGCCTTTAGTATTTGTAAACAATTTGTAAGAAAGAGGCTGCGTCACTCCTGGGTTCATTTCAATAGCAATTTTATATCATCATATTCATGTAAAGATCCTTGTGGACTGCCAATGTTTCATTGCCACAAGGGCATTTTTATCAAGGCACACAGCTACAAAAACAAATAAGCAGAATGGAAGCAAGCCCCCTGTATGCAAAAACAAAGTTTAAATGCTTACCTGTCAGACACTAAAGCATTTAAACTTTGTTGCTATTTTAATGAACCCAGGAGTGACGCAGCCTCTTTCTTACAAATGATATATATATATATATATATATATATATATATATATATATAGATACAACCAGGGCTATTTTTCAGCAGGCTCCAGCAGGAACTGAGGCCATTATTCTAGTTCACTCTTTCTGACAAAATATTTCTTAGATGGACAAAACCATGTGCACTGCAGGTGAGGCAGGTGTAAAACCCCACCCAAATCTAATTATCTCTGCACAAGTAACACCTGCCTCACCTGCAGTGCACATGGTTTTGTCCATCTATTGCTGTGTACACACGGGGAAGATAGGTGCTATAATCGCTGGGAATATGGTCGCAGGTGACCATATTGCCAGTGATTGGGAGTGTGCCCCGGCGATAAATCGCCGGGTGCGCGCTCCCGTTTTCTGCCCCATTGTAATCGCTGGTCGCAGGAGCTTGCTCCTGCGACCAGCTAATTACCTCTGCGGCACCCCCAGCAGAGGTTCGTTTTCAACAGCGACCATCTCTGGTCGCTTGTTGAAAAAGAGACACTGAGCAATATATTGCAAGCAATATATTGCTAGCAATATATCTCCCCCCGTGTGTACGCACCTTAAGAAATATTTTGTCAGAAAGAGTGAACTAGAATAAGGGCCTCAGTTCCTGCTGGAGCCTGCTGAAAAATAGCCCTGGATACAATAGATATTGCCCAGCACTCACGAATACTCTTAAACAGCATGTACGGTGCACATAATCCCAGAGGAAATAATATGGTTAAAAGGCACAGTGTGGCACTAGTATAGGGCTGGGCAACACCGGCCCTCCAGATGTTAATGAACTACACATCCCAGGATGCTTTGCATTACTTTTGCTATGTGGCCATGCTGAAACTGATGCAAGGCATGCTGGGATGCATAGTTCATCAACATCTGGAGGGCCTGTGTTGCCCAGCCTTGCACTAGTAGCAATGAATGCAGGCAAACAACCTGCTTTATTTGCCTGCATACATTGCTACGAGTGCCACACTGTGCCTTTCCTGGTAGATAGATAAATAGATACAGATTTTTAAGTAGATATGGTCAGATATACCAATATATATATTACTACAAATATCACTTTCTGCCAGACCACCGTTTCCTTTAGAAACAATATGTGAAATACTATGTTTTAGAAAAGGGAATAAATGTGAAAAATTTAAAGAAAAAAGAAAAACATGCATAGAAAACATGAATATTATATAATCATTTTCCTTGTCCAGGCAGAAGATGAACAAACATGAGACCCAAACTTAAAGAGAGGAAGCAAAAAAAGTTATACAGAACTGAAGACACCTACAGTAATTGTACAAAAAAAATGAAAAAGATGGGAGCATGGAGAAGAAAGGATGGATATGGGGAAACATAGATGAGGGGGGTTAAGGGACAAGAAGGGTGGGTAGAAAGAAATTCAGGCTGAGAGGAGGAGTGAGGGGAAGTGGAAGAGGAGGAGAAGGAAGGAAGCAGCGGAGAAGTGGAGGTGGGGGTAGGGTAGCCCTAGCAGCAGCACCAGCAACAGCAAGCAGCACTGTACTAGTACAGAGAAGTTGTTGAGGAGGGCGCAGTAGCATAACTGATGTGATGGTTACAGCTTCTGTGCGGGTCATGTCGGCAGCTGTCACCTCAGGGCTACACGGGCTCTCTCTTCTCCTAGTAGCCGTACTGCTCCCAGATGCTACGGGTGAGTGATGGGGATATTGGGATGGGGAGTTCCCGATACTGTACATACTACTGTGCTATCGTGACAGGCTGCACTGTGGAGAAATAATCATGGCATGATTAACACTGTCACCACACTATGACATGAGAGTACACTTTAGCTCCAGGCAACGGCAACTAACATATAGTGTACTTGTTTAACTCTTCGCTTAGTATTCAAAAGTACAATACGACTACGTGATTTACCGTCATCATCAACATAGAACACATAAAAAATTGTATAGAAACAACATAAAGGATATGGAACATCTAACAAATAAGAATGTACAGTACAGTAAAAAAAAAACTAATAGGTAACGTTTTTGCTGCAGTTGGGTAATATAATGTAAAACATGCATCAAACTGGAGTCGGAGTTCCACGTTTATGATGTTATTGGATACAGTTGTATAAATGTGAATGCTGCTACATTACACGAATATTCGTCAGTGGTGTGATACCAGTATACGGACTACAAATGCATGCGTTACTTTCATATACGGATGGGAAACCTTGTAAGCTCATCTTCATACAGAGTCCGGGCCGCCCTTGCTGTGCTGACCATGGTCAGAGTGACCCTAAGACTAATGCAATAGAGACTGCTCACAAGTTATCCGAGAGCTCCACTTGCACAAAGTCACAGTAACCGGTATTAAACGTGAGATATTTATTAGTGAGATATAGCATACTAGTAGTAGTACTACCTAAGCAGAACTATGACTTTACTATATATGCCTCATAACTTAGCAAACTAAATATTTAATATTGCTTTCTGCCCCATGCAACGTACATTTGGGCTCACAGGAAGGAAGAGAAAGCCCAGTGAAGTTATCAGCACAGATGGTTACAACTATGTTTTGGATCATGAGGCTGCATAGTTTAGGAAGTCGAGCTGCACCCTCCCCCTATAATCACCAGTACTTTGTGATAACACGAAGGAAATGTGCCAGATGCTTATTTTGTAGGGCAAAACAGCTGCCTGAAGAACAGTTTGACATACATGTTTGAGCTTCATTTAGATGTTTTTATTTTCTCATATTTCTTGTAAATACTTTCTTCAGTACATACATGTCAACAGTACATGTGGTGAGGTATTTATATTTTTATCCAATGTGAAAAAAGTGTCACATAACTTTTTTGAAAGTTCTTATAAGCAGTAAAGTGGAATGATATACTGTATGTAGTAAGTATGTTTTTGTAGGTGCCACACAGGGGGCGAGATTCAGCATGCTGAAAATGCCGTAAAAACCCTGTTTTCGGGGTTTTTACCGCATTTTCATATGCAGCAAAGCCCCATTGCTGGGGCTTCGCTGCGGGGGGTTACGCCAGTTCCTATTTGGCGTAACCCCATGGAAGCCTATGGGCTTCCCTTCGCGCCCCCCGCCGATCTGCGCCGCACCCCCCTCACCTGTGTCCGGGCAGCCTCCTGCTGTGCTGCCCGGACCAGTGATTTCCTCCTGCCTGCACCACTTCTGAGTGCAGGGAGGAGGAACTGGAGCCCTTACAGCTGTGTAAGGGTTCCGGCAGGGAGGGGGGGACCCGGTGCACATCGCCGGGCATCGCTTTTGTGTTAATAATCGCATATGTTACTGCATATGCGATTATTAACTATGCGAATGCTGGCGATGTGCACCGGGGATTATTAGTGAATCCCGCCCAGAGTGTTTTTACATAAAGCAACCTTGTAGTTCTCAGTTACCCAGGTTATGTTGGCAATGTCAAAGGGGTATAGATAGCCTTGGTTTTTAGCCAAAGGCCCAGCTGAGAATTGAGAATATATTGAGATTATATAAAATGTTATGTAAATTTTTTCTGGATTATAATACTGTGATAAAATATTATTGGGGAAATTTACTCAGATGTGTATTCTACTTCACATGCTATGGGCAACCAATCAGAGTCTACTTCTTATTTATTTAGCACCCTCTAGAACAGGGGTCTTCAACCTTTCCGACAGTGTGGGCCACATTAAAAAATTCGACGAAGCCCGAGGGCCACTAATCTCTACTGTGGTATTTAGCACAGCCTTTCATAGATAGACATCACAGCCCCGGCATACATAGTTGGCACAGCTGCCCATACACATAAACCCTGCCCCCAATATATAATCAGCAGCAGGGCTATTTCTAGACAATTAGGGTCCCAGTGCAAAAAGAAAAAAAATGCAGCTCCCCCATACATAATATTATATTGAAGAAATTGTGCGCGCTGTAGGCGCGTGCTCCCCCAAAGGGGTGTGGCCTAATTCTAAGGGGCGTGGTCTAATTATAAGCGTGTGAACTAGCAGGAAATCCATTACCTGACATTTCACTTTTGTAACCTGCATGACCAGATATTGGTTACCGCAGGAATGGTTGTTGTCCTTCCACGCTTAAGTTGGCTGGCTAAAGGCCGCACAGTGACATATAAACATAAAGGCCCACACAGTGACCTAGAACTCCTCACAAATCAAGCCCAAGCAATGACAGGCTACTTAAATCAATATACACTGTTTATCTGTAATGCCCATTACGCATTGTGCCACACACCGTAATGCCCATTACACATTATGCAACACACCATGATGCCCATTGCACTATAATGCCCCCAATACTCCTGCTTATACATATGATGCCCGCAGCAGTGCCTCTCATAAAATGCCACCAGTAGTGTCCCTTATAAAATGCCACCAGTAGTGTCCCTCATAAAATGCCACCAGTAGTGTCCCTCATAAAATGCCACCAGTAGTGTCACTGGTCAGAAAGGGGTAATTCTAGATAGCCAGCACAGCCCCCATAAAGCACAGCACTTCATAGATAGACAGCACAGCTCCCCCCCCCCAAACATAGGCATCTCCGCACAGCCCCCCCCCCCCATTGATAATCAGCACAGCACTGCCAGCCCCCCTCCCCCATAGTCAGCACTGCACAGCCAGATGCTCCCCTCCCCCAATATTCAGCACAACATTGCAGCCAGCTTACCCCCCCCCCGAAAGTCAGCACAGCAGTGCAGCCAGCTCAACCCCCCCCCCAGTCAGCACCGAATTGCAGCCATCTCACCCCCCCCAGTCAGCACCGAATTGGAGGCAGGCAGCTCACCTCTCTCCTCCCCTTAAGAAACCTGCCTTAATCTCCGTATTTCCCTTTCAGAGGGCTGCTCCTGCTGGCGGCAGCGGCTGTCTTCAATGAGAAGGAGGGAGGCAGGGACGGGTGCGCAGCATCAGAGGTCTGGAGCCGGTTGTCACGCGGCGGCTGTCTTCTCTGAAAGGGCGCGGGCGGGACGTGTGCGCAGCTTTAGGAAATCCACGATGTGCATGTCCCGTCCACCCCTGCCACTGCACGTCCTCCTCCGCCGGGTCCCCCATGTAAAGGGATGAGCGTGGAAGGTTTTGGCTTTTTTAAACGGCACTTACAGGGTTGGTTTTTTTTTAAAGGCATTTACAGGCGGGCCAGTCAAAACAACTCAGCGGGCCACATGTGGCCCGCGGGCCATGGGTTGAAGACCCCTGCCCTAGAAGATAGTAGACAGGATCTGATTGGTTTCACATAGCAACATCACATGTGAAGTAGAATACACATCTTAGTAAATTTCCCCCTATCTGTTTTATTTGTATAGAGCAGCGGTTCTCAAACTGTGGGTCCTGACCCCAAAGTGGATCCCAACCTTCTCAGCAGGGGGTCGCGACTCCTTGTTGCTTCCCATCAGGCTGATGACTTTTCTAATCTCAGTCAGTTATTCAAGGAGTCTGAATAATCTGTTGAATTGTCTGATATTTTAGACTCTTTACATCATGCATACCCTCCAACATTCCCAACTTAAAAAACGGTACAGGGGTGTGGCCAATGATAGATGGGTGTGACCAAAGGCAAAATGGGGCGTGGCCTTGGCCACTTTACTTTTCGACTACATGGCCAATTTCTTTAAGCGTTCCTACCTCGTTCCACTGTGTGATGTCTGGCCATAACATCGCCCGCTGTCGGGTTCACCATGCTGCGGCAGATCAATGCTGCACTGATGTCACGCTGCCCAGGAGGTGGTGGCTTGTGCGGCCGGGACTTGTAGTCCCTGCACATCTGTGACATCCTCCCCAGTCTCTCCCTGAGCAGGGGGAGCTGAACGTAACACAGCCCTCCACCGTGCACCCTGGGAGATGTAGTCCCGGCTGGCTGCTCCTCCATGCTCCCTGGGGAGCAGTCGGCAGTATAATGAACTACATCTCCCAGAGTCCCCCAGTCAGCCAGAGCTGATGTTAAAAAAACCCGGTACAATCGGTACAGTTTATTTTAGCCGGTACAGACCGTTAAAAAACGGTACTGTACCGGCTAAAACGGTACAGTTGGAGGGTATGCATCATGTTGTGCCTCCACAATGCTGCCATGTATGTGCTGTCTGCTGACTACACATGTGATGTGATTATCTTCTGCAGTAACTTGCTGGGGTCCTGCCATTATTTTTATTGTCTGATAGGGTCCCAGAGCAAAATAGTTTGAGGACCCCTGGTATAGATGATGATAACTTGCATCATGTGATCTTAACAAAGTGCTATTCACCATGTTTTTGTTTACATATTTGTCCATTTATTCCTGGATAAAAGCCTGAATTGGATCAAGTCTTGACCTTTGTTTCCTGTTTTAAGACTCATACAAGTACTGCTTTTTCGAAGCTGTAATGGCTTTTGCATGGCATATCCTTACAGCATCCAAAGTGATTAACCTCTGGTAAAATCTTGGTTTACCGTGACTGAAATAGTATACTGGGACATGGTAAAATTATAAAGTAGAAGGTGATAACGCACCAGCCAATCAGCTAAGTTTGAAAAATGACACCTAGGCAGGGCTGGACTGGGACCAGAAATCGGCCCTGGCATTTTGAGCATACAGGCCCACCCGCAGTAGGAGGCACCCTTGCGCGGCAAAATGGTGGTGTGGTCTCATGGAAAGGAGGCGTGGCATCAGAAAAAGGAGGCATTATACATTATGGAACACACCATAATGCCCATTACATAATATAACACAATGTGGACCCCACAGGCTGCTCCCCTTGTATAATAATAGGACCCCACAGGCTGCCCCGCCTGTATAATGACAGAACACCATAATGCCCATTACATAATATAACACAATCTGGACCCCACAGGCTGCTCCCCTTGTATAATAACAGAACCCCACAGGTTGCTCCGCCTGTATAATGACAGAACACCACAGGCTACTCCACCTGTATAATAACAGGAAACCACAGGCTGCACCCATGCGCAATAACGGGACAACACAGGCTGCTCCCCCTGCACAATAATAGAACACCACAGGCTGCTCCCCCTGCACAACAACAACACGACAAGCTGCTCCTCCTGCCCAATAACTGGACACCACAGGCTTCTCTCCCTGCACAATAACTATACACCCTAGGCTGCTCCCCCTGCACAATAACTGGGCACCACAGGGTGCTCCCCCTGCACAATAACTGGACACCACAGGCTGCTCCCCCTGCACAATAAGTGGACACCAAAGCCTGTCCCCTTGCATAATAACAGGACTGAGGAGTCAGGACACCACAGGCTTCTCTCAGAGAAGTTCTTACTCCTCAGTCCTGTTCTCCCCCTGTACAGATGCTATTTACCTGAGGCTGTGAAGCTGATTTTGCCACCGCCACCGGATGGACACCGAGGCTGCATGCCTGCAGAACTAGCAGGGGAAAGTAAGGTGGACTGTAAGCACGCACAAGCTGTGCTGCTTCCTGGCTTCTTCTCTGTCCCCTCGCCCTGCCAACAGCCCCGCCCTCTGTAGCGGCCTCCTGCACTGGCTAGACAGGTCCTCAGTGCAGGAGTCCGGCGGCCATGTTCCCTAAGCCGCGCCAATATTCTTAAAGCCACGGCCAGCACCAATACTTATACAGCGGGACTCAAATACAGCCCACCTGGCCATCGGCCCTTCTGGCATTTGCCAGAAGGGCCAGATGGCAAGTCCGGCCCTGCACCTAGGTGTGCATTATCACCTTCTACTTTATCTCCACTTTATCTGTTCACCATGCTTAATATGCGGTAATTTCAATAGCTATTGGGGATGTGAGCTGCCTCTAAACTTAACTTAATGGTCACGTGGTTACTCTTTACAAAAATGTTGGGCACATCCATAGAAACGCTGGGTGTTCCCCTGTGAGCGCAGGCGTGTCGATGCCTGCTTGGGGTGGGCAGCTGACTTCATATGACGTCAGCGCCTGCCCCGAATTTGGCCATGTCTGTCCAGGATAAAAGTAAGTATACTGTAGACTTACTTTTATCCACAAAGCAGAAGAAAAATCATTCGATGGTGAGCGACAATCAAGTGATTTTTCTTTTGTGCAGCTGCATTCAAGCAGATGTGCTTGCAAACCACAACCGCTCACATGCTAGTGTTCAGTGGGGTGGCATTTACCTGCTCGCTAGGCAGGGTATATATGCAGCCTAGCAAGAAGGCCTGATCTGAGCATTCCTATGGAGCATATTTATCATAACTATTTTGTTGAAAATCTCCAAAAAACAGCTGTTTTATATACTGCAGTCACCCCTTCATATTTGCAGCTCTTTTTAGTGATTATGCTTTTGGTGCCTCAGGCAACTCTTCTGGAGTCATCCCTAGATTCTCCAAATGCTGGTCCCATTTATGTCTCTTTATATTGCAGCTCATTATATCTTTGCTATCAGTGTATTTGGTCAATATATTTTTTGAAATGTGGGATTAAACGGAGGAAGCCCACACTAGCACGGGGATAATATACAGTACAAACTTCATATAGTTAGGGTCGTGGTGGGAATCAACCCCATGAACTTAACCGGAATTCGATTTGTAAACCAGCTGACACCAATGCCCCAAATGTGTTCCATTGCCTCCCCAATCCAAAGATACCCTGGGTGTATCTCTACACCAAATGGTCGTAGAGCAGTGGCCCACTGAAAAAGTTCATCTGACCGGTTGGAACCCTTGTTCGCCATTTTTGAACCCTCATGTGCATAATCTTTTTTTTTTTAATAAACTTTTTATTGAGTTTTTATACCGAAATGTGCCATTAGTTTCGCTTGTGCTTTACAGTTTGTATCAGCAACAATATTATAGGCACATGAGTAGGTAAACAGGCAAACATTGATAATTTTTCAGTTGACACGAGACACACACACACACACAGGGGAGAGGGGGGGGGATACCAAGTTGCTGTAAGTCCTCCAACGACTTATAAAGAGTTTAACCTACCCTCTCACCTCTGGTCCTCCTGGCTGTTAATCTCTCAACTTCACTTTCTCCTACCACTCCTCCCTCCTCCCATCCCATACCTATCCTGACCACTCGCCCCCACACCCCCACTCTCCCAACAACCCCCCCTCACTTCTGCAATCCCAAAAACCTTATCCACATAAATACAAAATCCACCCCCCCTCTTTCCTGTGCCCTATGGAACTCCAGATCCATCTGCAACAAACTCCCTACCATCCATGACCTATTCAAGCGCTCCCTCAAAACCCACTTTTTTCGACTAGCCTATCCCTCCTCCTAATCTCTTTTGATCCTCCTATCCTATTGTTTTTCGTTCGTCCACCCACCTCCTTTTAGTATGTTAACTCTTATGAGTAGGGCTCTCCTTCCTCACGTACTCACCCTACCTCTTTACCTCACCTGTGCTCCTGTCCTGTTCTTCCCTTCCTCTACTTCATCTTCAGTCTCCTCAACAATTTCGACACCTACTTCAGAACTGATGCTGATTTTAGTTCTACCAGCTATACCCCTATTTATACTGTATTTTATCAACACACCCTGTACGTTACCTTGTAATTTGTTTTTTGTTTGCTATGTACGGCGCTGCGGACACTTTGTGGCGCCTTATAAATAAACGTACTACTACAACTGTGCAAATGGGGGTTTGACCCTGAAAGCACTTCCAATTATACAAAGCGACTACCTCCACAAAATCTCCCCTGCTAGTGGGAGATGAAGACAGAAACCAGAAAGTGAAATGTGGAGGGCGCTACTGAGATTTCCACCACCTTGTCAAGTGCTCAAATTAGGCAGATAGACAATTTAACATTCTTAATGACAATTTATTAAAAATATGGATAAAATATTGACAATTTTTGATCTTTGAAACCGCATAGATAGACCCAACGCGTTTCGTCTCCGAAGAGACTTCTTCAGGGGTACACAAGAATGGGCGGTATGCTAGGTCTAAGACCAATAACAGACTTTCTTTGTTTTAAAAATATCGGAGAAATCCGATGACGTGGAACCTTTATTGAAGGCCCTTATAAAAGAGGCAGGGCACTTCTGAAGAAGTGGAGGATATAATACCAGAATGGGGTAAGATCCGTGTGAATCCTCCAGCGCCTAATCAGAAGTGTACTACTACTGTTGAACTTTGAGCCATTCCTGTGATCCAAAGTAGTTTTCGAGGGTTTGTATCCAAGGAAGAGATATACATGTCCCACCTGTTATGAAATTGCTTTGTGTAGGATTGTAATATAAGATGCGTTAAAATATAGAGGTGGTGAGTCAGATTGTAATATTGCATTAAAGGATTTGGTTAAAGGGTCAAGAATTTGTGGTAGCATTAATTTATAAAAGCTCCCTCCAAAGCCATCTGGGCCTGGGGCCTTGCCCTGTTTTAGTGTTTTTATGGTCTTGGAGACTTCTTCTGGTGTGATTGGTTTTATTAATTTTTTTGTATTTTCTGGTGTGAGTTTAGAGAAATTTAGATTGGGCCATAGAGGATTAATTCCTTATGGGGGTATATTTGCCTCTGGGGGGGTGTAATGATGGGGCTGAAAATAAAGAGGAATAAAATTCTTTCATGACGCTTGCTATATGTTTGTTTGATGTGGTTAGTGAACCATCTGCAAGTTTGAGGGGGTGAACCAACGCAGAGGATCTAGTACCATTGAGCATTGTAGGGAGTGATCTGACACAGTAATTGGTTCAATTTCAGTGGAGGATACTTTAGCGAGTAAGGACTCAGAAAGGAGCATGTACTGTAGTCTATTCTAGAAAAAGTGTGGTGCGCCTTGGAAAGGCAGGTATATTCTTTTGTCGTAGGGTTGAGAGTTCTCATATATCTATTAATCTTAATTGGTTCGTCGGCTGGGGGAGGCTTAGTTTGGTCTGACCTATCCAGGAAATTATCTGTGATAATGTTAAAATTGCTTCAGACTATTAATGCTCCATCTATGAAAGAAGTTAATTCTTTGATTAATTGCATAAAGAATTATTTCTTATATACCATAGGGGCATACACATTGCAGAGTGTGTATTGTTTGGAGTGTATCGAAATGTGGGCTATGACATATCTGCCCTCAGGATCTTGTGTCATTTTAAGGAGATCGTAGGGTATTGACCTTTTTATTAAAATGACTACTCCTCTCGCTTTCGAATTGTATGCAGCACTGGCCATTCATTTCCAGCCCAACAGTTGTAATTTTAATATTTCACTAGGGACTAGGTGTGCTTCTTGTATGAAGATTATATCTGATTTTTGCTTGTTGCAGTAAACTAACACCTTTCTCCTTTTTTCGGGGGAGTTTAATCCTCCAACATTGATAGATCCTATTCTAATTTCTGTCATGTTTCATGCGCTGGGAAAGGCAATATGTGACGTCGACATTTCAGAAAAACAGCATCTATTACAATAGTAACTTGTGGGATGAAGGGCAGAGAGACAATAGGGAGGGAAAGACATGCATGCAACAACAAAATATAAGCAATAACACATAAAGGTATTGATGTGCACAGCGCATCAATAATAGGTAACTGCGGATAATATGACTTCTGGATGTAAATAGAGAAAATCACATCTAGTAGTGCACTTAACATAAACATTTTCCGGAGCAAGGCTCGGTACTTGTGGATTATCACAGCTCCCATCGCATGCCATATATAGTGGCATGCAATGGCATGCGATTGGATGCGATTTTTGCAGGTTTTTACCGTATTTTTCCAAATTCGCATGTGATTGCATCGCATGCGATTTGATCGCATGCGTTTTTTAACAGAAAAGCATCCAAATGCATTGAAATTAGTATCAAACATGTTCAATGGCCCCCAAATGTCATTTTTGAGGCTGTACCACCCCCACTATCAATGCGAACCCAAAGCGTGGCGAGCTCAGCGAGCCCGCGAGGGGCGGCGGTACGCGTCCTACGATCTTTTCATACCCCCACTATCCACGTCGACGTGGAGTTGAGAATAGAAAGTGTGGCGAGCCCGAAGCGTAGCGAGCCCCGCGAGGGGATACGGACACCTGTGAAGCCCGCGAGGGGACGTGTATACCTGTGAAGGTATCCGTGTCCCCTCGCGGGGCTCGCTACGCTCGCCACGCTTTGGGCTCGGTGGCTCGCTGCGCTCGCCACACTTTCTGTTCTCAACTCCACGCCGACGTGGATAGTGGGGGTATGAAAAGGTCGTAGGACGCGTACCGCCGCCCCTCGCAGGCTCGCTGCGCTCGCCACGCTTCGGGTTCGCGTTGATAGTGGGGGTGGTACAGCCTCAAAAATGACATTTGGGGGCCATTGAACATGTTTGATACTAATTTCAATGCATTTGGATGCTTTTCTGTTAAAAAACGCATGCGATCAAATCGCATGCGATGCGATTTTTTTAATGTGCGATGGCCATCGTGGGAGCCGTGATACTCCACAAGTACCCAAGGCTCCCTCCGGGCCCAACCAATGGGTAACTATAACCAACCATTTTGTACGTAACAGTTAACTATTGAAATAACCTTATGGTTTTCCCTTCCCACTTAATAGCAGTTTGTTTCCATGATGCTCTCCATATTTCTAATTTGTGTTTATAGCTTAGGCACTTGAAGATGGTGACCCTGGGGCGGGAGTCATTTGGACGCGGGGGTGGTCCTATTCTATGGACCTTCTCAATGGTCATGTTGGCGCAGGCATCTTGTATGCCTAGCAGATGTGGGAGTGTGCGACTGACAAACTGTTCTAGGGTAGCTCCTTTTAATGTTTCTCCTGTTTCTCCTGGAACGATTTTCAATTTCTTCTATTCTGTTCATCATAGTGTAATTCTCTTATTCAAGCCTTTTAATCTCGCATTGGGCTTCTGCCATATTGTGGGCTAGTGCACCAGTATTGTTTTTTATGGTGTCTACTCGTGTGCTGAGCTGCTGAAGCTTAGTTGTGATTTTACTCACAGCTTTTTTAAGGAGTGGTCCCATCGCAGTTGTGACTGCGTCCACAAGGTCATCATAGGTCAGAGCGCTGATCCGCTGGTGTGTTGGGGAGTCTGAATCTTCCTCCTGAAGAGGAGAGGTTGCTGTTTTTTTTAGGCTGGAGATGTGTCCTGCTTCTCCGTGTCATCTGCCATTACAGGGATGACCCCTATTTTCACCTGGCGCACCGCTTGCTGTATGGTGTGTGGCGGCTGCTGAGAGGTGACAAATTTGTCCATGTCGTATCGGGAGGGTATTAGGGGTGGTATTAGGGGTGGTCGGTGGTGGAAGAGAGGGAGGCTGCAAGCCGTGTAAAATAAGTAGTCGGTCATGTACGGATCGGAGCTGTGAGATGCTGCTGCTCACTCCATGCACCCGGAACCGGAAGTGTGCATAATCTTTTAAAGCGAAAGAAGTAAGCTTTCCAATGAGCCCTTCCACTTGTGTCTACCCCCAGGGAACTGGGTTCAAAGAGTTGCCCCTATATCTCGGCACACCTAGGTCCGAAAGACTCGATTTAATATTTATTTTCTGGAGATTTAGACTGTAGACATTTTGGTATTTTGAGCGGTGATTGCTCAGGAACCACGGTACCCAGACTTAAGCCACTGGATTCTGCTTGTAGCCAAGAGTTTCCCCTTGTTCAATTTTGGCAGATCGGAGAAAGTGTCCCTGAGCACCCCCAGTTCTGTAAATAAAACCTGAAGGCAGCTTTCAGGGTTGACCTACTGGTCCAATTTTGAAATTGTCCCGGTTCAAATGGACGCCCAGGCCAAACCAAAGAAGGTAATTACTCCCTTTTTTGAGGGATGTACTTTGAGCCACCGGAACTAGGCTTCTTATCATGCCAGAGTCCAGAGATATGCGACTTTCAGCAACCATTACTTTCCCATTGACTTACCCAGTGAGGACCTCACAGAGGTAGGTTGAATTTGCTGTTCAGAGACATGGGACCAGTGTCCCCTGATAGCTGTGAATGAGGACTATTGAATGAGCCTGGGGAGGTATATATGACCTACCAGGGTCTGGAGATATTCGACTTCCAGCCAGCGGTACTTTCCCATTGACTTAACCAGGGACTGCTTGTCACAATCTAGTGTCTGAGAAACACTTACTTACCATCCAGGTGTTTCTTCAGAATTGCTCAGAGACTCCCTCCTGCTGTCATGCTGCAGCGTTCCGGTGTGTGTGTACAGCGCTGGCTGTGTATACAGTAAATGACAACTTCCACATCATCATCCTAGCGGGTGCTGCTGGGGTGGCCTGTGGCCTCTCTGTCAGTACTTCCCAGCATGTTCATCCTCTGACAAGTTACAGGCCTCAAGTCTAATCCACATGCACCCCAAACTTCCCTCCAATTCTCAGTTTGGGTGCAGCCATATTGGTTTTACCTGCATAATGATTCTCAGCCAATCCTGTCAAAGCCATTCTGACATCATCCTGCAACGCCCAATCCGCTGCACTCGCTTCCTAAAAATACTGTACTCTAGGCACATAGTCAGTGGAATGATATCTTTCGAGTAACAGTGTCTCCAGTTGCTCCTTAGTGTGTCCTGCTTCCTACAGCACTTGCAGTTTTCCAATCTATTGCTGCCTGGCTCCCTCCAGTGTTCAGACTGGGAATTGCCATGGTCCCATCCAAGTTTTTCCGTGCTTACATCGGTCAACTGTTTACCATCGTGATACCATTGTTTATTATCCCTCACTGCTAACTTCATTTGCTACCTGCTCATGTACCCAGTACCACCCTAATTACCAACCACCTTCTCAGAGTGTCAACACCGATATTGCTACCATTGGTGCATTCATATTGGTTTCAGTCATCATCGGTGGGAAGGAGGTGAGATTGGAACCAAGTCCCCATTGAGGCAAATGTGGCAATGAATCTCCTCTATCCACTTTTTGCTGCCACCCACCCCCCCTCCCCTTCGATTGGCTGGAAAAAATGTAGCACCGCAAAAACTAGCTCAAAGAGATTTGAGGTGGGGTGCATCTGAAACCTGAGCTCCCCATCCAAAGCTCCTGGTCTCAAAGAGTGATAATTTTTGGAGTGGAAGTTGACTTTTTGAAAAAGAAAGTCCTATATCTCGGCCCCCATAGGTCCCCAAAAATGCCAGATTTTTCACGGACACTGCCTAATACCTAGAGGGGTGACCCACTGAGTTTGAAAATTTTAGGGTGCATGTTGTCACAGGGTGCGGAGGCACTGTTCCCCAAGACATACCTCTGGAATCAAGTGGTCCAAAGACCCGGTGTCACTGGTTTGGGGTTCAGAATCAAGTGCCCTATTGGGGGTGAAGAGCTGTGGGGACTCGGGGTACCCCAGAATTCACATTGAAAAATGAAAAATGTGCAGAATTTTAGCTCCAAACTGAGCTGGGTGACCCCCAAAACCTATACTCAGATTAAAGAGCAGGTTCTCCCTGCGGGGTTACCCATCAGCAAGACTTGGATAAATGGCACCCCTTGGTGAAAACTTTTTTGTTAGCAGCTCATATTGTAGCTGAAAACCAGACCTTCACTGGGTCTTTACCCCTCTAGGAACTGGCGATATCGGGGATCAAATGGACCCCAAATTTCCCATAGGCTTACTTGGTTGATTTTAAACGTGGATATCTTTGGAACGACGGGGTGCAGAGACTACAGACCGGAGTACCTGGACTGCTACTGAGCAGCTTTTTCCAACGGTATCGGTCTCTGGGACCTAGGTGTCCGGAAATAGCCTACTTCCTTGGCTACACTGGCTTTAGAGAACCGGATGCTGACCTGGAGTACCGGAACAACTGGGGCTTGCACCTGCTGAGAAAGATTAAACTGTTAAAGCTTTCATTACATTTGCATCAATATATTTTTGCAAATTAGGATTATCCACCATTAAACACCATTAAAACAAACAGCAGTAATAAAAATAAATGTATTTTAAGCAGCATACAAGAATAATATACAGAAACCTCCCGTGGTTATCAAAATAACATATAGTATTATAATAGAATAAATTCATAAACATAAGAACAATCACTGGTGAGAGCAGATGTGTCTAATAGCTGTAGCTCAGATATGATCTTGAGTGAGTGGATTCTTCAAGTAAAAGTCCACACCACATCTAGTAAAGTTTAAATTGTAATAAACAGGTAGTTAGTATGAGTTCAACAATAGATACCTTTGGATGCTGATGGGGGTTCGTTGTTGAAGCCCTGCGCATACGCATATTTGGTTATGCGCATGTGCAGGGCTTCAATGCGGGCGTCTTTGGAGACTTGCATAGTCTCCGCGGTGCTTGCAAAGGGGAGTGTAGGAGGTGGACATGCGAATGCCCTGCATTTCCTTGCTGTAGCCACGGAAACGCTGGGTGCGCCCAAGAAAATGCTAGGCATCCCTAAGCGAACGCGGGGAAGGTACCTTCCTTCCAGGGGTGGGCGGCTGACGCCATTGGACATCAGCTGCCCGCCCAGTTCTCGAAGCTGGACACCGCAAATCTTTTGTCAGCATAGACTGACTTAGATTTGTGAACTCTGAAGAAATCATTTGATGGTTGGCGACCATCAAATGATTTCATGCCTGCATGTTAGCCTGCAGATATACAAAATATTGGCTAAAAATTCCATCATCACCCACATTTGGTAAATAAATTCAAATTAAAAAGGTGGTGTAAAAATTATTATATATCCTATATAAGGCAAACATTACCGGTCATTATGATGAATAAAAATATTTGCATGACAATTTTCATGCCAATTCTGACAAATTCACTTGGCAACACACCGAAATATCAACCAAATATCAGGCGCTTATAAATAGTGCAGGGGGGGGTTCCGGGTGATGGGCACAAACTGGGAATAAGTATGCCGGGTTGTTAGGCAGATCAGGATTTAAGTCAGCAATAAGTAAATTAGATGATTTTAACTCCTAGACCAGGCATTCCCAACCACGGTCCTCAAGGCACACCAACAGTGCAGGTTTTAAGTGATATCCAGGCTTCAGCACAGATGGTTTAATCAGAATCCCTCAGATACTAATTAAGTCACCTGTGCTCAAGCCTGGATATCTACAAAAACTGCACTGTTGGTATGCCTTGAGGACCGTGGTTGGGAATGCCTGTCCTAGGCCATAACGCAGCAGCATAGTCTCAAAGCAAGGAGAACAGTAGTTGTATATTTGAGCTGTTATAATGCAGTGTAGAACAGCTTCAGAATTAAATCAGTGGGCGGTATTCAATGAGAATACCTGCGAGGTGCAGCGAATCCTTTTTAGGATTCGCTGCACATTCGCCACGTTCCGGAGCCGGCGGGCTCCGGTATTCAACGTGTCAGGGGCTCGCTGCCCCTGACTGCCGAATATGAGCTCCTGCGGCGATTGCCGCAGGGAGCCTGAGGACGGTGCCAGGCAGGGGAGCGTATATTCACTACACACGATCGTAACGATCGTAATGATCGGGTGCAGTGAATATATGAATATGTAATGAGCGGCTCGGCTCCGGCTCCCCCTGCTGGATGCTGTGTAAAAAAAAAAATATATATATATATATATATATATTTTTTTTTTAAATTAAATATATATTCATGTGCTTACAGCACATGAATAAAAGTAGCATGCCCCTCCTCAGAATAAAATTCCTGATTTTTTTACACCAAATGTAAAAAACAAAACACTTTATTTAAAAATTTCACATTCCACTTCTCCATAAAAAGATAGCGATTGCTACTCGGTGAATCATGGCGAAAAAAACCTTCAAATGTATTCGCCATGTGGTCATTGAATAGGGTGATTCACCGTTTTAGTCAGAAATTCGCCAAACAGCACAAATTCGCCATAAAAACATGGCGAATCAGGCTCATTGAATACCGCCCAGTGACTTTTTATGTGCTGAATTAGGCACAGGGCCTAATTCAGCATGTATCGCTAATTAGAGAAAAAGCAGTTGCCTGCGATCAAAATTTACTGCCCAGATAGCAAGAATAACTGCCTATTGCAAACTTACAGATGCATCGAATATAGCAATGTATTCGCAGATCCATTCACAAATGTCTCTTTTCCAGTGTTTAACAATAAGAATCCTTGTGTGGAGCATCCTTGCCAGTGGTCTGGTTTTTTTGTGCTGACTGGATGATTCCCAGATAAAATGGCCCCAGTAGGAGTGGTTAGTGGCAACTCACTGATATATAGGGGGAAATTTACTAAGGGAACTACGTGTAAAATAGGCATATTTGTATTAGTAAATGAACCTATTTTATTTGTATTTTCAGCATTTACAATGCCGAAAAAACAAGCATTCGTATTTGTATTAACGGCACATTCGTATTCGTATTTACCAATACATATGTATACGCCATATCGATAGAATATGAATAGGAATCACCATTCCAAAGAATGGTGATTCCTAATTTACTAAGCGAATTGCCAGTAATATACGCCTGGAAAATACACTTAATTTTCCAGGCGTATTTTGCAGAAGACTGATCCGTGCAGGCTTCAGTGTAATTTTTTTTTCAAGAACTAGCACCAGGCCCAACCAGCCAGCAGGGTAATGCCACAGCTTGGGGGAGACTTTTTATACAAGTCCCCCCAGCCAAAGCATTAACCCTAATGAAGGGTTCCTCCCTCCAGAATTTACCTGCCCAGGCTGAAGCCTGGGGCTATCTTCGGTGGCCTTTGGGCGTTGACCATCGGGCTGATTAAATGTGTAAAACAAATAGAAATAAATCATTGGGTTCTGCTGCAGAACTATGAGTCCCAGCAAACCTGGTCCACATACTGGGACTTGGAGAACCACAAGTACCAGCATGTGGCCAATTAATGGGCTTGCTGGGACTCTTAGTTCCACAGCAGAACCAATAGTTAAATAAATACACACCAGAAAAATAAAACTTTTTTACACACTGAGCCCATACATACAGATACTTACCTATCTTTACACATAGGTAGCTCTCTGTCCATCCGATGGTGGCTGAAGAAATCCAATATGGGTACCTGTGGAAGGAATCCATAATTACCCGGGTCCTCCAGTGAAGATTGCGTCCTCTTTGATCCAAGTAGGCATCCACGGTCTTGGCAAAACAAAAAAACGAATCACCCGACACCCAGAACGAACTCCAGAGAAGCCGCTGGATGTGTGTTTTCATCCTGTGGCTCTTCCTCCTGAATACTTCTATTGGCAGCCTAGTGGCCTAGCGACTCCTGATTGGCCGCTAGGTACCACTAGGCGGTCAGTAGCAGTATTCGGGAGGAGGACTCGCAAGATTTAAACACAAAAATGTAAACACAAAAAAAGGAATCAACCAACGTCCAGAACAAACTCCGGAGAAGCTGCTGGATATGTGTTTACATCCTGTGGCTCCTCCTCCTGAATACTGCTATTGGACGCCTAGCGGCCTAGTGACCAATCAGAAGTCCCTAGGCGGCCAATAGCGGTATTTAGGAGGAGGAGCTGCAGGATGTAAACACACATCCAGCGGCTTCTCCAGAGTTTGTTGTGGGTGTCGGGTGATTCGACATAATGTGCTAAATATTTATCTACAGAAAGTATTATTTGTGTGTATGTGAGGCAGTGCTGGTTAGTGATAAAAGCTTTTTGTATGTACAACATTTTTTACAAATTAAGGTCGATATACATTACCATACATATCACTGAAGGCCGATAGGCCTTAGGTTGACACATGAAAAAGGTTGACCTGCCTAAGATCCACAGGATGAAAAGGTCAAAACAAGCATCAGGTCGACATTGGGAAGGTTGACAGTCAAAAAGTTGACATGGGTTTTTCATTGTTTTTTTGTCCTGAATGTCCACACAGTTGACATGAGTTGACATGGACACAGAAAAAGTGCACTGCATCCCCTTGCATGGCTCGCTGCACTCGCCATACTTTGGGCTAGGTGATTCGCTACACTCAGAGTCAACACACTATTCTATTCTCCCTCCATGCCCTAGTGCAGTGGTTCCCAAACTGTGTGCCTAGGCACCCTGGGGTGCCTCAGGACACTTGCAGGGGAGCCTTGGGTTGGTGGACCCAAGATCAATTCATTTTATTTATGGTCAATGTACCAGGCAAAACCAGTGCTTGTGGCTGCCAATCATAATATATGTGGACAAACAGAAGCAAATCCTATCCCTCACCACATAACTGTGACATATAAACACAATGCACTTCATTTAATTTTTTTTTTTCTGAAGTTCTCGACAAGAAGCATTTGGCCTAGGGGTGCCTTGAAAATATTTTGATGCTCTAGGGTGCCGTGATTCAAAAAAGTTTGGGAACCACTGCACTAGTGGATGGTAGGGCATGAAATACCGCACATGTTGGCTTGAAAAATCCCATGAAAAACCCATGTCGACATTTTGACTGAGTTAAAGAGTAAAAAGTATGCTTATATTAGAGATATGCGGGCTCGGATTTCGGAGCCCACGGCCAGTGCTACTGCCTACCTAGTAGTTTCTACCTAGGCTGTTATATTTCATTAAAAAATAATACCTGTCCTGCAGTGCTGTAACTGTAATAAATTCCATGTTGCTGGTGCCCTGCCAACCAGTACCTACTGCAATATAATTATTATTATAATATCATTCTGCTGGTGCCTAGTATTGCCGTATCTACCGGCTGGTGCCTTCTACTGCCGTATCTACCTGTCTGGTGCCTGGTACTGCCGTATCTACCGTCTGGTGCCCACTGCGAGTGATACTGCCTACCTAGTAGTTTCTTCCTAGGCTGTTATATTTAATTAAAAAATAATACCTGTCCTGCAGTGCTGTAACTGTAATAAATTCAATTCTGCTGGTGCCCTGCCAACCAGTACCTACTACCTATTATTATTATAATATCATTCTGCTGGTGCCTACTACTGCCGTATAAACCTGTCTTGTGCCTAGTACTGCAGTATCTACCTGTCTGGTGCCTAGTACTGCCGTATCTACCTGTCTGGTGCCTGGTTCTGCCGTATCTACCTGTCTGGTGCCTGGTACTGCTGTATCTACCGTCTGGTGCCCACTGCCAGTTCTACTGCCTACCTAGTAGTTTCTACCTAGGCTGTTATATTTCATTTAAAAATAATACCTGGCCTGCAGTGCTGTAACTGTAATGAATTCCATGCTGCTGGTGCCCTGCCAACCAGTACCTACTGCAATATAATTATTATTATAATATCATTCTGCCTGTCTTGTGCCTAGTACTGCCGTATCTACCTGTCTGGTGACTGGTACTGCCGTATCTGCCGTTTGGTGCCCATTGCCAGTGCTACTGCCTACCTAGAAGTTTCTACCTACTGCAATATAATTATTATTATAATATCATTCTGCTGGTGCCTAGTATTGCTGTATCTACTGGCTGGTGCCTACTACTGCCGTATCTACCTGTCTGGTGCCTAGTACTGCCGTATCTACCTGTCTGGTGCCTAGTACTGCCATATCTGTAATACCTGCCTGCTAGTGCATACCTACTGACGTATTATAATTGCACTCCAGTGGTGCTGTCCTGTGACATAACTCCACAAAAATAATGGAGATCCAAAATATGGAGGATAAAAAAATAGGGACAGATGAAGATCCACTTCCTCATAGTTCTGAAGTTGCTGCCACTAGTCATGACATAGATGATGAAATGCCAACAACGTCGTCTGCCAAAGCCGATGCCCATTGTGAAAGCAGAGGGCATGTACAATCGAAACAAAATTTCCGCAGAAGGATTTGAAAAAGTAAATGTAAATCGTTGGAAGAGAAACGTAAACTTGCCAATATGCCATTTACAACACGGAGTGGCAAGGAACGGCTAAGGCTATGGCCTAAATTCATGACTAGTGGTTCAGCTTCACATGAAGATCAAAGTCCTCCTCCTCTCCCTCCGCCCTATAGTAAATTTAAGAGAGTTAGGCTGACACCGACTAAAAAATCTCAGAAAACAACTCTGCCTTCTAAAGACATATCCCAAATCCCCAAGGAGAGTCAAAGGGTGTTGGTGGTTGTGATGCCAGACCTTCTCATCACTGTACGTGAAGAGGTGGCTCCTTCCACCATTTGCAGTACACAAAAAATGGTTTGAGCAGCACTGCATGAAACGCCCACTGCTCCTTGGCTGCACATGGTAAACACGATCAAACCAGATATGGGTCTTTTTGGGGCCTAGTTTTTTAAACTGCCATCCTGTCTGCCACTGCAGTGCCACTCTTACATGAGCCACATGTTTTGTGCCACACACTTGTGCGGCTTGGCATAGTTATCCAGCTACCTCGGTGCAACCTTTTGCCCTAAAAACAATATTGTGAGGTGTTCAGAATAGACTGGAAATGAGTGGAAATTAATGTTATTAAGGTTAATAATAGCGTAGGAGCAAAACATTTTAGCAGTTTTTATGCTTTTAAAAAAAAAAAAAAAAAATCAGAACCCAAAACGTTTAGGGGTGTTTTGGCAAAACCCATTAGAACCCAAAACCTGAAGGTAATCAGAACCCAAAACGCGAAAAGTGGCCGGTGCACACAGGGCCGGTGCTAGGGTGTTCGGCGCCCTCCTGCAAACTATAAATTTGCGCCCACCCATATTTTACAAAAAAGACAGCAAGTGCTGATGCATGATCGAAAAAAGGGTGTATAGCGCCCATAGTAGTAGTGTCACTAATACATATATCTTGTGTAATGTAGCAGCAGTGCAGTAACTATACATTTCGGTACCCTGTGCCAGAAAGGAATTGTCCACCCCCCCCCACATATGTGTGTGTGGTTGTATGTTGCTGTGTGTATACATGTGGGTGTATGTGCATATGTAGCCATACCTCCCAACTGTCACGATTTTAGAGGGACAGTCCCGATTTTCGGGTCCTGTCCCGCTGTCCCACCCGCAGCAGGCATTGTCCCGCTGCGGGGGGGGGGGGGGTGGCAGTTGGGAGACCCCCAATCTAGTAGAATAGACGCTGTGCGCATGCGCACAGCGTCTATTCTCGTATGAAAATGAGGTCGCGGCCAATTAGCATAAGCCACGCCCTCATTTGCATACGCCCCGCCCCTTTTCGGTCGAGTGTCCCTATTTCATACGGACAGAAGTTGGGAGGTATGTGTAGCTGTGTGTATACATGTGTTTGTGTGTGTTTGTGGCAGTGTATAATTGTGGGTTTATGTGCATATGTGCTGTAGCTACTGTCTGTGTATACATGTGATGTATGTGGCAGTGTGTATACATGTGGCTGTGTTTATATGTGTGTTCCTATATGGCTGTTTGTATATGTGTGTGGCTGTGTGTGTATATGTGTGTGGCTGTGTGTGTGTGTGTATACAGTATGTGTGTGTGCATGTGGGGGGGAGGGGGGGCACCATCACACTTCTGCCTCCGGGCATCTCTTATAAACTTACGCCACTGTATTATGCCACACACTGTAATGCTTATTACACATTATGTACACATTTATACTACACACACCGTAATGCCTATTATACTAATACTAACAAGCTCCTGTACCCCAGTACCTTTGGAGGGCTGTAAGTTGCTGCCATTTCTAAAGGGACTATGATGCAGATGGGAGCTACGCCGCCCGGAGTCAGCTTCCAGCAGGCACAAGTTCCCCATAGAAGTCCAGCATCAAGTTCAGGCTGGCCATCGTGGTGAGGGGGAGCTATCCCTCCAAGCCGCCTCTCACGCTCATCTACGGATGAGCGAGCACGTCCCGGGGACCTGGGATGCAGCTGGAAGGAGGATGGAAGAGAGAGAATGGACGGACCAAACAGTAGGGACAAGGAGAAGCGCTGCTGCTGCTGTGTCTCTGGGCTCCCTGTTACACGACGCCTGTGCCTCCCTCACCCTGATTAAGCTCACACTGATTAAGCTCACAGCCGGGGAAGCTGCTGACTGAGGGAAGCAGGCGGCGTTGAAGTTCAGAATCCCGTAGCCGCCACCGCCACTGCCTGTCTCTTATGCTGTCACTGTGTAGATTGACAGGCAGGCACATACACACACATATAAGTATATGTGCTCGATTTTATTTATATATATATATATATATATATATATATATATACACTAACATACACACACACATATATGCGGCATGTATGTTATTGTGCCAGGAGGCACCCACGGCAGATGTTTTAAGTTCAAGGAGTGCCAGGCTGAACTAGAACACACATATATATATATATATATATATATATATATATATATATATATATATATACACATATATTATATATATATATATATATATATATATATATATATATATATATATATCAAATCACAGTATGTATCTATAAAGCCAGGCAGAAACATTTACTTACTAAATTTGGAGAACAGCCAGCCTTTTATATAGGGCTGGGCTGGCTCGAGCTCAGCATCCCTGAGCTCCTCCACAGCACACATCTTCCACTTCAGTTCAGGGAAGGCTACATGCAGCATCCGGTCCCAGGGTGCTGCTGCTGCAGCCAAACTCCCGAGGATGAGCTCCGCAGCGGCGGTGGACGACTGTTCCCTCTCTACTGGCACTGCACAGTCACACGCAGTGAGTGACAGCTGGCCCCACGCTCTCACCCGGCGCCCGGCATCCCCCTGCCTGCACTCCCGCTGCCGCTTCATGGCTGGCCCGGCACCCGCCTCGCACATAAATGTATATTAAAAAAAGTGTGTGTGTCTGACCCTGCTGCTTACATAGAAAGTAGGCGCCGGGTAGAGAGGAGAGTGGATGGGGATGTCGCTCTTTAACTTGCTGCCTGCACTTCGCTGTCATACAGGTTGACAGACGCAGCGCGCACACCAGCAGGGTCAGCAGGGCAGGGAGGGCGCCTCTTCAGCTCAACGCCTCCCTGCTTTGCAGGGTTTGCTGAGCGGCTAGCGCCGGCCCTGGGTGCACATCCCTAGTTTATATGTGATTATGTCACCGCCAATTGTGTTACAGGTATATAGTACATATGGGATTATGAAACCTTAGAATGTACAGGGTCATGCTACAGCAGGGTTGCCTACTGAAAATCGGGTCCCCCTTAGGGTTACCAACTCATCCCTTTAATCAGGGACACATATTAATTACACAGGTTCTGTGGCTGGCTTTCACCTGGTTTTAAACTGCCACACCTCAAGACTCCATTTCACCTGGTTTTAAACTGTCACAGAACCTGTGTATTTAATATGTGTCCCGGATTAAAGGGATGAGTTGGTAACCCTAGTCCCCCTCCTGACCTTAGGGGGGCCCTCCAGGAAAGCCGTCAATCTCCTATGACCAGCCGCTCGGCAGAGGAGGGGTCCATGGGTCAAATGCCATGAATCTTGTCATTATTAGCCCCACTCATCGCGCTGCAATGTCTGAAATGGAGTGTACTGAGTTCCCTTCAGAGGCGGATTGGCATGCCGGGACACTGCATCATATTCCAGACGGCAGCCCCCAATGCCTGCCAGAACCATCAGCTCACCGAACTTGCAGGGCTGTGGACCGCAGCTACATCCTATCGCTGTAGCAGCGCTTTATCATAAATGAAAATGGTGACATGAGGGCTGTTGAGCATGCACGGCTGTCCGCAGCTCCTCCCATGGTCCTTTACAGAGTGCGTGTGTAATGTCTCAAGACTCCACTTCCAATTCCGGCAGTCAGCACAGCAGTGTGCTGGCAAGAACACACTGAGCAGTGCGGCTCCGGTGCTGATGCATTGTCGGGCATGGGTCATAGGGTCGATTGCATGCATTAGGTCAACCACTAAAGGTCAACAGGGCTTTGGTCTGAAATAGGTCAACGTGGCTAAGGTCGACAGGGTCGGAAGGTCGACACAATCATTAGTTCGACAATGGGAAGGTCGATATTTAAAAGGTCGACATGATTTTTCACATCTTCCCCCTAATGTCGACATATTCGACATGGACATCATGTAAAGGCCCATACACACTGAAAGCAGCTCAGTTTACTTGTCTGAGTGTTTATGGGGCAGCGATGAGCACTGATGCGCGCTCCAGCATCATTGCTGGCCAGGCCGCTCATCTGCTGGTGTTACCAGCAGAGGAGTGGCGGAGTGGATGTCTTTTCATAGCGTCATGCTATGGAAAGTCGTCCACGCCCCGGGAAAATGACCAAAATGGCGAAAAGCAATAAGTGTTTTTCATCTCAGTGATTTTCCCCATTATCAATCACCATACATGCTGAGAAAAAAATGCCCAGTGTGTATGGACTTTTAGTGTGCTGCCTCACATGGCTCTGGACTCGCCATGCTTTGAGCACTGTATGAAATACCGCCTGCCAGCACAATTCAGCTAAAAAATAAACTCATGTTGACTTTTTGACTGTCTACCTTCCCTCCAAACTGCACAACACTTGGGGATTAGTCCTGTGGGCATTATGTGTATAAGGGGCGCTACTCTTGTGGGCATTATCGTTACTATTATGTGACTACGCCCCTTCCCGTGAAGCCTCACTCCTACATTTTTGACCCCATTTTGACCTTTTGACCCCATAGAAACAGAATTTGACTGCAGATAAGAACCACTTGGCCCAACTAGTCTGCCCCTTTTTTAAACATGTTACCTGCAACCGTATTTGATCCTTATTTTTCTGTAAGGATATCAATATGCTTATCCCAAGCATGTTTAAATAGTTGTAATGCAGTGTTGTCAAACTTATGGCACCCCAGCTGTTGGGGAACTACACGTCCCAGCGTGTTCTGCCACAGATTTTATATAATGGATTGCTAAAACTGTGGCAGGGCATGCTGGGATGTGTAGTTCCACAATAGCTGGAGGGCCATGAGTTTGACACCACTGTTTTACTGTATTTGCCTCTACCACCTCTGATGGTAGGCTATTCCACTTATCCACTACTCTTTCTGTGAAGTAATTTTTCCTCAAATTTCCCCTAAATCTTCCTCCCTCTAGTTTCAGTGCATGTCCTCATGTTCTGTTGCTCCTCTTCCTGTGAAGAATGTCTCCCACCTGTACCTTGTTAAAACCCTTAATATATTTGAAAGTTTCTATCATGTCCACCCTTTCCCTTCTCTGCTCTGACCTATACATATTAAGATCTTTTAGTTTTTCCTGGTACGTTTTGTGATGTAGGCCATGCACCATTTTAGTTGCCCTACTTTGTACAGTCTCTAATGTATTTATATCCTTCTGGAGATATGACCTCCACAACTGAACACAATACTCTAGGTGAGGTTGTACCAATGACCTATACAGTGGCATTATTACTTCTTTCTTTCTACTGCTGATACCTCTGCCTATGCATCAAAGCATCTGACTTGCCTTCTTCATTGTTTTGTTACATTGCCTGCCGGCTTTAAAGTCACCTTAAATAGTGACACCTAGATCCCTTTCTTCATCAGTAGTTTTTATTATAGTGCCATTTTCACTATATTTAGTCTTTGATTTTTGAGACCCAAGTGCATGATTTTGCATTTTTTGGCATTAAACTGTAGTTGCCATGCTCCTGACCATTCCTCTAATCTACCTAGATCATCAATCATTTATTTTACCCCTCCTGGTGTGTCTACCCTGTTGCATACCTTTGTGTCATCAGCAAAAAGGCACATTTTACCCTTAATTACATTTGCAATATAACCAATAAAGATATTAAAAAGCACTGGCCCAAGTTCAGATCCCTGGGGTACTCCACTTGTAACATTTTCCTCCTTTGGCCAGTATTCAATGGCCGGGGGTCTCTGGTGTAGGAATGTGTAGGATTCGCTGCACTTTCGCCCTGATTCTCCCTGCTGGGAGATTTGCCGGCAGCCGCCCGTTCACATTATTCAATATGCTTTATTATGCACATTATTCAATAGCTCAGCTGGCTGTGTCAGTTCGCTGAAGGGGGGGGGAATGTAATAAAAATTCTAAATATATTAAAGAGGCGCTAGTAATGAGTGAATATAAGCAAGACCCATCAGATTAAATTAAAACTGATTTTTTGACATTAAAAAAAAGAAAATAAAACATTTATTTAAAAAGTACACATAGCAGTTCACCAAAAAAAGATGCCGAATGCAAATTGGAGAATCATGGCGAAAATCACTGGAGAAAGCAGTTCTCCATTTCAGCATTGAATACACTCCCGGCGAATTCCACTGAAAACCCCATTGAAAAACACCGGCGAATGGTGGCAAATCGCAAATGGCGAATCGCCAGTCATTCGCTCTTCATTTGCAGCGAATTCTGTTCATTGAATAGGGTGAATTGTTTTTTGTGTGAGAAAATTCGCTGTAAACCCGGCGAATTGCCTGATTCGCCAGAAAATACGGTGAATCAGAGGCATTGAATACTGGCCTTTGACTGTACTCCATTTACTACAACTCTCTGTTTTCTGTCCTGCAACCAAGATCTTAGCCATTCAACCAACTTAGGGGGGTATTCAATGTTAGGCGTGCTCCCGCAGCCATCTCTCGACGGGGGAGATGGCTGCGGGGCCCTATTCAATGCTGTCTTCCCCGACAGCATTGAAAAGGGGTTTTGCGCAGAATGAGCCCGACAGCACAAACTGTCGGGCTCGTTCTGCCGAGAAAAGCCGGAAATAGGCGAGCTCCTGGCCGGAGCTCGTCTATTTTCATCATCAACTCGCGGCCACGCCCCCTTCTCGCCGTTCGGCGGCCGGGACATTGAATCCCGACTGCCGAGCTCCAGGCGAGCAAAACAAGAACGGGACAGGGGCACGGCTGTCAAGCTTGCTCGACAGCCGTTCCCCTGACACTGAATACCCCCTTAGAATCCATTCAACCATCTTAGAATCCAATCCCACGCTTTCAAGTTTATTTAACAGTCTGCAATGTTTTAAAGTGTCACAGGCCCTACTAAAGTCTAGATATGCTACATCTACAGCCCCACATTGATCTATTACTTTAGTCACCAAGTCAAAAAAGTCAATAAGGTATGTTTGACATAATCTTCCCCCAGTAAACCCATGCTGTTTCGGATCCTGTAACTTGCTGGTTTTGAGATATTCTACAGCTCTTTGTTTTAAGAGTGTTTCCATCAATTTCCCTACTACTGATGTAAGGCTCACTAGTTGCTTACTTCTTCCTTGCTTCCACTTTTGTGCAGTGGGACTACATTTGCTGTTTAACAGTCCTCTGGGATTACTCCAGTAGCTAGAGATTTCTGTTAGGACTTTCTACTCTGTAAATTAACTTGTTTCTCCCTTATTTTTCTGTCTTTACTTGCACTTGCAACTTAACTGTGGCCCCTTCCCCTCTCTTTCAGCAGTAAACACTCAGCAGAAATAATTATTAATATGATCTGCTATTACATTGTCTCCCTCAAGAAGACTTCCACTCTCTGACTTTAGTCTTATTACTCCACTTTTTGTTTTTCTCCTTTCACTTATATAGCTAAAAAAAAAATTCCCCCTCTACCCACTGACTGGGGGAAATTTTCTCCTCAGCCTGTGTAATGAGGTGGGTACGTGCATGTGGTGGTGGGCAGAGCCCTCATTCAGGACCGCTGTTTAGGATGGCCACGGCGCACCCTACACTGACTCTATTGACCTTCTCGGGCAGGTGAACGTAGACTGCGGATTGCTAGACTTCTCCTGTAGTCGAAGGAGCGAGTTAAGCCAGCTCTGACCCGATGCAACCAGGTTTTGCATGATGACAAGTTATGGTGACCGCCAGAGATAGTGCCAAGAGGAGATCTAACTAACTGGTGCTATCTGAGAGGAACACCCTACCTGACGGCACCAGGCAAAGGACAGGGAGTGTGACCCAGTCACATACACCAGATTCAAATGGCCCAGGGTTACATAGTTACATAGTTACATAGTAGGTAAGGCTGAAAAAAGACTTGCGTCCATCTAGTTCAACCTGGTATAGATTATCCATTACTGATTTGGTATCCATTGCTGATTTGGTAGGTTCTGATATTTTACAGACAGATTATATTTCTTATTTGGGTACTTATGTAGTAACTGGGCTGCCGATTTCTAAATCGGGTCGGATCGGGAGATCGCATCGCATCGCATGCGACCATGCGATTCGATGCGATGCGATGCGATGCGATGACCCGATTTTTCCATAGGAATCAATGTTAAAATGGACTGAGTCCATTTTAACATGGAATTCAATGGGAAAAATGGGTCCTTTTCATACCCCTACTATCCAAGTGGGCATGGAGTTGGATATAAACCTGTGGCGAGCGTAGCGAGCCACCGAGCCCGAAGCGTGGCGAGCGAAGCGAGCCCCGCGAGGGGACGAATACCGTCCCCTCGCGGGGCTCGCTTCGCTCGCCACGCTTCGGGCTCGGTGGCTCGCTACGCTCGCCACAGGTTTATATCCAACTCCATGCCCACTTGGATAGTAGGGGTATGAAAAGGACCCATTTTTCCATAGGAATCATTTTAACATTGATTCCTATGGAAAAATCGGGTCATCGCATCCGATATCGCATCCGATATCGGATGCGATGCGATATCGCATCGCATCGCATCTGATTGTATGCCTTAACTTAAGGCATACAATCAAAAAATCGGCAGCCCAGATACTACATAAGTACCCTTATTTGTACCCATGGACGTTTTTATCCAGTAAATGTTTGTCCAACTTAGCCTTGAATGTATTTAATGAGCCAGCCGCCACCACCTCACCGGGAAGAGAGTTCCACAGTTTGACTGTTCTGACCGTAAAAAAATTCTTTCTACTAGCTGAATTAAATCTTTTTTCTTCTACTCTATACTCATGCCCTTGTGTCCTAGATTCCTTTCTAGTAGAAAAGAGGGTGTGTGACAGTTCCTTATATTTGCCCTTGATATACTTGTACATGTTGAGCATGTCCCCCCTTAAACGTCTCTTTTCCAATGTAAAAAGTCCCAAATTGCTTAATCTCTCCTCGTAGCTTAAATTCTCCATTCCCCTAATAAGCTTTGTTGCTCTCCTTTGGATTTTTTCTAATTCTATGATGTCCTTTTTGTAGTGCGGGGCCCAGAACTGCACTCCGTACTCGAGGTGAGGTCTCACCAATGCTTTATACAGTGGCATAATTACCCTTGAGTCCCTAGTTTCCATTCCCCTCTTAATACATGCCAGAATTTTGTTGGCCTTTTTTGTAGCTACATTACAATGGGCACTACATCCCAGTTTGCTGTCTATTTGGACTCCTACTGTATATCCTTTTCAAGTATGGAATTACCCAGTTCCTCTCCGCTAAAGTTGCGCACTGGTTGTGTCTCCCAAGGTGCATATACTTACATTTATCTACATTGAACCTCATCTTCCATTTTTTTGCCCACTCGTCTAGAATTGCGAGATCATTTTGAAGAAGCATGGTGACATCTTCTGATGATTTGATGACTTTGCTAAGTTTTGTATCATCCGCAAAGATGGATACATTGCTGAGTAACCCTATCCCAATATCGTTAATAAAAATGTTAAACAGAATGGGCCCCAAAACCGAACCCTGGGGCACTCCACTTAGTACCGGTATCGTATCTGATACGGCACTATTCACCACCACTCTTTGTTCTCTATTACATAGCCAATTCCCTACCCATCTGCAGATATTTTCACCCAATCCTAGGTTTTCCATTTTATTAATCAATCTCTTGTGTGGTACAGTATCAAATGCTTTAGCGAAATCTAGGAAAATCACATCTATAGCATTTCCATTATCAAGGTTTTTGCTAACCTCTTCATAGAACCCTAGTAGATTAGTTTGGCATGAATGATTTTTCACGAACCCATGTTGGTTAGTTCTGAGTAGACGGTGATGGTCTAAATATTCCTGGATACCATCCCTTAAAAACCCTTCAAATAGTTTACCCACAATTGATGTTAAACTAACGGGTCTGTAATGATGCCACCAAACAAAACAAGCCAAAGTAAATACTGGATACACAAAAACCTGCGGTACCCCAAAACAGGTGTACAGTATAACCACAACCGTGGGCCTCTCCATACCTGGGAGAGCTGGACCAAAAGTAGACACAAAGAAACAAAGTAAACAGGGTAGCTTGCCCACAGTAATACAGAAAGAAATATGGCAGCTTGCCAGAACTTTGTAAATAAATAAGGAACAGAACCAGGCTCTGAACTGTACTCCCAGCTGCACCAGATGGATAAATGCAGGCTTGGAAGGACTGACAGAACTGGACAGGACAGTGATATTGATCAGAACAGGACCTGAAAAGACCAAGACAGAACCAAACTGCCGCAAGCCCGAGACACACTGCAGGAAGCAATGAACTCCCTGCAACAGGAACAGGAAACTATCACTGGCAGGGCAGTGCTGGGGAGAATGCCTTTAAAAGGGCTCAGGTGATCAAGACACCTGTGAACAATCCAGGCCAACTCCCAAGCTGAGATAACAAGGTCAGGCTTGTGCATAAATCAGCTTACAGAAGGCTAAGCTGTAATGGCACAAACTCACCACTGGAGGTCACCAGAGAGTCACATACCAAAAACATACTGAAACAGAACACAGAACTGACACGACAGAACTGAGCCATAATTATTGGCTCCTAACAGCCTGTGCTTTTGCACATCTGATTACCTTCTTAGCCTCCTTCAGTCTAACAAGATACACCTCTTTGTCCTCATTTTTCTGTGTCTGCTTATATTTCCTAAAAGCCAACTTTTTGCATCCTTTTTCTTGTTTTTTTCCTAACTCTTTTGACACAAAGTTCTGTTGCATTTAGTATTGCACTTTTTTATTTTTCCCACTTCTCCTGCAATCCTTCAAGTTCCTCCACTCTGCCAAAGAATCCCTTACAGAGTTTCCCACCTCTACAAAATTAGCCTTTCTAAAATCTGACACCTTTGTTTTTGTATGCAATAAGTCGGTCTTTGTCTTTATTCTGAACCATACTGCTTGATAGTCACTCGATCCCAGGTTTTCACCAACATTTATGTCAGATATTCTGTCACCATTTGCAAGTATTAAGTCGAATATTGTGTCCTTACGAGTGGGCTCCCTCACCAATTGCTGGAGGGATGCTCCTTGCAAGGAATTCAGAATGTCCCTACTTTTGGTGAAACTTGCAACAGACACCTCACAATTTACATCAGGTAGATTAAAGTCTCCCATGATTATTACCTCTCCTTTTAATGCCGTTTTATTGATGTCCTGCAATAGGCTCTTGGCAAGTTCCATTTCCTTCCTGATGTCAATCTTTTGACTGTTGACATAGCCCATGTTGACCTGATGCATGTGTCGACCTAATGACCTGGTCGACCAAACCCCATGTCGACCTTCAGACATGTGGACCTTCATGCATGTCGACCATCAGTGGTCGACCCAATGCATGTTGACCTTCCTCTTGTTGACTTAGTGATCGTATACCCTATAACCAGCCACGGACTCATTCAGTCAATCCTGGTTGCAGAAATACAGGGGGGTGAGAGTATTGGGTTGTGTTGTGGAACTAAAAGAAGCAACAAGCCTCCCCTGAATGCAGGGACTTGGAGAAACTGCTGGTTCTTGTAGTTCCACAACACAACCAAAACATAAATAAAACATGCACACACAGAATAAAGAAAAAATTGAATACGTAACACACACACACACACATGTTCAGCTATAGGGACCCCCATAGGCCTGTCCTTTTCTCAAGTAGAAATCCACAATGGGTACCTGTGAAAAGAAATGATACTTACAAACCCATATCTTGTGTCTTATTCATTCCATGTAGCATCCAGGGTTTAAAAATAAATAAATAATTGCCTCGGCTCCAGCGAACTGAGAAGCCGCAAGTGTGATGACACTTGCAGCTCCTCCCTGAGAATGAGGGAATACCCGGTGACATCATTCATCGGCTCCACCCTCCAGGGAACTTTGTGCCCTATGAATTTAACATGGGTGTCTATAGGCGGTTCCCACCATAGACACCCATTTTAAATCTTTAACATGGGTGTCTATGGTGGGAACCACCCATGTGATCTTCTAGCCTCCTGCTAACTAAACCTTCATCAATAACAACCACATTTAATCTGTGGATTAGGTTCACCAATTACTGGGATGCCGCCTGGTCTTTCCGTGGACAAGGCTGCTATTGTAGACTGTGCAAGGTAAATATGGAACTGGAGTCAGATAGGGACACAAGAGGAAAAACCAGACACACAAGAACTTTAGCGCACTACCATGTGTGACTGGAATGGGACAACTGCGGCAGATGGCACACACTAGCCCACAGTAATGGAGATGGGAAAACAAGCCCTGGGTACTGAATCACGTGTTTGAGATGTAATCGGCGCAGTCTCTGGTAGTATCTAAATACAATACAGGCAGATAGAAAACAGGACCAGATTGCACTCAATACAGGTACTCAAAAATGGACTTGTTGGACCGGAGTGCAGAGCAGCTCGATACAGGCAGACAAAAGAACAGGATCCACAAGCGTATTAGTTGCTAATAGCAAATTCAGAATATACATATTTTCTTATTTTTATTTATTTACAGTTTCTTATATAGCGCAGCAGATTCCGTTGCGCTTTACAATAGTAGACAGTGATAAAACAAACTGGGTAACAACAGACAGACTTGGAGGTAGGATAGCCCTGCTGCAAGCTTACAATATATAGCAATATAGGAGGGAAACACAAGGACAGGCACCAGTAATAGCATAGCAGTCCCAGCAAGTTACAAGTCCAGAAGGGAAGCTATATAATACATAAGTGCCTCAGAGGGTTATGCGTGTGGAACTTAAATATGATAGGCTTGCCTGAAAAGGTGAGTTTTCAGGGAAAAGTTTGGAGGATAGCATCCTTATTGTGCATGGAAGGGCATTCCATAGGATGGGAGCAGCCCAACGAAAGTCCTGTAATAGTGAATGGGAGCTAGTGATCCCTGCAGAAGAGAGATGCAGATCTTGTGCAGAGTGGTGTGGTCGAGATGGGAGATATATGCTGGTGCAGTATGGTTAATAGCTTTATATGCCAGTAGAAGTGTTTTATATTGAATACTGTAAGATACAGGCAACCAATGGAGGGACTGGCAGAGCGGATCAGCAGACGATGAGCGTCTTGCAAGGAAGATCAGCCTAGCAGCAGCAGTTAAAATGGATTGCAGTGGTGAGAGTCTGTTCTTGGGAAGACAAGTTGGGAGACTATTGCAATAATCACTACTAAATAATGATTTAGTAGTGTCTTGTGTGAGATACTGTCGTATTTTGGATATGTTTTTCCAGCTGCATGTAACATGATTTGGAGACAGATTGAATGTGCGGAAGAAAGGACAGTTCAGAGTCGAGGATGACCCCTAAGCAACGAGCTTGTGGGGTAGGGTAGATTGTTGAGTTGTCAACAGCGATGGAGATATCAGGATGGTAACTGTTCTTAGTTGTCGGGAATATAAGTAATTCCGTTTTGGAAATATTGAGTTTGAGTTGGCAAGAAGACATCCAAGATGAGATGGCAGAGAGACATTCAGAGACTTGACCCAAAACCACTGGTGACAACTCTGGGGTTGATAGATAGATTTGAGTATCATCCGCATACAAGTGATACTGAAATCCAAAAGAGCTGATTAGTTTGCCAAGAGAGGAAGTATAGATTGAGAAAAGCAGAGGACCTAAGACTGAGCCCTGCTGACTGACAGAGGTAGTGAAGAGGAAATAGAGTCAGAGAAGCGAACACTGAAAGAGCGATCAGATAGGTAAGATGTGAACCAGGAAAGGGCTGTATCATTAAGACCTAGGGAGTGTAGTGTTTGTAGGAGAAGAGTGTGATCCACAGTGTCAAACGCAGCAGAAAGATCTAGAAGAATAAGTAGTGAGTAATGGCCTTTAGACTTAGCAGTTACCAGATCATTCTCCACTTTAGTCAGTGCTGTCTCAGTGGAGTGTTGAGAGCGAAAGCCTGACTGAAGCGTCTAAAAGGGTGTGAGAGTTAAGAAAGTTTGTAAGGCAAGAGTAGCTTGGAGAGGCATCGGAGCTGAGAGATAGGACGATAGTTAGAGAGAGAGTTAGGGTCAGAATTGTGTTTTTTCAGAATGGGAGTTTTCACTACATGTTTGAGCAGAGAAGGAAAACTACCAGTAGCAAGAGAAATATTGCAGATTTTAGTTAAGGTTGGAATAAGCACAGTAGATAGATTTTTAATGACTTGTGCAGGTATTGGATCAAGAGGAGAGGTAGTAGAGTAGGAGGTTAAGAAGAGTGTGGATACTTCCTTTTCATTTGTGGGCTCAAATGAAGAGAAAGTGCCAGAGGGTTCAGGTGGGGAAGAAAGTGGGTTAGAGGTTGTGGAAGAGCATACCATCTCATCTCGGATGTTATCTATCTTGTCCTTAAAGTAGGAGGCAAGTTCTTGTGCACTAATGGTAGCCGGTGGGGGAGGAGGGGGAGATTTGTGCCATTGGCGTTCTACTTTACTTGACTGATTTTGTAGTTGTCTTGTTGTTTTGGAGTGCCACGGTTGGCATCTAAGCCTACGTGGGGTGTAATGGGTAGCTGGAGCCACTTCATCAAGGGCTGTTTCAAGAGTCTGGTAGAGGTCGGAAACAGCAGAGTCAGGAGAGGTAAATGTAGAAATTAGTGAGAGCTGTTGTTGCAGGGAGGTGGGAAGTTGTGGAAAATTAATAGCATTAGTATTTCTGCGGGTTAGAGTAGGCTTGCATGATTTCAGTGTTAGTGAGCTTGGGGTAATGGAGGAGAGCGAGAGGGTGATGAGATTATGATCAGAGAGAGAGGGAAGGGAGTGTTAGTAAAATCAGAGACTTGGCACAGCCTGGTGGAAACAAGGTCAAGGCAGTGGCCTTCCTCATGAGAAGAGGCGTCAGACCACTGGGAGAGGCCGAGAGAGGACGTTAGAGAGAGGAGTTTGGAAGCATGCAAAGATGGTGGACTGTCAATAGCAATATTAAAGTCACCCAGGATGATAGTGGAGATGTCAGAGGATAAGAAATGGGGGAGCCAGGCAGAGAAATCTTCCAGAAATTGAGATTTAAGAATCCCAGGTGGGCGATAGATAGCAGCAACACGCAGAGAGAAAGGGGAAAAAACCCTAATAGAGTGAACAAATGATGTAAATATGAGTGAAGGAACCGGTGGTAGAACTGAGTATGTGAAGGTTTGTGACAGTAATACTTAAATTTATAAGAGCCTTGTTGAGAATAGGAAACAGACTGTAGTAGTAAATGGAATACATTCTATGGAGGGAAATGTTAACAGTGGAGTACCCCACTGTTACAAGCTGCCTCTGGCGGGTCTGTGTGACTTCTGTATGTGCAGTCTCATCTGTCATAATTAAGCCATTTGCACTCTGCCTGTGTGTATGTTTGTCTGTTCAGTTATCAGGGCTGGCGCCACCACTAGGCAGCTTTAGGCATTTGCCCAGGGTGCCGGCCACTGTGGGGCGGTAGTTGGGAGCAGGGACCCCCCAATATGGAGGTGAGTGGCTGTCACTCCTCTCCTCTTCCCCCCGAGCAACTCGGCGGCGGACGCCGCATCGCCCCCCCCCCCCCCCCCCCCCCCCCCGCAGATGGACAGCTGGTGCTGGCTGACAACAGTGTCTCTCCCTGTGGAGTGACGTAGCGTCGTGGCGCATCGCACTGGGCAAACCCACCCCTCCCCACCCCCCTGTGGAGCGACCGAGGATCAGATTATTCAGAGAATACAAGAGCAATCAGATATGACCAGCAATATCACTAGAAATAGCCGTATAACTAACAACTCCTTTTGAAAACAGCCAGAAAGGACAGACCAAAAAAACAAGAATTGTGTAGAGCGCCAATGTAATTAATTACACTAAAAAATAAATGTAAATATATGAATACATTTGATCAATTGGGTATCACAAAATAAAAATACATTTAATTATCACATCAATTAAAAACATATTCAATATGAATGCACATATATTTTTGCCTAAAACATAATTATTGCACTTAGGAGAAATATGGCATACAGTAAACCACTTGTCAAATGAATAGAGTTTGTATTGGATACTTATGTGAGTCCCGCTTGTTCCAGGCAATGCTACCTTCTTGTTGGGATTTGGTGGTCCCCAATTGGAAATGGGGCTGGGGAGGGCAATTGGGAATGGGGGTCCGGATTCGGCTTGTACTGGTGGGGGTCAGTTGGTCCTGCTGAAAGCCTTGGTCTCTGTTTCCACTGGTGGGCAAGATGTATATACCTCACTGCTCGCATAAGACGCTCCAGAAATTAGCAAAAGAGTGCCTTGTCTGCACTCTTGTGATTATTCTTCACGTTTTATTCCTCACGGACTCAGCATTTTCCATGCCGGCACCCCCAATTTGGATGTACAAATCGGGACTAAACACCTGCTAATTTCTGGAGGCTCTTATCTTAACAGTGAGGTATATACATCTTGCCCACCAGTGGAAACAGAGACCAAGGCTTCCAGCAGGACCAACTCACCCTCAGGGGACTGAACCTCCCCTACGTGTGAGCTGCCTAAACAACACACCCTATCTCCCCAGCGCCTTTAATCACCTGGTGGTGATTCAAATTTTCCTAGAAAGGACAGACCCCCTAAACACCGCGGCTGGACAGACAAACACACAGGCAGAGTGCAAATGGCTTAATTGTGACAGATGAGACTGTACATACAGAAGTCACACAGACCCGCCAGAGGCGGCTTGTAACAGTGGGGTACTCCACTGTTAACATTTCCCTCCATAGAATGTATTCCATTTACTACTACAGTCTGTTTCCTATTCTCATCAAGGTTCTTATAAAATTAAATGTTGAATCCAATCCCATGCTTTTGAGTTTATTTAGCAGTCTGCAATGTTGGACAGTGTCAAATGCCTTACTAAAGACGAGATATTACATAGTTACATAGTCGTTAAGGCTGAAGAAAGACTTGCATCCATCAAGTTAAACCTTGGTTTAACCTCTTAAGTGGTATGCCCGGAAATTTCCCGGGCTCAGCTGTGCTGCCGCAGCGGGCTGTCCCGGAAAATTTCCAGGCATACCACAAATATGAAATAGGTGTGCGCCAGTGGTGTCCAGGTGTGCAGCACCTCTAGAGCCCCCCGTGTTGTATATTAGACCACCTAGGTGGAGAAATAAGCGCTTCTGGATGGGTTGTTTGGCAAGCTGCTCACACCGTGGGGAGGTCAACCCCCAGAATAAAACACAGAAGAAAAAGCACAAGGGGTGGTGGACCACTACAAAGAAAATAAATGTAAATATGTTTGACCAATTGGGTATTACAAATATTTTATTTTTACTAATTTAAAAAATCAATGACTTAAAAGCAATTGCATAGAATAATATAAGATAATGGTATACAGCCTGATATGGGTTACATAAATATTTAAGCACAAATGTAAACAATAAGCGATATCTCACCTGTTCCCAGGGTTACTCTCCCGAGTGGAATAATCACAATCTCCCACATAGATTTTTATGGAAACTGGAATGGCGGGTGTTCATAGGGAAGCAGTATGAAATCCCGGCGGTCGGGATCCCGGCGGTCAAAATCCCGATGCCGGAATCCCGACCGCCGAAATCCCGACAAGGGGGGGACGTGGATCGCCCCCCCTTGCGGGCTCGCTGCGCTCGCCACGCAGCGGGCCCGGTGCCTCGCTACGCTCGGCACACTAATTTATTCTCCCTCCAGGGGTGTCGTGGACACCCCAGGAGGGAGAAAGTGTCGGGATTTCGGCGGTCGGGATTCCGGCGTCGGGATTCTGAACGCCGGGATCCCGACCGCCGGGATTTTAACTGCATCCCGTTCATAGACCTGACTGGAGATTTTAAACCTGATCCTGGTTTCGTATGGATACTTGGTTTCAGTCCTTAGTAAGGAGGCTCCAGTGAGTGGCAGGTGGTGGTGTCCCTTGTGGTGTCCAGTGTGAATGTCCAGCAATTGGAAGAGATTGGACCAACTCTCCCCCTCCAAATCTCTAAGGTGGGGATGAATTGGGTAAATCAGTACTCGAAAAGGATCTAGGAGTCCAAATAGACAACAAACTGGGGTGTAGTGCTCAATGTAATATAGCAACAAAAAAGGCCAACAAAATTCTCGCATGTATTAAAAGGGGCATGGAAACTAGGGACTCAAAAGTAATTATGCCTCTGTACAAATCATTTGTTAGACCGCACCTCAAATACACAGTGCAGTTCTGGGCCCCGTACTATAAAAAGGACATCATAGAGGTGGTAACGGCTGGCTCATTAAATGCGTTTAAGGCAAAGTTGGACAAACATTTACTGGAGAAAAACATCCATGGGTACAAATAAGAAATATAATTTGTCTGTAAAATACCAGAACCTACCAAATCAGCAATGGATATCTATACCAGGTTGAACTAGATGGACGCAAGTCTTTTTTCAGCCTTACCTACTATGTAACTATGTAAGAATTAGAAAAAAATCAAAAGAAGAGCAACAAAGCTTATTAGGGGAATGGAGAATTTAACCCCTTCCTGACAGAGCCAGTTTTTGCGTTCCTGACAGAGCCCTTTTTTTCAAATCTGACATGTCTCACTTAAGTGGGGATAACTTTTTTTTGCTTTTACTTATCCCAGTGGTTTTGAGATTGTTTTTTCGTGACACATTGTACTTCAAATTAGTGGTAAATTTGGGTCGATACAGTCTGTGTTTTTTTGTGAAAAATACCAAAATATCGTGAAAAAATGGAAAATTTAGCGATTTGCAAAATGTTAAATTTTCTGCTTGTGAGACAAATAATCTTACCACTCAAAATAGTGAATAACTAACATAGACCATATGTCTACTTTATGTTGACATCATTATTTCAACTTCCTTTTAATTTTTTGGGACACTAGGAGGCTTACAATATGAATAGCAAATTCTCAAATTTTCAAGAAAATTTCAAACACTGATTTTTTTAGGGACCAGTTCAGTTCTGATGTGACTTTGAGGGACTTGTATGTGAGACACCCCCATAAATGATGCCATTTCAAAAACTGCACCCCTCACAGTATTCAAAACAGCATTTTGGAAGTTTGTTAACCCTTTAGGTGTTTCACAGGAATTAAAACAAAGTGTAGGTGAAATTTCAAAATTTCTTTTTTTTTGCAGATTTGCAATTTTAATACATTTTTATAAGGAACACAGTACATTTTACTAGAGAAATGTGACTAAAAATTGATTCCCCCAATTCTTTTGTTTTCATAAATATCCTATATGTGGCCCTAGTGTGCACGGTGACCAAACCACAGGCTTCATAATAGAAGGAGCACCTACTTGATTTTGGAGCCTCCTTTTTATGAGATTATTTTTTAGGCACCATGTAGGTTTCAAGGCACCATAAGATGCTAAAAGTTAGGAACCCCCCCACAAGTGACCCCATTTTGCAAACTACACCCCTCAGGGAATTCATCTAGGGGTATAGTGTACATTTCAAACCCCCAGGGGTTTCACCAATTGTGGTACAACTGGGCAGTGAAAATGAAAAATTATTTTTTTTACACAAAAATGCAGTTCTGGCTCCAAATTTGTCATTTTCAGAAGGTATGAAGGAGACAAAGCACCCCAAAATCTGTGCCCCAATTTCTCCCGAGTACGGCAATGCCTCACATGTGACCAAAAAATACCAGTTGGGTGCATGGCAGGACTCAGAAGGGAAGGAGTGATTTTTGGATTTTGCAGCTCAGATTCTGGTGGAATTTTGGTGGGTGCTATGTCGCATTAGCAAGACCCCCCAAGCACCAATACAGTGGAACCCCCCCACAAGTCACCCCATTTTGCAAACTACACCCCTCAGGGAATTCATCTAGGGGTATAGTGTACATTTCAAACCCCCAGGGGTTTCACCAATTTTGATACAAGTGGGCAGTGAAAATGAAAAATTACATTTTTTTACACAAAAATGCAGTTCTGGCTCAAAATTTTTCATTTTCAGAAGGTATGAAGGAGAAAAAGCACCCCAAAATATGTGCCCCAATTTCTCCCGAGTACGGAAATGCCTCACATGTGACCAAAAAATACCAGTTGGGTGCATGGCAGGACTCAGAACGGAAGGAGTGATTTTTGGATTTTGCGGCTCAGATTCTGGTGGAATTTTGGTGGGTGCTATGTCGCATTAGCAAGACCCCCCAAGCACCAATACAGTGGAACCCCCCCACAAGTCACCCCATTTTGAAAACTACACCCCTCAGGGAATTCATCTAGGGGTATAGTGTACATTTCAAACCCCCAGGGGTTTCACCAATTTTGATACAAGTGGGCAGTGAAAATGAAAAATTACATTTTTTACACAAAAATGCAGTTCTGGCTCGAAATTTTTCATTTTCAGAAGGTATGAAGGAGAAAAAGCACCCCAAAATCTGTGCCCCAATTTCTCCCGAGTACGGCAATGCCTCACATGTGACCAAAAAATACCAGTTGGGTGCATGGCAGGACTCAGAACGGAAGGAGTGATTTTTGGATTTTGCAGCTCAGATTCTGGTGGAATTTTGGTGGGTGCTATGTCGCATTAGCAAGACCCCCCAAGCACCAATACAGTGGAACCCCCCCACAAGTCACCCCATTTTGAAAACTACACCCCTCAGGGAATTCATCTAGGGGTATAGTGTACATTTCAAACCCCCAGGGGTTTCACCAATTTTGATACAAGTGGGCAGTGAAAATGAAAAATTACATTTTTTTACACAAAAATGCAGTTCTGGCTCAAAATTTTTCATTTTCAGAAGGTATGAAGGAGAAAAAGCACCACAAAATCTGTGCCCCAATTTCTCCCGAGTACGGCAATGCCTCACATGTGACCAAAAAATACCAGTTGGGTGCATGGCAGGACTCAGAACGGAAGGAGTGATTTTTGGATTTTGCAGCACAGATTTTGGTGGAATGAATGGTGGGTGCTATGTTGCACCAATACAGTGGAACCCCCCCACAAGTCACCCCATTTTGCAAAGTACACCCCTCAGGGAATTCATCTAGGGGTATAGTGTACATTTCAAACCCCCAGGGGTTTCACCAATTTTGATACAAGTGGGCAGTGAAAATGAAAAATTACATTTTTTTACACAAAAATGCAGTTCTGGCTCAAAATTTTTCATTTTCAGAAGGTATGAAGGAGACAAAGCACCCCAAAATCTGTGCCCCAATTTCTCCCGAGTACGGCAATGCCTCACATGTGACCAAAAAATACCAGTTGGGTGCATGGCAGGACTCAGAAGGGAAGGAGTGATTTTTGGATTTTGCAGCTCAGATTCTGGTGGAATTTTGGTGGGTGCTATGTTGCATTAGCAAGACCCCCCAAGCACCAATACAGTGGAACCCCCCCACAAGTGACCCCATTTTGCAAACTACACCCCTCAGGGAATTCATCTAGGGGTATAGTGTACATTTCAAACCCCCAGGGGTTTCACCAATTTTGATACAAGTGGGCAGTGAAAAAGAAAAATTACATTTTTTACACAAAAATGCAGTTCTGGCTCAAAATTTTTCATTTTCAGAAGGTATGAAGGAGAAAAAGCACCCCAAAATCTGTGCCCCAATTTCTCCCGAGTACGGCAATGCCTCACATGTGACCAAAAAATACCAGTTGGGTGCATGGCAGGACTCAGAAGGGAAGGAGTGATTTTTGGATTTTGCAGCACAGATTCTGGTGGAATGAATGGTGGGTGCTATGTTGCACCAATACAGTGGAACCCCCCCACAAGTCACCCCATTTTGCAAACTACACCCCTCAGGGAATTCATCTAGGGGTATAGTGTACATTTCAAACCCCCAGGGGTTTCACCAATTTTGATACAAGTGGGCAGTGAAAATGAAAAATTACATTTTTTTACACAAAAATGCAGTTCTGGCTCAAAATTTTTCATTTTCAGAAGGAATGAAGGAGACAAAGCACCCCAAAATCTGTGCCCCAATTTCTCCCGAGTACGGCAATGCCTCACATGTGACCAAAAAATACCAGTTGGGTGCATGGCAGGACTCAGAAGGGAAGGAGTGATTTTTGGATTTTGCGGCTCAGATTCTGGTGGAATGAATGGTGGGTGCTATGTGGCATTAGCAAGACCCCCGAAGCACGGTGAAATTATGAACCTAATATTCCATAGATGTGTGGTATATTTTAAAACACTCCTTTATACATAGGCCGGGTTTGTCGGGGCAAGTGTCACACTGGAAAATAGTTTGCTTTCTTATTCCCTTTTTATAGCAAACTTTGCACCTATTTTGTGTCCTGCCCTTTTTTCCAGTGGAGGGGATTTCATCAGGAAAATGCTGCCCTGGTACAATACGGGGGCCAGTACTAGAAGTACTGGGGCCCTCTGCCTGCTGGTTCCCAAATATTAGGCCCTTTATGACTTCCTCTTGAAAGTGCATAAATGTCCCCCTCTGGCCGGTAGAACGGAATAGCACGTAAGCGTTATACAGTGCCATCTGGATGATATACACGGCCACCTTCTTGTACCAGATTTTTGTTTTCCGCAGGGCACTGTACGGCTTCAGTACCTGATCTGAAAGATCCACTCCGCCCATGTACCTATTGTAATCCAGGATACAATTAGGTTTTGAGGTGTGGGTACTGGTACCTCGTACAGGGACGGAGGTGGTACTGTCTCCGTGAATTGTTGTCAGTATAAGGACATCCCTCTTGTCCTTATATTTGACCAACAACATATTTTCGTTGCATATTCCCCTGCTTTCACCCCTTCTCATTACTTGGGCAATGTGCGTTTTTGGGAGGCCTCTTTGGTTCTTGCGCACAGTACCGCAAGCTGCTGTACCTCTTGAACCAAGGGCCTTAAACAGGGGGATGCTGGTGTAAAAGTTATCCACATAGAGGTGATAACCTTTATCCAGGAAGGGGTGCACTAAATCCCAGACAATTTTCCCACTAACACCTACGAGGGAGGGGGGGCATTCTGGCGGTTCAATTCTTGAATCCTTCCCTTCATAAACCCTAAACCTGTGGGTGTACCCTGAGGTGCTTTCACACAGTTTATACATTTTTATGCCATACCTTGCCCTCTTACTGGGAAGGTACTGGCGGAATTTAACCCTTCCTTTAAAATGTATAAGGGACTCGTCGATACAAATAAATTTTTCAGGGATGTACACCTCTTCAAATTTGGCACTGAAATGATCAATGACCGGCCTGACTTTGAATAGCTGGTCAAAGGTGGGATCATCTCTGGGTGGGCACTGTGCATTATCGGTGTAATGTATAAATTTAAGAATTGTCTCAAATCGAGTCCGGGTCATGGCCATACGGTAAAATGGAGTACTGTACAGAACATCTGTACTCCAATATTGCCTAATTTCTGGCTTTTTTACTATGCCCATATGAAACACCAGACCCCAAAACGTCATCATCTCTACTGCATCTACAGGGGTCCACCTAGCAAATGATGACGTGGGGTTTTGAGCAATAAACTGCTGGGCATATAAATTAGTTTGGTCCACCATTAAATTTATAAAATCATCAGAGAAAAATAATTTGAAAAAGTCAATTTCTCTGAGACCTGTGGAATCAAATTGGATTCCTGGCATGGCCAAAAACTCAGGAACCTGGGGCTCAAAATTGTCTGGTGGTGGGGTCCATACGAGATCAATTATTGGGGGGGGGGGTCTCAGCTGCTCTACGGGGGCGTCTTTGAGGGGTCCCTCATCACCAGAGGAGGAAGAGGAGCTTAAGGCGAATCCTTCAAATTCCCCGCTTGCATCACTGGCTGTGTCAGAGTCAGAAGCAAGCATGGCATATGCCTCCTCCACTGAATACATTCTCCTGGATGACTGGGAGGACATTTGGGAGGACATTTGGGTGGACATTTGGGATGCCATTTTTTTTTTTGTGTTACTGGTAGTGAAATGTTTCAACACGTGTATAGTGTAGGGGGGGGTACAAACTTTATTTCAATCCGGGGGGTATGTAGTGTGTAGTGTGTATGTGGTGCAGAAAAAAAAAAATACTTTATACCAATAAAAAAAAAAAAAATGAAGGGGTTAAAAATAAAAAATTTAAGGGGTTAAAAAAAAAAAAAAGGTCCTGCGCCAAAAATTGAGCACAGATGTTGGTCAGTAACGTCTGTCACTGAACAGCGCTCAAAGGCAACAGGAATTTGATCAAAAAAAAAAAAAAATAGATCAACCCTGTGCCGAAAAAGATGATCAGTGATGTACGTCACTGATCAGCGCACAGCGGCCACAGGACACCCACAAAATCACAGTGTGTGTAAAAAAAAAATTAAAAAAAGACCCCACAGCACACACACAAAAAAAAAAGGTGATCAGTGATGCGACACTGATTACCAGTGAGGTGCAGCAGGTGCACAACCTTTGGTGCAACTGACAGGTATATATAAAAAAAAAAAAACCTCTGTACCCCCAAAAAAGTTGCTGATCACCTCAGATATAGTGATCAGCACAAAAGGCGGGGGCAGCAGACACAAAATTTAGCACTCTCTATCACTCTCTGTCACTATCTCTCTCTATCTCTCTATCTCTCACTATCTATCACTCTATGACACTGCAGCAGCAGCACTGACAGGTATATCTATATATAAAAAAAAACCTGCGCCCCCAAAAAGTTGCTGATCAGTTAATTTATACTGATCAGCACAAAAGGAGGGGGCAGCAGTCAGTTATATAAAAAATATATAGCACAATCTGTCACTATCTCTCTCTATCTCTCTCTCTCTATCTCTCTCTATCTCTCTATAACTATCACACTGCAGCAGCACAAAATATAGCACTCTGTCACTAGGCCTCTCTATCTATCTCTCTCTCTCTATCTCTCTCTCTCTATCTATAACTATATCACACTGCAGCAGCACAAAATATAGCACTCTCTGACACTATCTCTCTCTCTATCTCTCTCTATCTCTCTCTATCTCTCTCTATCTCTCTCTATCTCTCTCTATCTCTCTCTATCTCTCTATCTCTCTCTATCTCTCTATCTCTCTATCTATCTCTCTATCTAGCTAGTACACTGCAGCAGCACAATTTCACAGGAAGGCACAAGTAGCAACAGGATCCAGGAAGCAGTGATGAAGCAGCGATCAGGTAAGTATGGAGCAAGTATGGAGCAAGGTTCTGGTTAGTATGGCGGCAGGGGGGTACGGTGACCGCACTGCACGCTATTCCAGACCGGAATGGCGTCTGCAGTGCAGTCACCGTTAGTTTAAATCCCCCTCCTTGGCTGTGATTGGTCCGTCGGTCCGACGGACCAATCACGGCCTTTGGGGGCGGGCGGGGTGAGGTGGGGTGACACCAGTGTCACCCTTACACCCCGCGGTGATTGGTGCTGTACTTTACAGCACCAATCACCTCTGATCCCGTGTCACCGGCGAACGTTATTCGCCGGTGACACAGGAAAACGCTGTGAATGGCTGTTCACACTGAACAGCCAATCACAGCGATCGCCGACGGGGGGGCGGCATCGCAGCCCCCCCTGGGCATGCACGGACATGTCTGCTGTCAGGGACAGCAGACATGTTGAAACTGTCACCGCGTCTATAGACGCGGTGACAGTTTAAATCCATGACGTACATTTACGCCATGTGTCGGGAAGTGCTTCCCGACCATGACGTAAATGTACGTCAAATGTCGGGAAGGGGTTAAACTATGAGGAAAGATTAAACAATTTGGGACTATTTATACTAGAGAAAAGACGTTTAAGGGGGGATATGCTCAACATGTATAAATATATTAGGGCCAATATATGGAACTGTCAAACACCCTTTTTTCTACTAGAAAGGAATCTAGGACGCGAGGGCACGAGTTTAGATTAGAAGAAAGAAGATTTTGTTCATCTATAAGAAAAAAATTCTTTACAGTCAGAGCAGTCAAACTTTGGAACTCTCTTCCTGGAGAAATGGTGTCGGCAGACACTATAAATATGTTTAAAATAAGGTTGGATAAACATTTATTGGTTAAAAACATCCATGGGTACTAATAAGTAACAAAATCTGTCTTTAAAATATCTACTATACAACAAGGGATAAGCTACTATAAACATAGGTTGAACTAGATGGATGCAAGTCTTTATTCAGCCTCACCTACTATGTAACTATGTAACTATATGGAGCCTCTGACGAAGGACTAGGAAGGTCCGAAATGCATCAGGCTGGTGACATTGGAGCCTTGTACTGAGGAACAAATCCTAAAGCACAGCATCTGTGGAGGAAAGTGGAGCCGGCACCCTCTCCCTCACTATCCCTAATTGCGATCTGGGACCTGTTGCGGATGGTAACACCTCAGTATTGAAGGATTTTATTACCACAGTCGGTGGTTATATGCCTTTTAAATCTGTTTGTTTGTAAGTGTCCTGTGAGACGAATAAATTGTTATATTTGCCCAACAGAATTGCACTAGGTTTTTTGTTCTGGCTTTTGTCTCATCAGGTGAAAGGTCTTTTAATTAGACCCTGAATCAAACAGGCGGATTCTACATTAATTTGTATGTATATTACCTCTATTCTTTTGTATCACCTAAGCGCCCATACACACAAATCCCCCTTTTTTGTAGACTTTGTATTTGGCTGTGGCTCTTCTGGCTGGTAGGATGTAGTTAACTACATCTTGATACACACACGGGGCTCAGCTGAATTCACCAGGACTGGGTCTCTCTCTCTCGAGTGTACACAGCTTTAGTTGTTTGATTTAAGATATTCCATTTCTTACTTGTCTGTTGTTACTTTTTCCTTGCTTCCACTTTTGTACAGTGGTCGAATAATTCTGTTAATGGTGCCATGTTTTTAGCTCTTTTAGTATCCCAACTGTCCTGATTGATTTATCCATTACAGATTTTCATACATCTTTCCAGAGAATTGTAGTTTAATGTTCCGAATAAAGTGAAAATAATACTATTTAGCTTAAAAAAAAAAATTGGCATGGGGGCCCCCCTACTGAGCATAACTAGCTTCAGGCTCATTGGACTGATCCTGGTTTAAAGAATACAGTGGACAAAATATGTAGGGGTCCCCCGTATTTAAGAAAACAGGACCAGGCTCTTGGACTGATCCTGGTTCCAAAAATACGGGTGACAAAAAAACTAGGGATCCCCCATATTTTGGAACCAGCATAGGGCACCAACAGCCAGCGGTGTCATGCCACAGCCGAGGGACACTTTTTATGAAAGGTCCCCTAGCCGTACCATGTGGACCGTGGCTGGTCAGCCCAGGAGGGGGTACCTGGGGGTGTGGGAACCCCCCAAATAAAGCCCCCCCCTAGCGTCCCAGGATGGTGGATGCTAGGCTGATGTGTGCAAAAATTTATTTGAACATATTTCATTTAAACATACAGGTGAATTGCAATACCCAGCATGCGGGGCATTAATATGCCCGCTGGGTCTCATAATTCACCTATATAAAGAATGTGGAAATAACAATACAGACACCCAAAACAGTATAAGTTTATTAGCACAAATTTAACACCATGTGATTACACATACATACCTGCTCCAGCGCTGTCCTCTCTTCTTCTGTCACTGCTCACTCAGCACTGACAGCCTGTAAACAGCCTTTTTTATAGCGCATGTGGGGATCCCTGTGACATCAAAGGGATCACCGTCTGCACTATAAAACAGGCTTCTCACTCGGCAGCTGTCAGTGCCGAGTGAGCAGAGGCAGAGAGGACAGTGCTGGAGCCCTAGATCAGCCCGGGATGCATGAAGCCTGGGGGGGGGGGTACCCAAACCCCAGGTACCCTGTCCAGGGCTGACCAGCCATGGTGTGGTGCATGGTATGGTCGGGGGACCTTATGTAAAAAGTGTCCCCGGCTGTGGCATGACACCATTGGCTGTTGAAGCCTGGTGCTGGTTCCAAAATATGGGGGACCTCCAGTTTTCTTGTGCCCCGTATTTTTGCAACCAGGACCAGTCCAAGAGCCTGATAACTCCTACACATTTTGTTCCCTGTATTTTTTAAACCAGGACCAGTTCAATAAGCCTGGGGCAGTTTATGCTCATTTCAATTTTTTGTTTTATTTTCACTTTAACACATTTTTTGATCTCACTGATCTGTGCATGGTTCTGTCAAACTTGTCTGCCAGAAGCTAGTCTATTTGTTTTGTGATTTTTGGTAACTTAAAAAAAAAATCGCAACCTATTACATTACACACAATTCGCATCCAGTATACAACTCATGTAATATGAGTTGTATACTGGATGCGAATTGTGTGAGAAATAGTGTGAGAAAAAAAATAGTTCCAAATGTGCAATTTTTGAAGCTAAAAGTGTGATTTTTACCACAATTCGCATCCTAATACAGTACATGTGCGAGTTTCCGAAAACATGCAAATTTCGCTGTTCTTTGACTAAAAATCGCAAAAGTCAAAATATCTCATCCTATTAAATGTCACCATAAACTCATCAGTCTGATGAACTGCTTTCAGGTCATCTGCTTGTGTTTTACTAATTATAAATAGGTTTCTTTATTTAATAGTGAGAAAACTAAAGTAGACTTAATGGGTGGATAGTTGGTAGCAGGATCAAAATTATGCTGCTGTAATTATAGTTTTTGGGAAAAACCCAGTAATTTTCTAAGCCTATCATTAGTTCACAAACATTGCAATATGCTAAAAAAAACAATCTCATGAGAATTTCATACTAAAAATAAGATGTGGGTAATCTGATTGGCACTAGACAGTTTTGAATATAAACAATTTTCTTCTAAGAAAATGCAATATGGCATATTTGGCTAGTCTTCTTGTATGTCCATGGGACATGTCATATTGGCAGGGCCGGCGCCACCACTAGGCAGCTCTAGGCATTTGCCTAGGGCGCTGGACACTGGAGGGCGGCAATTCGCCCCTTGCCCCTAACCCCCAGCATGGAGGGTTAGCGCACTGTGTATAAAGCTGGTGGCGTCGGCGTCCCTGCAGTGATTAAGGTGCTGGAGCGGGCAGGGGAGTCCGTGCCGCGGGGGTATAAAGCTGGCGGTGGCGGCAGGGTCCCTGCAGTGAATAACTAACTAGCGCTATGCCGCGACGTGGGAAGCGCTTCTGGGTTTGAAAACACTTGCTGCACGCTGATTGGCTGAGATTCAGCCAATCAGCGTGTGGCCAGTGTTTTCAAGATCAGAAGCGCTTCCCGCGCCGCCGCATAGCGCTATTTATTTTCTATTCACTGCAGGGACCCCGCCGCCAGCTTAATACACAGTGCCGCAGGTACCCCCACGACACAGACACCCTTGCCCGTTCCAGCACCTTAATCACTGCAGGGACGCCGACGCCACCAGCTTTATACACAGTGCCGCAGGTACCCCCTGCGCGCTCCTGTCAGACGCCGGCACGGACCCCCCTCCCCGCTCCCCAGACGGCGCAGCAGGTTCCCCCCCCGGCACCGGGGCACCCCCACCCCGACTTGCCTGGGGCGCTCCAGTGCCTTGCACCGGCCCTGCATATTGGTACAAAATGAGTCATCGCATGCTTTGCCTGCCCTACCCACTTCATAACAAATATGCCTTTAAAACCCTGACCTGCAGCAGATAACATTGCGTCATGTGCAAAGCAGCCATCTATGGATCTTTTACACTCAGCGTTTACACCTGGGTGTTAAGGCATAGACGTACTGGTAGCTAATGGGTCTTCCACACTTAAGAATAAATGTAGCCTGGTCAAGTTGTTGTTGTATACCTGTACATGGAATTATTGGCTGTGTATAAATGAGAATATGCAAAGGACAAGAAGAGAAAAGAGTATGTCACGGTGTGGTGCACCTTTAATTGACTCTTATGAATAAAAATTCACTTTTTATTGATAATGTTTAAAACAAGCGAAATATAAAAACACACAAGACAAAAGAACATGAAATATGGTGTGTTTAAAAAACGGCGGCTCACTCACTTAGCACAGTTTAGAGTTTGTATAAGTAAACTGTTAACAGGAAATTCCCGTCGACACTACTTATGTCAATTCAAATGGATTAATATCCTATATGTGGGTGCCCGTATCGGGTTTCACTACCAGTATAGGGGTTTATATTTGTTATGTGGACCACACAAGCTGCAATGGGTTTGATACAGCTTAATATCAAGCTCGATCAATTGAATCACGATCATGCAGTATCCTTGTCTAGTGTTTCTGGTACATATGCGATGTCAACTTATGTCGACAGTTCTATATTGATGTTGCTTATTATACGTGACAATCTTATGAGATACGCACAGCTCGGGAGGCTACAGTGGATCAGCCTGATTATTCATCCATCAGGTCATGTAGTGATCACATAATAACATTATAGTTCCACTCCAGTTTTAGAATAAATAGGGATGCGCTGTAGTCTCGGATAATAAGACTCACTGAGGTGTACAGTGCAGTCAGTCAATCTGACTATCTTGTTACCAAGCGTGATGATCGCACTGTATTAGTGCTAGTATAGATGCTTGGAAGTGTACAGAAATGGTGTGAGTTGCTTATACTTTGAAACTATATGATGTGCAACAATGTTTTAATATACCATTCCATGCTTGATACAGTGTATGAGAGGTTATACTACAATAGCCACAAGCTGGATGTGCATTTGGAAAAGGATCAGTATTTTTCCCAATGTGTCGACCCTTGTGTCAACACTAGTGTGCGGGGTTTTGACTTAGTAATATAATGAGTATAGGGCAAAAGACCAACACTATCCGCGTAGATCAGTGCTGGTTTGACTTATTCTATCTCAATCATTAGTGGTATGCATCAATAAGTATTTAATAGGGTAGTGTCGGCTGTATAAGAAAGCTATAATAGCTATATAGTATGTGCCAGACAGTCCTTAATAGTATGAGCATATACACCCCTGCTATACACAGTGTTTCCCAAGAGCCAGTGAGTGTTAACAGAGTCACTTTATGAACACTCTGCCCACTCGTGGCTGGATGTAATCAGCACAGTCGCGGCAGTATGAAGCCAGTAACAGTGGGCGATCATACAGTGTAATGGGCGGTCACGCAGTGCGATTGCGCACCCCCTGGTAGTGAGTCCTGTGGAAAAGAATTTTACAGATCAAAATACATTTCAAAGTGCTACAAGTGAGTGAGCGTCACCGCTAGCCCACTGTTACTGGCTTCATACTGCCGCGACTGTGCTGATTACATCCAGCCACGAGCGGGCAGAGTGTTCATACAGTGACTCTGTTAACACTCACTGGCTCTTGGGAAACACTGTGTATAGCAGGGGTGTAAATGTTCATACTATTAAGGACTGTCTGGCACTTATACTATATAGCTATTATAGCTTTCTTATACAGCCGACACGGTACTTGTTTCCTAGCACGGCCACAATCGCTGGTCATTTTTAGTGGTCTGCGATGCGACCGACGCGATGCCCGCGATTTCCCATTGAAATGCATTGGAAAAAGTCAAAATCGCGTCGGTCGCATCGCAGGCGGCTAAAAAAGCATTAAATGGTCCAGACGCGATGCCAGCGATTTCCCATAGGGAACAATGTTAAATGCCTCAATTTACCCTAATCAACATAGGGAACAATGGTAAATGGGCCAGAAACCCCCCAAAACACCCCTGAACAGTGAAATGGCCCCCCAAAATTAGTTAACGCCACCCCACGATCAACGTGAACCCGAAGCGTGGCAAGCGCAGCGAGCCCGCGATGAGCGGCGGTACGCGTCCTCCGACCTTTTCATACCCCCACTATCCACGTCGGCGTGGAGTTGAGAATAGAATAGTGTCGCGAGCGCAGCGAGCCACCGAGCCCGAAGCGTGGCGAGGGGACGCGGATACCTGTGAAGCCCGCGAAGGGACGCATTTACCTGTGAAGGTATCCGCGTCCCCTCGCCACGCTTCGGGCTCGGTGGCTCGCTGCGCTCGCCACACTATTCTATTCTCAACTCCACGCCGACGTGGATAGTGGGGGTATGAAAAGGTCGGAGGACGCGTACCGCCGACCCTCGCGGGCTTGCTGTGCTCGCCACGCTTCGGGTTCACGTTGATCGTGGGGTGGCGTTAACTAATTTTGGGGGGCCATTTCACTGTTCAGGGGTGTTTTTGGGGGTTTCTGGCCCATTTACCATTGTAATAGTATGAGCATATACACCCCTGCTATACACAGTGTTTCCCAAGAGCCAGTGAGTGTTAACAGAGTCACTTTATGAACACTCTGCCCACTCGTGGCTGGATGTAATCAGCACAGTCGCGGCAGTATGAAGCCAGTAACAGTGGGCGATCATACAGTGTAATGGGCGGTCACGCAGTGCGATTGCGCACCCCCTGGTAGTGAGTCCTGTGGAAAAGAATTTTACAGATCAAAATACATTTCAAAGTGCTACAAGTGAGTGAGCGTCACCGCTAGCCCACTGTTACTGGCTTCATACTGCCGCGACTGTGCTGATTACATCCAGCCACGAGCGGGCAGAGTGTTCATACAGTGACTCTGTTAACACTCACTGGCTCTTGGGAAACACTGTGTATAGCAGGGGTGTAAATGTTCATACTATTAAGGACTGTCTGGCACTTATACTATATAGCTATTATAGCTTTCTTATACAGCCGACACGGTACTTGTTTCCTAGCACGGCCACAATCGCTGGTCATTTTTAGTGGTCTGCGATGCGACCGACGCGATGCCCGCGATTTCCCATTGAAATGCATTGGAAAAAGTCAAAATCGCGTCGGTCGCATCGCAGGCGGCTAAAAAAGCATTAAATGGTCCAGACGCGATGCCAGCGATTTCCCATAGGGAACAATGTTAAATGCCTCAATTTACCCTAATCAACATAGGGAACAATGGTAAATGGGCCAGAAACCCCCCAAAACACCCCTGAACAGTGAAATGGCCCCCCAAAATTAGTTAACGCCACCCCACGATCAACGTGAACCCGAAGCGTGGCAAGCGCAGCGAGCCCGCGATGAGCGGCGGTACGCGTCCTCCGACCTTTTCATACCCCCACTATCCACGTCGGCGTGGAGTTGAGAATAGAATAGTGTCGCGAGCGCAGCGAGCCACCGAGCCCGAAGCGTGGCGAGGGGACGCGGATACCTGTGAAGCCCGCGAAGGGACGCATTTACCTGTGAAGGTATCCGCGTCCCCTCGCCACGCTTCGGGCTCGGTGGCTCGCTGCGCTCGCCACACTATTCTATTCTCAACTCCACGCCGACGTGGATAGTGGGGGTATGAAAAGGTCGGAGGACGCGTACCGCCGACCCTCGCGGGCTTGCTGTGCTCGCCACGCTTCGGGTTCACGTTGATCGTGGGGTGGCGTTAACTAATTTTGGGGGGCCATTTCACTGTTCAGGGGTGTTTTTGGGGGTTTCTGGCCCATTTACCATTGTTCCCTATGTTGATTTGGGTAAATTGAGGCATTTAACATTGTTCCCTATGGGAAATGCGATTTTTTTAGCCCGCATGCGATGCGACCGACGCAATTTTTTTACCTGCGATGCCCAAGATCATGATCGGTGTGGCCGTGCTAGGAAACAAGTACCGCCGACACTACCCTATTAAATACTTATTGATGCATACCACTAATGATTGAGATAGAATAAGTCAAACCAGCACTGATCTACGCGGATAGTGTTGGTCTTTTGCCCTATACTCATTATATTACTAAGGGCAGTATTCAATGAGAAAAGTTCTCCGTGTTTTGTGGAGAACTTGTGCTTTGTTCGCCTTGGACGGAGCATTTTGCTCTCCAAAAGCGAGCAACCCTATTCAATGTGAAATGTTCTCCGTCTTTCTAAGTGACTTTCTCCGTGTCTCTCCGTGTAGCAATTCTCCATCTTTTGATGGAGAGCTGGAATGTGAACTTTTAAACTAAAAGGTTTTTTTAAGAAATTTTGGTGTCAAAAAATCAGTTTTTTTTTTCTGTGAAGGGGCATGTTATTTTTATTCATGTGCTTATAGCACATGAATATATATTTAATTAAAAAAAAAAATATTAAAAAATTTTTTTTTATTTTTTTTTTTTTTTTTACACAGTGCAGCCAGCAGGGGGCCGGAGCGCTCGAGCCGCTCATTAGATATTCATATATTCACTGCACCCGAACGTAACTATGCACAAACGGGTGCAGTGAATACTGGGTCCCCCGCTGTCATACACTGTATCAAGCATGGAATGGTATATTAAAACATTGTTGCACATGATATAGTTTCAAAGTATAAGCAACTCACACCATTTCTGTACACTTCCAAGCATCTATACTAGCACTAATACAGTGCGATCATCACGCTTGGTAACAAGATAGTCAGATTGACTGACTGCACTGTACACCTCAGTGAGTCTTATTATCCGAGACTACAGCGCATCCCTATTTATTCTAAAACTGGAGTGGAACTATAATGTTATTATGTGATCACTACATGACCTGATGGATGAATCAGGTCCACTGTAGCCTCCCGAGCTGTGCGTATCTCATAAGATTGTCACGTATAATAAGCAACTATATAGAACTGTCGACATAAGTTGACATCGCATATGTACCAGAAACACTAGACAAGGATACTGCATGATCGTGATTCAATTGATCGAGCTTGATATTAAGCTGTATTAAACCCAATATGGGCACCCACATATAGGATATTAATCCATTTGATTTGACATAAGTAGTGTCGACGGGAATTTCCTGTTAACAGTTTACTCATACAAACTCTAAACTGTGCTAAGTGAGTGAGCCGCCGTTTTTTAAACACACCATGGCCCTTATTCAGATCTGATTGCAGTACAAATTTGTTTGGAAAATGGGCAAAACCATGTGCACTGCAGGTGGGGCAGATGTAACATGTGCAGAGAGAGTTCAATTTGGGTGGGGTGTGTTGAAACTGAAATCTAAATTGCAGTGTAAAAATAATGCAGCCAGTATTTACCCTGCACAGAAATAAAATAACTCACACAAATCTAACTCTCTCTATACATGTTACATCTGCCCCACCTGCAGTGAACATGGTTTTGCCCATTTTCCAAACAAATTTGTACTGCAATCAGATCTGAATAAAGGCCCATATTTCATGTTCTTTTGTCTTGTGTGTTTTTATATTTCACTTGTTTTAAACATTATCAATAAAAAGTGAATTTTTATTCGTAAGAGTCAATTAAAGGTGCACCACACCGTGACATACTCTTTTCTCTTCTTGTCCTTTGCATATTCCTAACTGTGTCCAGTGGTAGCACACCTCCCATAGAATCTCTAGGAACATACCTAGTCCACTTCTATTTAGGGGGGTCCTTTCTGTCAATAACTCCTCAAGTAATGAGGGTCCTGTGCGACTGACCAAACCTCCTTGTATAAATGAGAATATGCATGCTGATAATTGTGATGGCTGCTGAGTGTTACACGTGGATGGATTATTTATTTACAGTTTCTAATATAGCAGACCAAATTCTGTTGTGTTTTACAAAAGGAAACAGTGATGAAACAAACTGGGTAGTAACAAACTGATATAGAGGTAGGAGGGCCCTGCTTGCAAGTTTACAATCTATAGGAATAATAGGAGGGATGTATAAGGATAGGCGATTCCGTAGCATGGCAGTCCCACCAGATTGCAAGACAGTCCTGATAGGATGCTAATGGAGGTGTCATGGTCTCGGGATCAGAATAGAAAATACCAGGCCTGGGATTGACTGGACCTGATGCAAGGTTGTGGAATCTTTCTGTGTCATAGGTTTTCTCCAGTGACCCCTCCAATTGGGATATGGACCCCTGATCAGGTTCCCCACATGCTGCTGGAAACTGTTGGTAGTCTGACAGGGTGAACTCAGGTATTCTTGTGGTCGTCATAGCCGGGTCAACAATAGAAGTCACAGTAAGCGGTACACAGGGAGCAGGCAGGAGAATGGTCACAGGATTAGCAGAGGTCATACTCAATATTTGAACATTCACATCACTCACTCCCTGCCCCAGTGGAGCTTACAATCTATATTCCATACCACATGTACTCTAGGGCGGAGTGAAAAAACTGAAATTGAGAAATTCAAAATCGGCTAGTGTGGAAAAGTTGTGACTTGACCTGAATAAGAAATGTGCAAAAGCTTTTTGATCTGAGTCAATGGGCGAAATGTAATAGGGTGCGATTTTTTAGACATGTGTGATTTTTGGTCAAAAACGGCCGAAATCGCACATTTTCCGAAAATCGCACATTTAATAGGTTGCAAATCGCGGTAAAAAATCACACTTTTTACCGCGAAATCGCACTTTTAGAAGTGCGATTTTTAGACACATTTCAAATCGCATCCAGATGTTTTCCCATTATAAAGTATACAACTCGCAAATGTAATAGGGTGCGATTTTTGGTAAATGTTACCAAAAATCGCAAAACAAATAGACCAGGTTCTGACAGGCGACTTTGACAGAACCATGCACAGATCATTGAGATCTGTGCATGGTCCTGTTAATAAAAATGTGTAAAAGTGTTTTCATTAAAAAAAAAAACGGCGTGGGGTCCCCCCTCCTAAGCATAACCAGCCCTGGGCTCATTGAGCCGGACCTGGTTCCAAAAATATGGGGGGACAAAAAGCATAGGGGTCCCCCGTATTTCTGAAACCAGCCCCGGACTCTTGGACCGGTCCTGGTTCCAAAAATACGGGGGGCAAAAAATCTGGGGGTCCCCCGTATTTTGAAACCAGCACTGGGCTCCAACAGCCCGCGGTGTCATGCCACAGCCGGGGGACACTTTTTATACAAGGTCCCCCGGCCAAAACATGAGCACTGTGGCTGGTCAGCCTTGGACGGGGTACCTGGAGGAGTGGGGACCCCCCCAATAAAGGGGTCCCCCCCCCCAGGCTTCACCCGTCCAGGGCTGAAGCCCGGGGCTGTCACCGGCGTCCGTGGCCAGTAGACTGATAGGGTTAAATCGATCATACGTTACATTGCTTTATACCGGAGAACTACAAGTGCCAGCAGACCTCCCCCGCATGCTGGGACTTGGAGAACCACAAGTCCCAGCATGCGGGGCATTAATGGGCCCGTTGGGACTTGTAGTCCACCTGTAAAAAGAATGTTTATAAAAAACACACACACAGAGAAGTAAAAGTTTATTACACACACACCTCACTTTTACACCAGCGTTACTTACCATTCCTGGTTCCAGTGCTGGTCTGGCTGCTTCACAGCCGGCTCCCCCCGCACTGACAGGCAGCGGGGAGAACCGGCTTTCTCCGTTGCCTCTAACAGCTTCTGTAGCGCTGTCCCAGTGCTACAGAGTCTGAGAGCGCGATTGGCCGATACGTCTCCATGGAGACGCATAGCTCAGTCCTGATTGGCTGAGCTATGCGTCTCCATGGAGACGCATAGCTCAGCCAATCGCGCTCTCAGCCTCTGTAGCACTGGGACAGCGCTACAGAAGCTGTTAGAGGCAACGGAGAAAGCCGGTTCTCCCCGCTGCCTGTCAGTGCAGGGGGAGCCGGATGTGAAGCAGCCAGACCAGCGCTGGATCTAGGAATGGTAAGTAACGCTGGTGTAAAAGTGAGGTGTGTGTGTAATAAACTTTTACTTCTCTGTGTGTGTGTGTTTTTTATAAACATTCTTTTTACAGGTGGACTACAAGTCCCAGCGGGCCCATTAATGCCCCGCATGCTGGGACTTGTGGTTCTCCAAGTCCCAGCATGCGGGGGAGGTCTGCTGGCACTTGTAGTTCTCCGGTATAAAGCAATGTAACGTATGATCGATTTAACCCTATCAGGCCGGCGTCCACTGGCCACGGACGCCGGTGACAGCCCCGGGCTTCAGCCCTGGACGGGTGAAGCCTGGGGGGGGGACCCCTTTATTGGGGGGGTCCCCACTCCTCCAGGTACCCCGTCCAAGGCTGACCAGCCACGGTGCTCATGTTTTGGCCGGGGGACCTTGTATAAAAAGTGTCCCCTGGCTGTGGCATGACACCGCGGGCTGTTGGAGCCCGGTGCTGGTTTCAAAATACGGGGGACCCCCAGACTTTTTGTCCCCCGTATTTTTGGAACCAGGTCCGGATCAATGAGCCCGGGGCTGGTTATGCTTAGGTGGGGGGACCCCACGCCATTTTTTTTTTAACTTTTTTTTTTAGCACAAAATCGCATTTATGAAAATGCGCACATTTTCATGACTGAAAATGCGCACATTTTCATGACTAAAAATCGTCCGAAATCGCGGCAAATCGCATTTTTTTGCCGCAAATTCGCATCTCATTACATATGCGAATTCGCGGCAAAAAATGCGATTTTTAAAGGTGCGATTTGGTGCGATTTTTTTTTAGTCTAAAAAATCGCACCCTATTACATTTCGCCCAATATCTTCTGTTCTGGTAAGAGGCCTAAAGTTTCACTTTTTAGGTGAAAATAATGAAAACTGTGAAGATGCTCCGATCTAGTTAAAATTATGTCAGGATGTCTTAGAGTGGTTCAGTAATATACTTTAGCATAGTAAAAAACAGTACGAGCCAAAAAAAAAAAGCTGCATTGCAGGTGGGGCAGATGTAACGTGCAGAGAGAGTTAAATTTGAGTGGGGAGTGTTGAAACTGAAATTTAAATTGCAGTGTAAAAATAATGCAGCTAGTATTTACCCTGCACGGAAACAAAATAACTCTCACAAATCTAAAGGTGGCCATACATCTATAGATCGATTGTCAGATTGGGCCGGTTGGAACAAATACCTGGTAATATCTGAATGACAGTTTTGGGCAGTTTTCCATCATTTCAAAGCAAATGGTCAACTGTAATTTGCTCTCATCCATTACTAGGATTTTGTTCCAACCAGCCCAATCTGACAATAGATCTGTAGATGTATGGCCAGCTTAACTCTCTCTGCACATGTTTCATCTGCCCCACCTGCAGTGCAGCATTTTTAGCCCATTTTGAGAACAAATTTGTACTGCGATCAGGTCTGATTAAGGGCCATTATGCAGTGTTATATTTCACACAGTGTCACTGAAATACATGAAATTGGATTTATGCTGCTCTCTTTGCAGTGCATATGCAAATATAGACAATCATGTGTAAATAAATAAGAAATAACTGTTGCAGTCTGTTATTGAAAAACAGTACCTGTTACAATAAGTATTACAAGTCACAGTGTAAACTGTCTAATGCAGGGGTTCCCAAACTTTTTAGAATCATGGCGCCCTAGAGCATCAAAATATTTTCATGGCACCCCTAGGCCAAATGCTTCTTATCAATTAAAAATTAAATTAAGTGCATTGTGTCCACATATATTATGATTGGCAGTCACAAGCACTGGTTTTGCCTGTTACATTGACCATAAATAATATGAATTGATCCTGGTCCACCAACCCAAGGCACCCCTGCAAGTGTCCTGAGGCACCCCAGGGTGCCTAGGCACACAGTTTGGAAACCACTGGTCTAATGTATCATTTTACATATCACTTCTGTTTATTGGCAGAAAAACAGGTATGCATCCCCTATGCTGGGAACATGAAAGGGCTGCATTACAGCATATAATTATGCCAAAGATAAGCCAATATATTAACAGTTAAATACGTTAAAGTGCATTATGCTGTAATAGGTATTGCTGATCAATCCTGCCTAGAAATGAACACAGTGATTGGCATATATGTACTGCTGGACACCATAGAATGATTAACTTGTTATTTTTGAATCAATGTTCTTGATTTTATTTTTTTAAACATTAGATGTATTTGTTTATTACATCATAATACACTTCAACGTATTTAACTGTTAATATATTGGCTTATCTTTGCATAATGATATGCTGTAATGCAGCCCTTTCATTTTCCCAGCATAGGGGATGTTTTTCAGACCAATTCATGTTTAAAATAAACTGCCACAAGAAAAGACAATAAACAGAAGTGTTTTAAATCCTGCACCTAAAGAACAGAGTGTAATGCATTGTTACCGAACTTACTGGAGCATTCAGTAAAGAGTTTGTTGGGCATTAGAACACACATAGGTGCACTATTCTATTAAGGGCAAACAAAAGGGATTTACCCTGTTTTTTTCCCCACCAAGTTTCTATTCGTGATCACATCAATTTCAGAGCATCCCCCCCCCCCCCAAAAAAAAACACGTTCCGAAGAAAACACCATATTCACAATTTAAACCATTAAAATGGGTTAATTCTTAGGGATTTTTTCTCCCGCAAAAGTCAGTCACTTTGCACTAGGACAAGCTCGTACTCTCTTTTACTAAGCTAAAGTATATTAATGAACCACTCTAAAACATCATGACATAATTTTAACTAGATCGGAGCATCTTCATAGTTTTCGTCTTTTTCACCAAAAAAGTGAAACTTTAGGCCTCTTGCCAGAACAGAAGATGTTGACTCAGATCAAAAAGATTTTGCACGTTTCTTATTCAGGTCAAGTCACAACTTTCCCACACTATCCGATTTTGAATTTCTCAATTTTGTTTTTTTTTCACTCCGCCCTAATGTCCACGCACACAGACATACTAGGGTTAATTTTGTTGGGAGCCAATTGGCCTACCAGTATATTTTTGGATTCTGGGAAGAAACCAGAGTACTCCGAGGAAACCCACGCAAGTACGGGGAGAATATACTAACTCTGCACAGTTAGAGCCATGGCAGGAATTGAACCTATGACCTGTGAGGTAGTAATGCTAACCACTACACCATCCAGTTCAACAACAGCTGGAGTATCAAGGTAAGCCATTACTGAGCTAGGAAGATCAGCCTCTCAGCTGCATTCAAAATGGATTGTAGTGGTGAGAGACTTTTCTGAGGAAGAACGGTAAGGAGGCTATTGCAATAATCAATGCGTGAGATAATGAATGCATGGGTTAGAGTTTTTGCAGTGTAAGATATGGATGAATTTTGAATATATTTTTTAGATGCATGTAACATGATTTAGAGACAGATTGAATGTGAGGAATAAAGGACAGTTCAGAGTCAAGGATGACCCCTAGGCTTGTGGAGTAGGATTGATTGTTGTGTTCTCAACAGTGAGAGATATATCAGGCTGGTAACTACTCTTGGCTGGTGGGAGTATAATTAATTCTGTTAAGGAAATGATGAGTTTGAGGTGGCGGGATGACATGCAACATGAAATGGCAGAAAAGCATTCAGAGACATGGAGCAATGATGGTGTCAATTCAGAGGAGGATAGAAAAATTTGAGTATCATCAGTGTACAGATAATACTGATAGTGACCAAAGACTGAGTCCTGAGGTACTCCAACTGACAGAGGTAGTGAAGAGAAGGTAGAATCAGGGAACCGAACACTGAAAGAGCGATTAGAGAGGTAGGATGAGAACCAAAAAAGGTCTTTATTCTGAAGACCTAGGGACTGTAGTGTTTGTATGAGGAGAGAGTGATCAATCGTGTCGAAGGCAGCCGAGAGATCTAGAAGAATAAGAAGTGATAAATGGCTTTTAGATTTAGCAGTGGCCAGATCATTTACTACTTTAGTCAGTGCTGTCTCTATGGAATGTTGAGAGCTAAAGCCTGACTGAAGTGGATCCAATAAGTTAAAGGTGTTAAGAAAGTTTGTTAGGGGAGTGTAGGCAAGTTTCTCATGTAGCTTGGAGAGGCAAGGGAGTTGAGAGATGGGAAGGTAGAGACAGTTTGGATCAGGATTGTGTTTTTTCATAATGGGAGTAATAAGTGCATCCTTGAACAAAGAAGGAAAGATACCAGTAGGGAGAGAGAGGTTACAGATTTTAGTTAAGGTTGGGTAAACACAGGAGACAGAGCTTTACTGACTTGTAAGGTATAAGATCAAGAGGAGAGGTAGTGGAGTGGGAGGATAAGAAGAGTGTTGATACTCTTCCTCATCCTCATTTGTGGGGTCAGTTGAGAAGAATATGCCAATGGCCTCAGCAAAGGAAGTGAGCAGGTCACTGACTGAGGATGAACATGCCATTTCATCTCGGATTTTATGCACTGATAGTAGCTGGTGTGGATGGTGCAGGAGAGTAAAGAAGGGATTTAAATGCATTAAAAAGTCACTTGGGCTTGGTGGCATGAGAAGAGTATCCAGAGTATTACAATAGGAGTGGTAGGTAGTCTTGAATGTGAGGAAGTCACTTGGATTACGAGATTTATGCCACTGACTTTCCACTCTACATGATAGTTTTTATAGGTCTCTTGTTAATTTACAGTGCCACAGTTGGCATCTAAACCTATGTGGATTGTGAGGAGTAGCTGGAGCAACTTCATCCAGGGCTGTTTGTAGAGTCTGGTTCTGGTGGGATGTAGCTGTCTCAGGACAAGCAAGTGTAGAAATCGGTGAGAGCAATTGTTGCAGATAGGTAGAAATTTAATTGAAAATTAATAGCGTTAGTATTTCTTTAGGTTACAGGAGGCTTGCATGATTTTGGTTTTATAAAGTTTTGAGAAATGGAGGAGGTTGACAAAGTGATAAGGTTGTGATCAGCAGAGCCGGCCCTAGGCATAGGCAAACTAGCAAATTCCATAGGGCGTTCGGAATGCCTAGGGGCACCAGCAGCTTCTGCTGATTAAAATGATATGCAGCATGCCTATATTCTGTGAGGCTGTATCTGCATATGAAATAGTGTATTCATGGAAATCACTGTAACATAGCATTCCATATGCAGGTACAGCCACAGTCGCACACAGAATATAGGCATGCCGCATATCATTTTAATCATCGGAAGCTCCTTGTGTGTCATGTTTACATAACAATGCAAATAAGATGAATTTTTAGTAAAAAAGGCCCCCAACGTTAGCAGAACTGGCCAGGAGCTGCATGGCCTATTGAGGCAAGATGTATGAGGAAACATTTGTATCCAAGCAGAGGCAGAGGTCACAGTGTTAGCGGCTGTGCGACTGCTGTCTGCGGGTGGGTTAGTTGTGCAATAGTGTTCGGCATATGTGTAAGGGGCATTATGTGTGTCATGTATAAATGCATTAATAATGTGTGACATATGTGTAACAGGCATTATGTGTGTCATGTGTATAAGGGCATTAATAATGTGCGACATATGTGTAACAGGCATTATGTGTGTCATGTGTATAAGGGCATTAATAATGTGCAACATATGTATAAGGGGAATTATGTGTGTCATTATGTGTATGAAGGGCATTAATAAAGGTTGGCATAATGTTTAAGGGGCATTATGTTTGTAAGTACATAGTTACATAGTAGGTAAGGCTGAAAAAAGACTTGCATCCATCTAGTTCAACCTAGGTTGCTATAATAGATTTTCCAATGCTGTATATTATGTACTGATATTTTAGAGACATATTATAATTCTTATTTGTACCCATGGATGTTTTTAACCAGTAAGTGTTTGTCCAACCTTATTTTGAACACATTCATTGTGTCGGCCGACACAACATCACCAGGAAGAGAGTTCCAGAGTTTGACTGTAAATAATTTTTTTCTTCTAGGTGAACAAAATCTTTTTTCTTCTAATCTATACTCATGCCCTCGTGTCCTAGATTCCTTTCTAGTAGAAAAAGGGTGTTTGACAGTTCCTTATATTGGCCCCTGATATATTTGTACATGTTGAGCATGTCCCCCCTTAGACGTCTCTTTTCTAATGTAAATAGTCCCAATTTGCTTAATCTCTTCTCGTAGCTTAAGTTCTCCATTCCCTTAATAAGCTTTGTTGCTCATCTTTGGATTTTTTCAAATTCTATGATGTCCCCTCTATAGTGCGGTGCCCAGAACTGCACTCGAGGTGAGGTCTCATCAATGCTTTATACAATGGCATAATTACCCTTGAGTCTCTAGATTCCATCCCCCTTTTAATGCATGCCAAAATTCTGTTGGCCTTTTTTGCTGCTACATTACATTGGGCACTACACCCCAGTTTGCTGTCTATTTGGACTCCTAGATCCTTTTCGAGTATTGAATTACCCAATTTCTCTCCGCTAAGGTTATAACTAGCACACTGATTGTGTCTCCCAAGGTTCTTTACCTTACATTTATCCACATTGAACCTCATCTTCCACTTATTAGCCCACTCCTCTAGATTTGCAAGATCCTTTTGGAGCGTGGTGACATCTTCTGATGATTTAATACGTACATTAATAAGTAATAAGTACATTAATAATGTGTGTCATGTGTAAGGGGCATTACTGTGTGGTATTATCAGGGGTGCCGAGAGAAAGGGGTAGGGGGTACAAATTACCAAAGTCTGATAAAAGGGCCCAGTGGGGTCCCAGGGCCCCCTCCCCTTAAGTGACAGCAGCAGCTGTAGCTCTTCTCCTCTGCTCAGCACACACTGCTTTGTGCTGGGTTGCAGTGTGGCCATGGAGGTGCTTAAAATACATTATTTTCTCAGGATTTTTTTCTAAGGGTATAATGTGAATAATGTGAGGAGTAATGTATATAAGGTAAAGTGGTACTACTGTGTGATGTAACGTGAATAAGGGACACCATCACATGATATAATGTGAATAAAGTTGCACTACTGTGTGGCCTAATTTGAATTGGGGGTACTATTGTGTGGCCATGCCCCTTCCCAGCAAGACCACACCCCTGTTTTGGCTGCGCACTGAATGTGTGCCCTGTTTCTATTTAAAATATTGCGGGTAGGAGCACTAAAATGATGACTGCTATGATGAGGGTTGATGGTGCTGGGAAAGGGGAGCAGGGTCAGAGGCGGAACTAGTGGAGGTGCTAGGGGGCACCAACCAAAATCTTGCCTAGGGCGTCATTTAGGCTAGGGCCGGCTCTGGTGATCAGGGTGGATGGATGGGGTTGTGCAGCCACATATAAATATCCAACTGTAAATACAGATGGAAAGCCACATCTATTTTCACGGGATGCAGTCAAAGTCCCCACGGTCAAAATCCCGAATGGGTCATAATACCGACAAGGACAAAATCCCGACAAGGTCAAAATCCCGACATTTAAATCCAGACAAGGACAAAATCCCGACAAGGTCAAAATACCGGCATATAGAATGTACAGGTGAAACAGTGAACATGACTTTCCGTCGACAGGTCATGAGGTCGAAATGGGTTTTTTCACTGTTTTTTGATCTGACATGTGCCGACAGACGGTATTTCATGCCCTACCATCCACCAGGGTGTGGTGGGAGAATAAAATAGTGTGCCGAGCGCAGCAAGGCACCATGCCCGAAGCATAGCGAGCGATGCGAGGGGCTGCGTTTCACTTCCAACTGTGTCCATGTCGACTGTGTCAACATTCGGGTCAAAAAACTGTGAAAAAACCCATGTTGACCTCGCGACCTGTCGACGGAAAGTCATGTTGACTGTTTCACCTGTACATTCTATATGTCGGTATTTTGAACATGGAGGGGAAGGAGAAAAGACTCTCTCTTTGTTGGGGCACTCTTTGATGATTTAAAGATTAAATGTTACTGTAAAAATATCACATGGATGGAGGGTGGGTGAACCACACAAATCACTCACCGCTACGCTGCCAAGACGGCATGGGACTGTAAATACTAATAAACAGTGTTAACAGGAAAGCAGAGTTGGAGCTCCCTCAAGCGGGGCTCCCTCTTAGTCCTGTCTATGTAAGGATGGAGTTAATTAAAATATAACTTTTAATGAGCACTTAATAAAAAATTGCTAGACAAACATGTAAACAAACATAGACATATATACATCTAGACAAACATGTATGCAACAGTATGTATGTCTCCGCGTGTGTGGCCTGATATGCCCTGAGGACTATGGGAACAGGGAAAGAGAGTGTAGTGAGTGTGAGATCCCCTTGCAAGGCTGCTTACATTCACCTACGTCCCAACAGCTAATGCGTTCCTCAGTTTAGATGTGACTAGGCCTGTGTAGGAGGATCTGGTATGCAAAGGTTTTGATACATTCAACAAATGTTGCTAAAATCCTGCAACAAAGATTTCTGACAAAAAGATTAGTTTCCAAAGCAGTTACTCCTGAATAGGAAAGGAATATAACCCTGGTATATACACAACGTCAGAAAATAACCTCTTGCATTAATGGTCCTGTCACTGCCACGGAGAGCATATACAACCGCAGTTCAGAATAATCTGGTACCAGTATCAGATGTAGTCAACAATTTTAACTAGAGAATTGCTACCTATGTGTAGCTTAGTGTGTAGGCTGATTAGAGCTTGTGCCCCTCATATATACATACCAAGAAAAATATACATAATAATAATAATCATAAATTTCTCCTCTGTATTGATGGTCCTGTTGCTGCCACGGAGGGCATAAACCACCACCATTGAAATGTTCTGGTACCAGTGTTCAATACAATCAGTTACAGCTGGATTCTACCGCAATAGGAAAGAGAAAGAGAAATGCATTGATTGGTTCTCTATGCAAGGAATTTCCCTTGCATACTGTGGTCCTGTTGCTGCCACGGAGGGCATAAAATTCTCTGAAATTCTATAACCAATATACAGTACAGCAGAGCAGTCAGTATATATAACAAAAATCTTATGCACACTTTTTTAGGAGATATCAATATAAAGTATCTACTCCCATCTGTCTTAAATGACTGTGTGGTTGTTAACCGCTTACTCACCCACGTGGACCCAGGGTCTAGTATGAGGGTGGATTAATATGCCAATCTCTTAGGTGTCACTCGTTAATATTTCGGGAAGGGATAGACCAAAGTAAAAAATATAATAAGAAAGTCTGAAGATCCTTTGGGGTTGAAATGAGGTACTCCCAAACCGACTTTATATACCCGAGCAAGAAAGGTTGTGGGGCCTGGTTTCAACGTCAAGGTCTCCCTCTCCGTCAGGCAGGTCCCTCGTCCAGTGGTCCAGCTGCCACCTTGGTGGGCTTTTAAGGGTATTGTGGGGGAATACCTCCCCCTGGGGTTCTCAGTGAAAATACAACTGGCTCAGCGGGCCCTTGAGTGACAGGCGGCTGCTGCCCAGCTTTATATACCTCTCTGTCAGGGTGGAATTAATGCATATTTTTCTGAAGAGGTCTCCCTTCTTCAGACAGTGCTTTCAACACCACTGACTGGCTGCCACCCGTACTATCCGGGAGGGCCCTTAGGGTATGGCGGGTGAGCGGGCCTGTGTGCACGTAAAGGGGATTCCTAGCTTTGGAGCCAAAAGAGGGGGTACTGCTGTCCAGTAATATCCCTATGTCCTCCTGTGTAGAGGAACTCCAACACAGGGTGGTTTTTAGGAATATCTTCTGGGTGAGTGACCCCCGAAGCAGGGCGAAACCGGGGCTAAGAGGTAATGTCGGGTCGTATGCTGCTGTCCTCCACATGTGACTGGGTACAGAGGTGGAGGGTGAGCGATACTGAAGGATCCCGACTGAAAGAGGTAAGTTGGTAATAAGAAAAAGAAAAATGGGAAGGGTGGTTGTCCCTATGTCAACAGGAGCTGTAGACAATGACAGGGTGTGACACCTGGAATTGGTAACTATTCCCACAGATGCTGTAACTATGGGTCCCCGTGGTTAACCAATAATGGGGGGTACACTGGAGGTGACTGTATGGCCTGGTGGTGGGTATTTACTAGCAGTGCTATTTGGTCGGCATGTACTGCACGCGAGACCATTCACAAGCCGGCAAAAGGATGGTACCTTTAGGCGCGCTGCTGCGCCTGTGATCTCCTCCACTGTCTGTTTGTCACTGTCTACCTCTCTGTGTGTGTCTGGAATGCTGCTGCTGTCCGCCGTAGGCACCGGTAGTCAGGTCCCGTCCGCTCGGTATGCGGGTGAGTGCGTCTTACCCAGGAAGGTAGAGACGCTGCTGGCTGTTACTGCTGCTGTGTGTGGAGGCGCTCTGTAAGGGCGTCACTCCACAAATCGAATCACCTACGATCGTTTCACCTGGGGTCAGGCTTCTTCAGGGTCAGTGTGACAGCAGCAGTCTCTACCTTCCTGGGTAAGACGCACTCACCCGCATACCGAGCGGACGGGACCTGACTACCGGTGCCTACGGCGGACAGCAGCAGCATTCCAGACACACACAGAGAGGTAGACAGTGACAAACAGACAGTGGAGGAGATCACCTAAAGGTACCATCCTTTTGCCGGCTTGTGAATGGTCTCGCGTGCAGTACATGCCGACCAAATAGCACTGCTAGTAAATACCCACCACCAGGCCATACAGTCACCTCCAGTGTACCCCCCATTATTGGTTAACCACGGGGACCCATAGTTACAGCATCTGTGGGAATAGTTACCAATTCCAGGTGTCACACCCTGTCATTGTCTACAGCTCCTGTTGACATAGGGACAACCACCCTTCCCATTTTTCTTTTTCTTATTACCAACTTACCTCTTTCCGTCGGGATCCTTCAGTATCGCTCACCCTCCACCTCTGTACCCAGTCACATGTGGAGGACAGCAGCATACGACCCGACATTACCTCTTAGCCCCTTCGGGGTTTCGCCCTGCTTCGGGGGTCACTCACCCAGAAGATATTCCTAAAAACCACCCTGTGTTGGAGTTCCTCTACACAGGAGGACATAGGGATATTACTGGACAGCAGTACCCCCTCTTTTGGCTCCAAAGCTAGGAATCCCCTTTACGTGCACACAGGCCCGCTCACCCGCCATACCCTAAGGGCCCTCCCGGATAGTACGGGTGGCAGCCAGTCAGTGGTGTTGAAAGCACTGTCTGAAGAAGGGAGACCTCTTCAGAAAAATATGCATTAATTCCACCCTGACAGAGAGGTATATAAAGCTGGGCAGCAGCCGCCTGTCACTCAAGGGCCCGCTGAGCCAGTTGTATTTTCACTGAGAACCCCAGGGGGGGGTATTCCCCCACAATACCCTTAAAAGCCCACCAAGGTGGCAGCTGGACCACTGGACGAGGGACCTGCCTGACGGAGAGGGAGACCTTGACGTTGAAACCAGGCCCCACAACCTTTCTTGCTCGGGTATATAAAGTCGGTTTGGGAGTACCTCATTTCAACCCCAAAGGATCTTCAGACTTTCTTATTATATTTTTTACTTTGGTCTATCCCTTCCCGAAATATTAACGAGTGACACCTAAGAGATTGGCATATTAATCCACCCTCATACTAGACCCTGGGTCCACGTGGGTGAGTAAGCGGTTAACAACCACACAGTCATTTAAGACAGATGGGAGTAGATACTTTATATTGATATCCCCTAAAAAAGTGTGCATAAGATTTTTGTTATATATACTGACTGCTCTGCTGTACTGTATATTGGTTATAGAATTTCAGAGAATTTTATGCCCTCCGTGGCAGCAACAGGACCACAGTATGCAAGGGAAATTCCTTGCATAGAGAACCAATCAATGCATTTCTCTTTCTCTTTCCTATTGCGGTAGAATCCAGCTGTAACTGATTGTATTGAACACTGGTACCAGAACATTTCAATGGTGGTGGTTTATGCTCCGTGGCAGCAACAGGACCATCAATACAGAGGAGAAATTTATGATTATTATTATTATGTATATTTTTCTTGGTATGTATATATGAGGGGCACAAGCTCTAATCAGCCTACACACTAAGCTACACATAGGTAGCAATTCTCTAGTTAAAATTGTTGACTACATCTGATACTGGTACCAGATTATTCTGAACTGCGGTTGTATATGCTCTCCGTGGCAGTGACAGGACCATTAATGCAAGAGGTTATTTTCTGACGTTGTGTATATACCAGGGTTATATTCCTTTCCTATTCAGGAGTAACTGCTTTGGAAACTAATCTTTTTGTCAGAAATCTTTGTTGCAGGATTTTAGCAACATTTGTTGAATGTATCAAAACCTTTGCATACCAGATCCTCCTACACAGGCCTAGTCACATCTAAACTGAGGAACGCATTAGCTGTTGGGACGTAGGTGAATGTAAGCAGCCTTGCAAGGGGATCTCACACTCACTACACTCTCTTTCCCTGTTCCCATAGTCCTCAGGGCATATCAGGCCACACACGCGGAGACATACATACTGTTGCATACATGTTTGTCTAGATGTATATATGTCTATGTTTGTTTACATGTTTGTCTAGCAATTTTTTATTAAGTGCTCATTAAAAGTTATATTTTAATTAACTCCATCCTTACATAGACAGGACTAAGAGGGAGCCCCGCTTGAGGGAGCTCCAACTCTGCTTTCCTGTTAACACTGTTTATTAGTATTTACAGTCCCATGCCGTCTTGGCAGCGTAGCGGTGAGTGATTTGTGTGGTTCACCCACCCTCCATCCATGTGATATTTTTACAGTAACATTTAATCTTTAAATCATCAAAGAGTGCCCCAACAAAGAGAGAGTCTTTTCTCCTTCCCCTCCAGTAACCTATTTTACTCTCCAGGGTGCACCTCCACTATAAAAATTATTCTAAATTAGGGAGCATATTTCTCCCTTTAATTTTACTTGCTATTGTGGATCCATACATTTCTTTTTATTCGAACTTCTTCAACCACTTGTGCACCGGTCACCATCCCCTTCCCTTTTCCCCTAATATTAGGTATTTTGAACATGTCAGGATTTTAAATGTCGGGATTTTGTCCTTGTTGGGATTTTAAATGTCGGGATTTTGACCTTGACGGGATTTTGTCCTTGTCGGTATTATGACCCATTCGGGATTTCATACCAAATCCATTTTCACACATGCATTGCTGCTACAGATTCATAAGCTTTGCATGGATGTATTTCTGAATCAACCCCAATGTAAGTATCTCTGTGCTGTAACTAGCATCATCAAATTCCTTCTACCACCAATTGGATAACATGAAGGAATTGTGTCAAAAGTCACACTTGAATATTGTTTGAATCACAGCATCCTAGAGTACAAGAGTTATTGGCAGCTAACAAGAAAAAGAAGTGGCGCTGGTTTTGATGAAATAATCGTACAAATATTTAATAACAATTTAAAATAACATATCATCAAACAATTGCATACAATAATAAAAAGGTGGGTCAATAGCTGGACCGGAGGCTGAATGGATTGGACTCAAATAAGATGGAAATGGGTAATAGCTGTGGTGATCGGGGGGGGGGGGGGGGGGGGGGGAGAGAGGGTGTTGCCCAATAGTTACCCACAGTGGTAACTATTGGGCAACACCCTCCCCCCCCCCCCCCCCCGATCACCACAGCTATTACCCATTTCCATCTTATTTGAGTCCAATCCATTCAGCCTCCGGTCCAGCTATTGACCCACCTTTTTATTATTGTATGCAATTGTTTGATGATATGTTATTTTAAATTGTTATTAAATATTTGTACGATTATTTCATCAAAACCAGCGCCACTTCTTTTTCTTGTTTGTTCGGATTTTTTTTGGGGCCGACTACCCCTTTTTAAGTGGCAGCTCTTGGCTTAGCACCCATGGTAGCGCCTGTCCGTGCACCCTAGGGAGCACACAGCTATCTTTTTCACAGCGGCAGCTGTACGCTAAGTTTAAATTGAACGTTATCAGCGTAGCCCCGGCAGCAGCACTACGCTAAGTTTGTTTGAAGCTACGTTATCAACGTAGTCCAACGGCTGCCTTACTTCCTTGTGTAGTTTTACGGCTTGAACTACGTTGTCAGTGAAGTGGCTCCGCGGCAGGCCAGCGCTGACAGGTCATTGTGGCACTTGTAGTTCCACAGAGAAATAGTGTAGTTTCACGGCGCCAGCTTGAACTATTTCTCTGTGGAACTACAAGTGGCACAGTGACCTATCAGCTTAGTGACTCCGCGGCAGCTCAGCGCTGACAGGTTGCTACGTTATCAGTGTAGCTGCCTTACTTGTGTAGTTTCACGGCGCCAGCTTGAACTATGGGTGCCAGCTTGAACTATTTATCTGTGGAACTACAGGTGCCACAATGACCTGTCAGCGTAGTGACTCCGCAGCAACTCAGAGCTGACCGGTTGCTACGTTATCAGCGTAGCTGCGTTACTTGTGTAGTGTCATGGCTCCAGCTTTAACTACATTGTCAGCATAGTGACTCTGCAGAAGCCCAGCGCTGACAGGTCATTGTGGCACTTGTAGTTCCACAGAGAAATAGACAGGCCGGCACACCGCTAACAAAGGGGGGCATCTAAAGTAGACACCCCAGCAAACCGCTAACAAAAGGGGGGCCTGAATTTTGCGTCTACTACTTAGAAACTATAGCGTCTAAGTACAGCGCCGGAAAACTGCTAATTTAGATGCTTAAGCGTCTAAATTTAGATGCTCTGCAAACGGCTAAGAAGGGTGCATCTAAATTTAGACCCTTACAGCGTCTAAATTTAAGTCGGGTATAGGGGTGCAGCATTATCCCAAAAAATACACAGACCAAAAAAATTTAGAAAAACACTTGTAAACCTGTCGACAATGACACTTGTCGACGTAACAGCTGTTGACCTTGTTTATTCCACTATCCACGCCAGCCTGAAGCGTGGCGAGCACAGCGAGCCCCACGAGGGGATGCGTTACGCATCCTACCGACCTTTTTATACACCCACTATCCATGTCTGCGTGAAGTTGATTTCTAAGCCCGAAGCTTGGCGAGCGCATTGGGTAACTTCACATGTATTCCGCGTCCGCTCGCCACGCTTAGGGCTCAGTGGCTCGCTACGCTCGCCACACTATATAAAATCGACTCCATATCGATGTGGATAGTGGGGGTATGAAAAGGTCGGTAGGACACATAACGCGTCCCCTCGTGGGGGTCGCTGCACTCGCTACACTTCGGGCTGGTGTGGATAGTGGGGTTGTTTCAGGAACATTTTCACACCGTCATATCATACACCTGAGACAGTAATGACGACATGTGTTAACTTGATTTTAGTAAAGATTAATTCAAAGATTCAAGAAAAAATTATTAAATAACAAGACAATTAATAACAAGAAGAAAAAAAAATACAACATTTTTTGAAAAAGTTCACTTCTGCACTGGCAGAAACAGCTGCCGAAGTCGACGCAGCAGCCAATGTCGACACAGTTGCCTCTGCCGCGTCACCTTTGTCAGCCTGGGGGTGCAGGGTCAGCACGTTCAAGATGCACTGGAAGGGGTCTTCAACGCCAAGTGTCTTCCTCCAGATGAACTCCTGCAGCTGGCACGCAGTCCCCCTTGGTGTCTTATTACGCCACTTGCAGGATCCCCACAGTCTTTCTATATTCTGGTTGTGAACCCCGCTCTCCGGATCCACAAAGTGGTACCTGTGATTCACTCTGGTGTGGTGGTACCCAGCCTGCTCCAGTTGGTCCGTCATGTAGGCCCTGCAGCATTCCAAATAAATCGTCGTTCCCGGTCGCATGTGCCTCTCGATGGCAGCCATGAGGGTGCTGGCATCCCGCCTCTCGACTGCCGTCAAAAAACACTCTCCGGTCTTCCTGGAGATGTCCCTGAAGAGCATGTGGCTAACGTTACTCTTACGTTTGACGAAGAGACTTTGCCTGGGCCGCCAATTTGCCGCTGAGGCTGCGACAGGAGGTCGACGGTGCAGGCCTACCTCATTAAGTTGTTGTACTGTACAGTGGTGGCCTGGGAGACGTCAAAAGCGGACGCTAGTCAACTCCTCAGCCCAGCAGAAGACAAAACGTATGAGGGTAACAAAGGTCAGATGACACCCTCTAAACCACTGAACAGCACTCAGACTAACCTTTTTTCCACAGCTGCGGATATGGCAGCGCCACATCCGCTCCCTGATACTGAGCCTCATAGGGTGCCCATTGGGGCAGGTCTGTGTATCAGGCAAGAAATTATGGCCCTGAAGAAATCCCACCGCCTCCTCCTCAGGCTGGGGCAGATTAAATAGTGTCAGCTTCTCAGCAGCCATGACTCCAATACAGTACGTGTTCCTCTCAGAGAATATAACAGCTGACTGACTGCGTTAACTGCGTACTGCTCAATCTACCAGCTGACTGACTTAGGTGCGAGAACAAGATGCTGTTTCTAACAGGGACGCTACTTCTGACTACGTTGACTACGCTAGACCTAGACGCTGTTTCTGAATACGCTAGAAATAGATGCTGTTTCTGACAACACTAGTCATGGGTACACACACTACGCCGATTTTGACAGGGACGCTTACGCTGACTACGTACTTCCTACGCTTACTACACTACGCTACTTCTGACTGACTACGCTGGTCGCGCGGAACACACTACGCTGCTGCACTACCACGGAATTCTGAAGGGGACGCTACGCTAAGTGAGTAACTGCCACCGTGAAACTAGACAAGTACCGAGTTTTTTTACGGCACCCCTAGGCCAATTTTTTTTTAGAAAATAATACAATATTAAGGGAATTGTGTTTATATGTGATCCTTAGGTTCAGTTATATATTAAAGGGTTCTATTTGTACACAAATTTTATGATAAAATTCCATAAATAATTGACCATACATATTTCATAATTTGAGTTGGTCTTAGACCACACAAGAGGGTTTTTGTTGTATTCTGCACACACTATAAAACTGATGCCATTCAATAGATGGTGCAATGGATCACTGTGCATTCGTTTATACCCGTGGGGGTGCCATCCTGACCAACTATTTATAATGGTTAAGAATAGAAAGAAAGAGAGGAAAGAAGCTATTTATGGATGCACTCCTAACAGACCATAGATATAAATTGCAGATTTGGTACTTATGTAGTAGACGGGCGCCCACTAAGCAATTTGCTTAGTGGGTTATACAGCGTAGGAAAATTGCATCGCATCGCATGGGCCATTTTAAGGGCTGTGCGATGCAATGCGATTTTCCTATGTAATTTATTCACTGCTCACCTAGCCCCGGGGGATCGCATCACATCGCATGCAATTTTATAGGGTGTATGATTCCATTACATTAGCTATACAATAATATCATTGTATGACATACAGTGAGGTTTTAGGCACCCCCCTCCCACTATCCACACCACCCCAAAGCGTGGCGTGCGGCGGCGGAACGTGTCCTCCGACCTTTTTCAAACCCCTACTATCCACGTCGGCGTGGAGTAGATTGTATATAGTGTGCGAGCGCAGCAAGCCACCGAGCCCGAAGCATGGCGAGTGCAGCAGAATATATGTAAAGTAATCCACGTCCCCTCGCTGGACTCGCTGCTCTCGCCATGCTTCGGGCTCGGTGGCTCGCTGTGCTCGCCACACTATATAAATTCAACTTCATGCCGACGTGGTAGGGTTATGAAAAGGTCGGAGGATGCGTTCCACTGAGCTCGCCACGCTTCGGGGTGGCGTGGATAGTGGGGGGGGGGGGGGTGCCTAAAACCTCATTGTATGTCATACAATGATATTATTGTATACCTAATGTAATGGCATCGTACACCCTATAACATCGCATGTGATCGCATGAGATTTTGCGGGATGTGTGATGCAATGCGATCCCCCGGGGCTAAGAGAGCAGTGAATAAATTACATAGGAAAATCGCATCGCATGGCCCTTAAAATGGCCTATGCGATGCAATTTTCCTAAGTTACCGTACGTATGCAAATTGGGCGCCCGTCTACTACATAAGTACCATCGATTTATTTCTAAAAATTTTGGGGGCTCCTTTTATCTTTATTAAACGTGGATTGGATAAGGAGACAACCACAAGGTAGCGAAATAAGGGGTTAAAATTACATTGACATACACACACGTAGTGAAAAAAAGAAATAAATTGTGTGATTAAGGTTTAAAATGTAGGGAGAAGTAGCTGAAAGTAGTGGTGCTTGGTGTACTAGGGAGAGAATTCCCACCAGGATATTGGAACCAGTATTTGATGGATTCAATTTTATTGGTCATTTATTATGAATTCCCTAGTTACAAATTTGATTATTGCCTTAATTGGCTGTTTGTTATGTAACAGGGAAAGTAATAGTGTGTACACACGGTGCGATATGGCTTCCGATGTTGCCGATATAGTGAACATCGGAAGCCATATCGCATGCAGATCTCATGGTGATTGTATGCTCTTTTAGGGCTTGCAAGCCCGATGCGCTGCCTATGCGCGCTCCCGTGTGAGTGAAAGTCGGCGGTCAAATAGAGGGAGCAGCCAAGACTATATAGTGTAGATCTGCACTATATAGTCAAAATTGTGCAACTGCATGCATGCCGTGCGATGCGAGTCCCGATGCGATCTGATCGCATCGGGACTCGCATAGCACGGCATTTCTCACCGTGTATGCACACCTTAAATCTCCACATAGAGCTATTAGGGCTAAAATGGAAACATTTAATTTAACTCAATAGTAACTATGGGGTTTATTCTAGTTCATTCTTTCTCACAAAATCCTTCTTAGATGGACAAAACCATGTGCACTGCAGGGGGGCAGATGTAACATGTGCAGAGAGAATTAGATTTGGGTGAGTTATTTTGTTTCTGTGCAGGGAAAATACTGACTGCATGATTTTACACTTCAATATAGATCTCACTTTGAAGAAAAACCCCACCCAAATCTAATTCTCTCTGCACAAGTTACATCTGCCCCACCCGTAGTGCACTTGGTTTTGTCCATCTAAAGGTGCGTACACACGGGGGGAGATATATTGCTAGCAATATATTGCTTGCAATATATTGCTGAGCAATATATTGCTCAGTGTCTCTTTTTCAACAAGCGACCAGAGATGGTCGCTGTTGAAAACGAACCTCTGCCAGGGGAGCCGCAGAGGTAATTAGCTGGTCGCAGGAGCAAGCTCCTGCGACCAGCGATTACAATGGGGCAGAAAACGGGAGCGCGCACCCGGAGATTTATCTCCGGGGCACACTCCCAATCACTGGCAATATGGTCGCCTGCGACCATATTCCCAGCGATTATAGCACCTATCTCCCCCGTGTGTACACAGCATTAGAAGGATTTTGTCAGAAAGAATGGACTAGAATAACCCCCTATTTCTCAGGTTGGCTGTATGCCCAGACAGGCTGGAAGAGAGTGTTACTATTAGAGTATATATAGTAAATGAACCAAGGAGCAACGGTGACATCTGCTGGAAATATATATATATATATATATATATATATATATATATATATATATATATATATATATATTTATTTTTTAAAGCAGTGTCAAGACTCTGATGATTTCGACCTGAATTTTTGCCCTCTATTATGAGGGTATTGGTTTAATATATGAGCCTGCTATGCGGAGATAAATATCCTGGTTTAAATTAAATAACAGACACGCGGACAATACATTTCCTGCACTTACATATTGACAGTCTACTATCTGACACTACAGTAACAGGACACGTGTTTCGCTAGATATGCTTATTCAAGCTGACCACAAGATTGTCTCCAAGTTTGAATATCTATTAGAGCGTCCAGCCAATGGCTAGGTCCGCTTAGGTCACAAGGGGTAATTGTGCCAATCATATGGCTAGCCATCCGGCATCCATTTCTGCCCTGTGCTGCGTGTCTGGCGGCCGCACCCCCACTGTGACGTCATCCCGCCGGTCACATAGTACGGACGGCGGGTCACGTGTCGGGTCACATGGGCGGTTGCGGCCAATCCTGCGGCTCTGTAGTCCGGACCCGAAGTATGTCTGGTTACTGAATAACCCTGGAATCTGTATTGCTCAATATACTACAAATCAGCATCGTATTAATAAACATATATATTCTCTGACTGCAGGTGAAATCTTGTACAGTATGTGTATGATTGATAAACCCGTTCTCCAATTTCCAATTTGTTATTGTGTGACTATTCATCCTATTGTATTGGCTGCCCTGTGGTATACCTTTATACATGTTGGTGTGGGGCCCTGTGTTGTGTATAATGAATTGGCTTTCTTATCTGTGTATATATGTATTTGATAATATACATATGGATGAATGGTATAGTGTGAGTTATCTATAATTTATCATTAAATGTGTATATTGTGTATGTGTGTATTGTGCTTGTGTACCATAGGTGAATAGAATGGGTGAAAAAAAAAACCAAAGTGTGAGTCAAAATCATTACAAAACGGGCATCATAATGTGATAATGTAAAACGGGATGGAGGAAGGGTGGAAGGGTGATGTGTGCCATAATTAGGGCCACTGTAAATACATTTGGGTGTCCAGAAATTTCTAGTGGGAGATGTGATGTGTGTATATTTTATCTTGGTTGGTAAGAGAGAATAATTTTTATTCTGGCTTTAGTGATTATCTGAGTGAAAATAAGAATAAAGGTAAAATTTGGTGTCTAAAATTGAATGAACAGTATATAAAGTGTATGTGACCACTGTAGGTGAGTGAGCGAGATTCTTATAAGTACTCTCTATCCCAGAATTGTATGCAATTATGTATCTTCCTAGACACTGTGTATCTGGAGAATCTGTTAGACCTCCTGATTTTTCTTTAAAGTATTATTATGCTCAGTATTGCGTATCTCCTTGGTAATTATAACACAATAATCTGACAAATACTGTAGGTCAGTAGTGGGTCAGTATATTGGTATATCAATAGGGTATTTGGTGGAAAGCTGGTTTACATGTTTATTATATCTTCAAGTGGTGGATTATATAGGAGGGTTTGTATTGATTATGCGCTCCTTATTCGGTGGTTGAAAAAAAATATTACTTAATCCATATTCTGGCCCGAGAGGGCTGGGAGGTTGATGATAGATGACATTTTTGGTGGTACATATTCCACTATTTGCAATAGTATAGGATTTTGATGATAAATCCATATTCCATCGTGAGAAGGGGTAAGAATGAAATTTCAAAGATAGATATGTGTTTCGTCACAGGAAAGGTAAGTAAGATTTTGTAGATAGGTGTGTATTTCTTCACAAGAAAGGTAAGTAACTGTTGTATTCATTCAGGCCTTTAGGTTCTAGGCAGTCCATCAAAAAGATCATTTTGGTTTCGATTTTTAATAGCTCCCTATCCAGGTCTCCTCCTCTGATTCTGAGCTGAACGTGTCTCATTCTGAATACTTTCAGACCTGTGGGATCATTGTTGTGGATCCTCTTAAAGTGTCTGGCCACGGGAGTGAGGTTTTTTAAATTGGCTTCTTCTTTCATAGCATTCCATATGGAGCCAATGTGCTCAAGTACTCGGACTTTGAGAGGCCTCTTCGTTGTACCCACATACATTTTTCCACAGGGGCATTGAAGTTGATAAATCACCCCAATGGTAGTACATGTGATCAATCCCTTGATCCTCCATACTTTTTCAAATTTGTCTATGTATGTTTTGGTGGGTATCATATAGGTACAGGCTTTACAGCGTCCGCATTTCTCTGACCGGGATCCTTGCCGGAGGCAGAGAATCTCAGTGGAAGCAGAGGTTACATGCCCATGCTCATCAAAGATGTGCCGAAATGTATTGACAAAGTCTCTGTATGAAGACAGGAATGCATCAGACCTCTCCCATAATGGTGAAGCCCAATCCAGGGCAGATCCAGACAGGAGAGAGATAATGTAGGCAACTTTAGTTCTCTCAGTAGGAAAGTTGCTGGGCTGTAACTCAAATTGGATTTCGCACTGGTTCAGGAAACCTCTGCAAGTTTTTGGGTTACCATCAAACTTAGTTGGAGTGGACAGGTGAAGGCAAGGAGCAGCAGGAGTCACTAGAGGAGCAAATTCTACTTTGGAAGCATGGATAGTCTCTGGGCCACTTAAAGTGGTCTGAATTTTATACAGCCTGGCGGACAGACCTTGGAAACACTGGATCATCTGACCTTGCGCCGCTTCTTGCTGATCCAAGCGGGCACTGAGAGTCTCTGGACCACTGAGAGTGGTCTGAATTTTATCCAGCCTAGAGGACAGATCTTGAAGGCATTGGAACACTTGACCCTGGGCTGCTTCTTGCTGGTCCAATCGGGCAGCCAGTTGTTGCACGGGGCTGGGTGGTGACGCTTGGCCTGAGGCTGGATCCATCTGGCTAGTGCTTACTGTCACTCCAAGGGTCTGAGTCGCAGAGACTAAGACCTCTGGTGGGGACCTGGACCGATACCGGAATCAGGGAGGCTGAAGAGGACCCTTGCGCATGTACAATGCGTGACAGTGACCCAGAGACAGGAAACAGTCAGATATAAAATACAACCAGATTTATTAGAATGACAGGAAGTTTGTATAACGGCCAGTAAAGTATGCAATATGGAATAACACAGGACAGTGGAATAACACAGGATATGGTGAAGATGATGATGGAACATCGGAATTACAGATGATGGTAGAACATCGGATGATGATGGAACATCGGAAATCACAGATGATGGGAGAACATCAGCTCAGGATTGGAATCCTGGAGCTTGGCTTGGAACCAGCAGGTGAGTCTGGCAGCGGACACGGAATCACAGGAGATAGTAACCTGTATGATCACAGGAGATGGTAAACCTGGATGGTCACAGGAGATGGTAAACCTTGACAGGCTCAGGAACTGGAACACCTGGAGAGTCACGCTGCAGCAAGGAGAAACAACGCCAGAAGGAAACACTTGCATGTAGAAATGACAACTGAAGCACTAGCAAAATGCAGGAGTCCTCCTAGCACCTTTATACCTCCAGGACTTGGCTGGCCAATGACAAAAGTAATAACGAGTGCAGCTGTAGTGAGCTGAGGCATCAGGTAAGATTGCAAGCCTTGCTGCACAGCTGCAGCATCAGGTAATTACTGGAGAGACTGTGGGGAGACACTTGAAGGTAAAAATAATGTTTGTTTTACCCGGATCGTGACACCCCCAAGGGGTGTGGTATGACACACCGACAGTCGGGATTCCGACAGTCATTTCTCTGATGTCAGAATCCCGACTGCACAGCGGGGGGAGTGCAATGAAGCCCCTTGCGGGCTCGCTGCGCTTGCCACACTGCGGGCACGGTGGCGAGCTGAACTCGCCACCTATTTTATTCTCCCTCTGTGGGGGTCGTGGACCCCTACGAGGGAGCAGTCGGGATTCCAACGTCGGAGTCATGATCTGTCGATCTTCCGACTGTCGGGGAGCCGTCCGGCAACCCCCTCAAAATGACAGAACAAATTAGGACACAATGGCTTGGAGATATACCTTTATTGGTCTCATGCGACACACTCTTCAAATACTATGACACAACATTACGTATTCTGAGGTCCTCCCTACTGCAGGAAACACATGTGAAAATATTACAAAGGGCATATATATCCCCTGCCCAGAGATGTCATTTGTTCCTGAAAAATCGGGATCCTGTGTGAAATGTGGTATGTCTTCGGCAACTATTCTTCGACAATGTTTGGTCCTGTGGAGAAATAAGAAAGTTTTGGCATAAAGTGATAAATTACATCTCCACCACACTGGACTCCAGAGTTCAAATACACCCCTTCCCTCTCCTCTTTGCCAACTTTGACGTGTGGGAATTACAGTCGCATAATATCACAATGATTCCTTTCTTAACAATGGTAGTCACAGTAGCCAAAAAGCTTATAATGAAATCCTGGTTACTCAAATCAGCTCCTTCAATAGATTCCCTTACTCAATTTTTGACGCGCACAATGCAATATGAAATGTATGATGCTCAACTGCAATCAACATTAACGATTAAACTACGTGAATGCTGGAGACCCCTGCTGGTTGAGTGATCAGCGCAAACACTCCTCTGACAAACTACTTGGAAGATAGATGTGGGCGCTGACATAGATTAATATAATCCCCCTGCTCATGTATAAATTATTGTGGGAATGTTAGAATTGTAATTATAAATTCTACCTTTACCTATCTCACTTCAATAAGAGCTTTTGACTTGTGCTCCCCCCCCCTTTCTCGCCTTTTCGTATTCCTTCATCATAACCACCCCCCCCCCCCCTCACCTCTCTTTATATATGTGTATGCAAATGTTGTTCTATTCTATAAAAGGGCCAGGCGATACTATGGTCTGTGAATAGCCAATTGATGGCAAAGGTGAGAAATGTTGATTTTGCTGATAACAGTTACTGTTATGATGACTTGGTTTATATTCACTTTCCTCTGTTGTTGAATGGTTAGATGACTCAAACAGACAATGTTTATGTCGCTATGCTCAATGCCTGCTTGGATTGTATATTTATACATTATTTGTAATACTTGAAAACCCTAATAAATAAATATATATATATATATATTTAAAAAAAAAGCTAGAGATAAATAATACTGTTAACCCCTTACATATATATGGGTGTATTCAATGCCGGAGGCAAGCTGTGACAGCGAGCAGTGCTGCCTGCTCGCTGTCACAGCTCGCCCTGTCAGTATTCAACTGACCCCCCTACATATGCCGATTCTCCCTCGCTCTGATTTTGGAGCAAGGGGTAATTGGCGTATGCGGCCGCAGAAACAGCGAGACTCGTGGCTAAATGCAGCGGGCTCCCGGTATTAGCCGCGGGAATTTCTGTTTGGTGGAATCCTCGCTCTCAGAGGGCAGCAAGGATTCCCTCAGAACATTAAATAGAGCGGGCGGCACGGGGGTTAAACAGTGAGGATCCCTTATTTTCAGCGATCCCCACCCTTTAACCCCCTCACGGCCACATTGAATTTGGGCCATATCGTGAACAAGTAAAGCTAGATGTGAATTTTGCCAGTATTTAATCCCTTCAAAAACATACCTTTTAGGAAGCATATTTTCACCAATCATTCTAATATAGGTCTGACAGAAGTCACAATTATTTTTAGAAATAAGCAGCATTTTAATAATTTCCAGTATGAAACTTGGGTCAGTCCAACTAAGCTTGGACACATACTGTAAAAGCCTTTGTAGGCCCTGATGTATTCATTATATTCTTTATTGAACTTATAAAAGCAGATGTTTGCTCTTTGTTGTGAAGGTCATGTACGAAAGTATTATAGCAAAAACAAAGCAATTATCAAAATTGCAGTTTATTGACGTCATTTGGGCTTGAGCTTTATAAAAGTAATTGACATAATTTCAATCATTTTAAAAAAAAAGTTTTCTGGGTGTCATAATGTGAACATAAAGATGTAATAGTATAATGGCCATTTTATAAATAGATATTGCTAATAGTATTTCTCATTATATATTTTTATAGTTGTTCAGTGCTGGTCTCGGAGTACTAAAAAGGTATTTGTTTAGATTTATGCAATCAGAAACTGGCTGTATGATGATTGTGTGAATAAATACTTTGCGCTGCTAAGTGGATAATTAGTTGTGTGAACTGCGTTTAAGTTATTTATACTTTATATAAAAAGAAAAAAACAGACATACATGACATAATATGGATCAATTTTTACATAAAATAAGTTAAAATATTAAACAAGCAAGGTGGCGTTAGTGTAGCAATCAAGATTAGTAGTTGATGTGGCGATTTCCGTGTTAATTGGGATGGGTTAGTCAGGGGTTAAATCCTGTTGCTGGTAAGATGGTAATATCAGACAGGTAATTGGGGAATGACAGATGAATTATGAAAGCACATGAAAGCCAATTAGCGAGTAGATGGTAAACTCACAAAGTTCAGGCACATATGTGTCTCCAATGATAAATGGCAATAATGTATCTCACCCGCTGCTTCGTATTAATGAGTTTGCTGTAGATGAGCGGGGAGCCGGACACTTTAAAATAAAGTATATACATTTGTTTGTGTGAACATTCTTCTCTAATCTTTGGCCCCTAATAATTTTGTGTTTAGTTTGATACTAATTTATCAAGAGGCTATTAATGTATGCATGCAGTGCTTATGTATTAAGAATATTATCCCCAATGGCTTTGGTTATTTTCTCTCTCTCTCTCTCTCTCTCTCTCTCTCTCTCTCTCTCTCTCTCTCTCTCTCTCTATATATATATATATATATATAATTTTTAGAGGCAGTCCGCACTCCAATCAATGTAGGGAGAGGGGGGGTGCTCCTACTGATGGATCAACATCAAGGTATAGGGAAATTGAAGAGGGCACTCACCAAGTAGTAAATCATCAACTGGTTTTTATTGTCATCTGATAACCAAGCGTATCGACGTTACGTTACGGTCCAATATAGACCATCCTCAGGACTAGGTTCAGCATTACAAACAACTGTAAACAGACTTGCGACCTGGCATCCTTCCTCCTAAGAGGACACATCCACACTGCCTCACCGGGTCAGCATATATACCCCTGGACAGGAAGTGATGTCAACACTAGCTGTTCATTGGTCCCACACATAAAAAACATAAAGGTCGTAATATTGGAAAGCATATAACTAAATAAGCGCTGCACTGGCATCAATTAAGGTGCTCAGCGTGTAGGAGTTGAAGTGCGGCGAAAAAAACATATGTTCAGGCACTCTAAGTAGCAAAAATAGAAAAGACGCTGGTCCGGAAGTGCGCGATGCGCTCCACCGGCTCAGCAGGATGTGACGATTTGCGTTCCACTAGCTCAGTGTATACGCGTGGTTATAGTAACCACAATGTTGTTTCCGCCTGCATCCTAGGCGGAAGTGACGTGACGCTAGGAATAGCTTGTTTCTAGCATGGCTACGTTGTCATAGTAACGTCAGAACCGATAGCGTGAATGTCAGCAGATTAATACACAGCGTGAGGAATGATTGGCATACGTCTGTCAGCATGACTATATAAATTTAAACGACCATATGTAGTGTAGGAACTGGGGCAATAGCCAACCCGGGTGGCAACACCAATACAGTATAAATATAATTACACAAAAGAATATAACAAAGATTATTTACATAAACAAAAAGTGAATAAATGTGCAAAAAAAATGCAAAAAACCTCACACTGTCTATGACAGAACCAACATTATATGCTATTTCATATTGAATCATAGTCTTCTTATTATGACTATTAATAATTTATAAATGTTTCTAATATACAACCATATAATGTAGTAAACTTGTAGACAATGAGAAGTTTAGGCTGGTGGGGAGAGACAAAGTTAATTTCTATAAATTTACAAATTTTTGAATATTTTATAATTTTTATATATACATTTTTAAGAATTTTTAAATAAAAATGAAAATTGAAAAAAAGGGGGTTAGGATTATTATTATTGTTCCATATTGGAACATTTCAAGATGGTACGTCATTAACTAATACCCAATATTAAAGCATATTAGTAAGTCCCCAATTCAGATAAGAACCATATATCAATACCTGATCAAATTTCAATTAGTGGTACATAGTACCTGGTTAGTAAAATCTGTACCAATTCAGTATAAGGCTCTGTTAGTAACACAGATACTAGTCAGACATATATATAAACATAACTTAATCAAAAAAGGAAGGAAAGAACGACCTGAAGACACCCAATACCACTTCAAAAATAAAAAAATCCAAAAGGAAACAATGTAAAAATTAATCAAAAAACTGAAGAAACAGGAGAAGGGTTTGTAGACAAGATCAGCGTAAAAAGATTGATAGTGGATTGTGTTCATTAAGTCCACGAGGGGACAATGTGTCCAGGTCATGGATCCATTTAGACTCCCTCTTCTTAAGCATGGTGTAGCGGTCACCGCCTCTAGCAGGTTTGGGTATATGGTCTATCAACATACAGCGGAGGCTGGCAACGCTATGGCCCAAGGCCAAACAGTGTTTTGCAACTGGTTTATCTGTGCTCTTCGTTTGTAATGCTGACCTAATAGATGTCCGATGGTTCGCCATCCTTTCACGAAAACTTCGCTTTGTTAGACCAACGTAATATAGGCCGCAAGGGCAGATGAGAATATATATTACGTGGTCCATACGACAGTATAATCAATGCCGGATCTGGATTTTTCTTCCACTGTGTGGATGGGCGAATGTTGGCCCTGTATTTAGTGATCTGCATGTTATGCAGTCACTGCATCGAAAACATCCGTTTTTCGGGGGAGGCAACCAACAATCGGCTGAAGTATTAGGTTGTATCAACGGTCTCATTAAGAGATCCTTCAAATTACGTCCTCGCCTGTATGCACACATAGGAGGGCTTGGATTGATACCTGCAAAGGTCTCATCAGTTGCAATTATAGGCCAGTGTTTCAATAATATATATATATATATATATATATATATATAATATGTCGGTATGGCTGGCACTCTACTCCAATAGTGTCTCAGGCCCAGTGCCCTCGGTGGCGGTGCAGTGTGAGCTGCCCAATGAACAATGATAGACAAACCGCGGCACTCAGGACTTATAGTGATGAAAAACGACACGTAGCCTCTGCAGGTACTGTTGACGTTTCAGCCGGGATGGCTTTTATCAAAACAGCTTACATGGTTATACAATGCGTGCTTACCTCTGTTAGTAGTGCAGGATCAGTGATAAATGCAGGGACAGCGGTCACGTGCCGGCGCCGTGGGCGCTCTGGTCATGATGTCATTGTCAGAAGGACGTGTTGCCGTGGCAGCGCGTCTTGTTGTGCAGGTATCTATAAAGTTTTATTGAAAAAGGAAAAAAAGGTGAATGAGCGTGTTTAAAACTTCTAGCAGTGTACCGCTGTCTCTAACTCACATCAATGGTGCTGCAATCAAATCATCACAAAAACATGACAGTGCTCAAACTTTGACAGCGGGGTACAGAAATAAAATATACAGAATTAAAATATACACTTAGACAATGATAATAAGAGCGTGATATAACATAAATGGATGCAAAATATATGCAAACAAGAAATATTAAAGATATTGCCTTTTGACCAGGATACTGCTACTAGTAATAAACTCGGAGACATATGTAAGCTTGAGTCTTCCCTCATAGTTTTAAATTATATAGCTGCTATATACCCAGAAAGCCAGTGGATGACTTTTAAGCAATAATGTCAAAAATCCGTTACATATATGACGCTAACATTTTGGGTAACATTTTTAGATGACCGTGCCGGTGGGGAAGCTCTCCTAGGTTATCCCCACCTATACTTTTAGATGTTCTGTAAGGCTACTATGCATGCTGCGTTCAAATAAGTACCTATTAGTTCACAGAAACCAGTGTAGTCCCAACTGCTCTTTGAGACCCCTGGGAGCAAGTGTCCCCAGCTTGTGGATCCACCTGGTCTCAAGCTGGAGAAGTTTCCTCCCCCTGTCTCCACCTCTCACCAAGGGTGGAACATGGTCCAGAATCATGTATTTGACCGATGCCAAAGGGTGACGTGCTTGTGGGTAATGTCGGGCCAGGGGTTGATCGCTTGTGCCCTTAGTGATGGCCGCTCGTATGGCCGAGCGATGTTGCGCCATTCGCTCCTTGAATTGCCTATCAGTTTTGCCTATATAGGCTAGAGAGCATGGACAAAAAATTATGTATACAACATATTTTGTTGTGCATGTTAGGAAGTGTTTAACGGGGTAGCGTTGGCCCGTGTAGGGGTGGGCTATTGAAGACCCTGTTTGCATGTAACTGCACGATGTGCAGTTAGGGCACCGGTAAGTTACATCCTTTTCTAGTTTTACCCAGAAAGTTGCTCTTTTGTATTTTGCCCATATTGGTTATATTGGTCTTAACTAAATAATCCCTCAGATTTTTTCCCCTTCTGTATGTGGGCATCAGGGATTTATCACTCAAATTCCACTCTGTGTCAGATTTAACTATTGGCCAAAGCTTCTTTACTCTCTGTATTCTTTTACAAGATTCATTGGTAAATAAATTTACCCAAATGAACTTGTATTTTTTATCCAATGGTTTTGTGGAGTCTAATAGCTCAGCTCTAGTTTTAAGTAAGGCCTTTTGTTGTTGTTTCAATAAATCAGAGCGTTTATACCCCCTCTCTACGAACTTTTCTGTCATAACAGATAGCTCATGGAGTGCTTCCTCTCTCTCGCTGACTATCCTTAATACCCGGAGGTATTGGCTGTATGGTAAGGACATTTTATTATATGTAGGATGTGCGCTACTTACCAGAACGTAATTATTACGGTCTGTAGGCTTTCTGTAGAGGCTGGTTTTGATACCTGATGGATCTTTGGAGACCTGGACATCCAAAAAGCTAATTGTGTCAGGACTGATAGTATAAGTAAACTTTACAGGACTGTCTGTCTGTGCATCAATCAAAGATTTAATTTCTGTCTCAGTGCCAAGCCACAATAACAAGCTATCATCAATGTAACGAAAATATTTTAAAATCTTCTGCTCCACTGAAGAACTACCAAAAAACAAATCCTTTTCCACCTCAAATATAAAGGCGTTCGCCAGCGATGGGGCCACATTCGACCCCATCACCACGCCCCTCGTTTGTAGGTAATGAGCCCCATCGCAAAATAAAAAATTTTTGCTGAGTACCAGCTCCAACAACTCCATATAAAATCTAAGTCGGGACCCACATACTGGTCACTGTTGGTAAGATGCCGGCGTACCGCCTGTAGGCCAGCCTGATGTGGAATACAGGTGTAAAGATTACACACCTCGATTGTGATCAGTAAACAATTGGAGAGGAGTCGGCCCATATCTGCGAGGGCTTGTAATAGAGACGTTGTATCTTTCAAGAAGGTGAACATAGACTGAATGACTGGCTGTAAAAACCATCCAGGTAGACCGATATCGGCTGGAAAATGGATCCCCTTGCCGAGATTATCGGCCTACCTGGGGGCCTAGTCGCGTGCTTGTGCACCTTCGGGATGGTATATAATATGGGTTTGATGGGAAACTCCACAGTTAGATACTCTTTGCAGGCTTCCGAGCTGAATCCTTCCTGAACTCCTGCGGCGAGGATTTTGTCTACTTGTTTCTTATACACCTGGGTAGGATCGCTCTGTAATTTGGTATAAGTGGCAGTGTCTGAAAGCTGACGCTGTATCTCCATCCGATAATCAGATAAATATTGCACGACAATGGAGCCACCCTTGTCGGATTGTCGGATAATAATGTCCTCATACGAGGCCAGTTGTTTCAATGCTGTGTGTTCAGCCTGGGTCATGTTCCGCTGGGTGAGAGTTTTATGGGCTGGTGATTGTGAATCTTCTTCAGTGAGACGTGAGAATGTTCTTAATGAAGCGTTAATGCTGGGTGGGTCAAAAAGAGATCGTGGCTTGAACTTGGACAAGTGCGGCGGGATGGTGGATGTTTGCACCATCGATGGCGAATTCTTGAAATGTTCGCTTTGTCGAATTTTTCTATTTAATTGGAATAATTCAATTTTGTTTTGTAATGGATCTGCTGTCACAGTAGGGATGAATGCCAGGCCCTTTTGAAGGACTCTGGTTTCATCAAAAGATAGAAGTCTTGAGGACAGGTTAAAAACTATGTCCTCCGTGCTCTTGGTGGTTTTTTCACTTGTCTTCCTCTGTCTGAGGTTTTGCCTCCCCCGTCTTGTGAATCTGGGTTTGTACCAGCTTTTTGAGCCTGGGTACGAACCCCTAAAGGGCGTGAACCAGAGGTGTCGCTTCGATCTCCCAAATCACTATCACTACCAGTGGTGGCCGTGTTTCTGAATGTCTTGCGTCTGTAGGGTGGGCGGGCCTCATCACTGGGGTGAGCACCTGTAAGCCAACTGTACACCCTTTGAAATTCATAATCTTGGTCGACTTTGAGACGTTTAGACTTTTTAAACTTTATCAGTTCTTCTGTGTACTTGTCGATGTCATTCTTCAGTTTGGTGGACCAGTCGCTGGTGGTATCGGCCACTAATTTTGGTAGATGGATTTCCTCATAGGACTTGTATTTAGTTTTGGAACTCTCAAACTCTTTTTTGGATTCCTCGATGACGAGGAGTAACAAGTCAAACGAACACTTGTTCAAAATGGATGTCCACTTTATGCAAAATTCTGCATTATACCTTCCAATAGTGGGTGTATTTTTTATGAGAAACCCACGGGGAATTTTTCTGTCCCGATAATAATTGGAAAGAGTAAGACCGTGGTAGAAAAAATCTAACTCATGTTTTTTCAATTTGAACAGGTTTTGTACAATGTCCTTAGAAATATCCTTACCCTCCAACAAATTAACAGCGTCGGCAAAAAGAATCCCCTCGGCTTCTGACTCAGAATAACTGTAGACAGTGCCTGGGGTCAGGGTTACTCGTTGGTGAACAGTTTCTGCCATGGCTGAACGGCAGACAGTTCACAAAATCTCAATCACTACCACTGAATGATGGAAAAGTGCAGTGCATTTGTGCAAACAAGCGTCTGTGCAAAAAAAGTCAATATCCACTGGATGCAGCTATTGCTCTGCTGCTGATACAGAGTAATGGATAAAGTGCTGGTGCAGTTCCTGGAAAGTGGCTTGTGCAAAATGTGACGGATCTAAAGTGCTTTATGATGATAAAGTGCTCTTGTGCATCCGTGCAACGTGCTGATGCTGCTGTATACTAACTGAGATTAAAATCTCGATGGAAGGTGCCTTGCCTTGGGGCTGGGAAACACGCGCTCACTCCTGGTGTTGGCGGTATCCTCACTCCACATTCAATATGTCGGTATGGCTGGCACTCTACTCCAATAGTGTCTCAGGCCCAGTGCCCTCGGTGGCGGTGCAGTGTGAGCTGCCCAATGAACAATGATAGACAAACCGCGGCACTCAGGACTTATAGTGATGAAAAACGACACGTAACCTCTGCAGGTACTGTTGACGGTTCAGCCGGGATGGCTTTTATCAAAACAGCTTACATGGTTATACAATGCATGCTTACCTCTATTAGTAGTGCAGGATCAGTGACGAGTACAGGGACAGCGGTCACGTGCCGGCGCCGTGGGCGCTCTGGTCATGACGTCATTGTCAGAAGGACGCGTTGCCATGGCAGAGTGTCTTGTTGTGCAGGTACAGTATCTATAAAGTTTTTTTTTTCAATAAATACGGCACGGCAACGCGTCCTTCTGACAATAACGTCATGACCAGAGCGCCCACGGCGCCGGCACATGACCGCTGTCCCTGCTCTCATCACTGATCCTGCACTACTAATAGAGGTAAGCACGCATTGTATAACCATGTAAGCTGTTTTGATAAAAGCCATCCCGGATGAAACGTCAACAGTACCTGCAGAGGCTACGTGTCGTTTTTCATCACTATAAGTCCTGAGTGCCGCGGTTTGTCTATCATTATATATATATATATATATATATATATATATATATATACTTGCAGGGGTTGGAGCGGCACTCTCAGCAATAAGAAGAAGCAAGTACACGTTGTTATAAGAGCGACGTTTCAACGTCCTTTATTTGGACATTTTCTTCTCCAAATAAAGGACGTTGAAACGTCGCTCTTATAACAACGTGTACCTGCTTCTTCTTATTGCTGAGAGTGCCGCTCCAACCCCTGCAAGTATACTATCCATCTGTGCAGGCACCCAGCCTCCATCACCTGCATAATTGCTGTGGATCGTGCCGGTCTTCTGGACACATATATATATATATATATATATGTAGTAGGTGTGGGATACCGCACTCAATAGACTCTTTGTTCAACTCGGCGGTGCTCCACTTTTAGAGGCAACTGAGTCCCAAATATAACAATATTTTAATGAAGCAGGCACTCACCATAGGCAATTTTCAAGGGTTGAAGCAAGATTTATTCAGTCATAGCTGTGGTCGACGTTTCGATCCTCTACAGGGACCTTTGTCAAGACAACAATATCCAAAGGACTGGAGGCACAAGGCAGTGACACTTTATCCACACTGCCTTGTGCCTCCAGTCCTTTGGATATTGTTGTCTTGACAAAGGTCCCTGTAGAGCAGGCTTTCCCAACCACGGTCCTCAAGGCACACCAACAGTGCAGGTTTTAGTGATATCCAGGCTTCAGCACAGATGGTTTAATCAGAATCCCTCAGATACTAATTAAGTCACCTGTGCTCAAGCCTGGATATCTACAAAACCTGCGCTGTTGGTGTGCCTTGAGGACCGTGGTTGGGAAAGCCTGCTGTAGAGGATCGAAACGTCGACCACAGCTATGACTGAATAAATCTTGGTTCAACCCTTGAAAATTGCCTATGGTGAGTGCCTGCTTCTTCAAAATATTGTTATATATATAAGTAGGTAGACCCCGGCACTTATTCCAAATGTTGCCGTAATTAAGACAAGAAATGCTTGGGTGCCATCCACGGGTTAAAGAATCCCCATATAATTATAGAAGTAATAGCGGCACTTACAAGACTCGTTTGCAGGAAAAAAATCAGACTTTAAGCTGAAATAAAGTCCAGGACACACCTCCACCAATCAAAGCACTGCAGGCGTCAGGAGGCACCACCTGTGGCCACGCGCAGCTGAACAAGTCCATCAGCCCGTTGCCACAAGCAAGACGCCCCAAGGCGTCGGCAGCACCTTCAATAAATTAAAAATACAATCCAATAGAGGAGAACAAGTGCATAGATAAAATATAAATGTCCGCACACTGCAACATATATAACAATAATACAATTGATGCCCATCATCTAAGGCTCATAAATAAATATCACAATATATATAGAAAATAAAGCCACAGACTGGTATACTTAGAACACAATAGGCAAATACCAATATGTAATTCAAGAAACATGCATTATCAAGGCAAATATTTCACAGAAAACAATGCAAGCCCAGTTTCTCATTTAGTCCTTTAGGGCAGGGGTTCCCAATCTTTTTGTAATCATGGCACCCTAGAGTATCAGAATTTTTCCACGGCACCCCTAGGCCCCCCAAAAATATATATCAAATTAAGTAGATTGTGTTTATATGTGCTTCTTAGGTTCAGTTATGTGGTAAAGGGCAGGATTTGGTTCTGATTGTACACATTTTATGATTGGCAGCCACCAGCACTGGTTTTGTCCAGAAATAATGGATCATAAATAATTTGAATTGGTCCTGGACGACCAACCCGAGGCACCCCTGCAAGTGTCCCGAGGCACCCCAGGGGAGCCTAGGCGCACAGGGGGTTATTTTGGTTCACTCTTCCTGACAAATTCCTTCTTAGTTGGACAAAACCATGTGCACTGCAGGTGGGGCAGATGTTACTTGTGCAGAGAGAGTTAGATTTGGGTGGGGTTTTACTTCAAACTGAGATCTATATTGCAGTGTAAAAATAAAGTAGTCCGTATTTTCCCTGCGCAGAAAAAAAATATCTCACCCAAATCTAATTCTCTCTGCACATTTTACATCTGCCCGCCTGCAGTGCACATGGTTTTGTCCATCTAAGAAGGAATTTGTCAGATAGAGTGAACCAAAATAACCCCCACAGTTTGGCAGTTTCATTATCCATCTACTCTCCATACAAAGTAATAATCTGCTATTGCCTCCGTGTTTCAATGGAGGTAGATGGTCGATACGTTTAGTACATAAGCTGGCTACATTGGGCCCTGCTTGGGCACAATGTTGGGCTACTGGCTGATCACTAGTGCCAGTAGCGATAGCCGCGCGAATGGCCCTTCTATGATTAGCCATTTGTTCACGCACCGTAGTGTAAATTTTCCCCACATAGAGATGTCCACAGGGACAAAATATTACATGAACCACAAATTTGGTGGTACAAGTGATTACATGATTAATATAAAACTTCCTACCGGTGTAGGGGTGCACCACATGGTTACCTGTCAAGAAGGAACTACACATCGTGCAGCCAATACACTGGTAACATCCAATAGATTTGGAAAGAAAGTGGGGTGTATTTTAGTATTAATGGTAAATTCTGACGCATCTATTTTTACTAAATGATTGCGAAGATTCAGGCTACATGAATAAGCAGGCATCAGTCTCATATCAGTAAGCGCAGGAACAGTTTTATTGATCATTAAACAAAAAATAATTCCTGGCGAGAACCAATTTAAGTAGAGAGAGAAAAAAGGAATAGATGTCCCTTTAAATCTCGGATTGTCCGTAATCAGCCTCTCCACCGCATCCATCCCCGCATCCTGGGGAATGCAAGTGTAGAGGCTGACAAGATCAGCACTGACCAAACACAGGTCTTGGTGGATGGCTCCAATATCCTGCAATTTAAGGAGCAGGTCATTGGTATCTTTCAAGAAGATGGTGTACCCTGGACACAAGGATTCAAGAGGCTGTCTAGGTTCACAGAGATTGGCTGAAAAAGGGACCCCCTGGCAGATATTATAGGTCTGCCAGGGGGGTCATCCAATCTCTCTCACAGAGTGAATCTGAGTTACAGCGTGAAACCAGGTCAGCATCTATCCCTTTAGGGACATGAACTCGCCCCATAGTGCAGCATCCACCAAGAGATTTAAAAGGACATATATTCCTTTTTTTCTCTCTCTACTTAAAATGCTGAGCGTACGTCGAATAACTAGTGGCCCTGTGGAGACGGTAGCAGCTTTGGATAAGATGATTCTACGTTTTGTAGTAAGAGGCTACCGTATATACTCGAGTATTAGTCGACCCGAATATAAGCCGAGGCACCTAATTTCACAACAAAAAACTGGGAAAACTTATTGACTCAAGTGAGACCCTCACTCGAGTATAAGCAGAGAGGGGGCTTTTTCAGCATAAAAAATGTTCTGAAAAAGTAGGCTTATACTTGAGTATATATGGTATTTTTTTTTTTCAAAACTTTTTTATTGAAACATTGTATACATACAATAAACAATATCTGTTGAACATTATGCATTGTTTGACATTCATTGAGTCATTTTAGCATTTTACATAGTTTTATATTTATGTGTCCAACCGTCATAGCTTTTAACAGTTTATCCAGGTGTCATTTTTGTAATGCACTTTAGCCAATTATCATTCAAGAGGAACAGGGGGATCTTGGGCGGCTATTCTTGTAAGGTACCATGTAGTTGATTTCAGGCTGGCATGTATCATTTTTCTTGTGTTAAGCGGTAGGGTGGGTATGTAAGATTCCCATAAAGGAAAAACCTCTCTACTTGTTTGTTTTTATCTACAATAGCTTCTACCCAGTCCATTCTGAATAAGAAGTGGAATTTTGCTAAAAATACGGGAAGTTGTGGGGGTGTATGATCAATCCAATTTTGAAGGATTGTTTTCCTTCCTGCAGCGCTCAAAGCTAATAACAATTTCTTGTTCTCTTTCGTTATGCGTATATCTGGATCTAATATGCCTAGGATTGCCCATTCTGGGTTCATGGGGATACGTATAGCTAGTTTATCTTCTGCATAACGTTTTATCAAAAGCCAAAAGTGTCGTATTATTGGGCAGGCCCACAGACAATGGAAGTTATCTGCATTTTCCGTGTGGCATTTTGGGCACGTATGGGTATTAGAGGTTCCTATGTGATATCTTCTAATGGGGGATAGGTACGAATTATGGTAGATGTTAAGAAAGAGTTGTGTATACATGCTGGCTTTGAGGGTCTGCCGAGAGTAGAGAAGACCTTTTTGCAGTCGTGCTATGTCTAGCGAGGGAAGGTGTGTTAGCCAGGTGGACATACCTCCTTTTATTATAGAGTGGTCAATGATTTGTCTTAGGTAGGTGTAATGTATTGATATGGCTTTGGAGGTTGGAACTGGGTAAGATAGCATAGTATCTAGGGTATTAGACCAGTCAGCGTCTGCGAAATGGTTAATAACATGCGAAGTATAAAATCTAGCTTGTACAAATGCCAGTGGGTACGGACTGACCGTAGTATATTGAGTTGATAATTCAGAGAAGCGAAGAAGGCGCTTTTCCTCTCTCATTGTTAGCGATCCTACTGAGGTGATACCTGCCAGTTTCCAAGCGTTGAAGGGGTGAGCAGCCATGCCGTCCAAGAATGCCGGGTTATTTAGGAGGGGTAGGTGGAGGGAGTGGTATTGGTTCAAGCCTGCTGCATGTCGTAGTATGTGCCATATTTTCCTAGTGGTCCATAGGAGTGGGTTATGTTTTATATTTTCGGGTATTTCTTGGTCGTGTTGGTGTAGAAAGCTGATTAGATTGATATTGCCTAGGGATCCTTGGTCTAGCGTTGTGTTTGTGTATATTGAACTACCGTGTAGCCAATCCCTTAAATGTCTGAATAAGGCTGCATGATTATAAGTGGTAATGTCAGGAAAATTTATGCCTCCATTGAATATTGGTTGAGTAAGTTTTCTCATAGCTATACGTGCCCGTCCATTCTTCCAGATACATTTTCGGAAGAGCTTTGTGATGTTTTGGGTATCTTTTTTCGTTAGCAGTATAGGGAGCATTTGTATGGGGTAGAGTAATCTAGGGATTGCTACCATTTTCAGTAGATTTGCTTTTCCTAGGTATGAAAGCGGGAGATGTTCCCATTTGTTAATGTCATTGTTTAGGGTGTTAATAGCTTTGGTGATATTTAAAGTGTATAGGTTTGCAGGATTACGTGGTAGTAAAACCCCTAAATATGGGATATGTGATGTTTGCCATTTTAGTGTAAGGTGGCTTGCCCATAGGGGGGGGGTATTGGGTCCATATAGGAGCATAGCTTTCGATTTGTCTATGTTAATGCTCAGTCCAGTTATGGGTTCAAAGGATGTTATTTTATCTAATAAGAGGGGTAGTGTAGTCTCCGGGTGGCTTACGTAGAGGAGTATGTCATCGGCGAATGCCGATAGTTTTAGCTCCTGCGATCTTATTTTTACTCCTTTAAATTCTGGCCAATTGTGTAGTGTGCGTAAAATGGGGTCCAGTGCGATATTAAATAGGAGGGGTGATAAAGGGCATCCTTGTCGGGTTCCTTTTCCTAGTTTAAAGCGAGGTCCTTTACAACCATTTATTAATAGTGAAGCCTGTGGGTTTTGGTATATAGTGTGGATGAAGTTTATGAATTCTGAGTCAAATCCCCTTTTTTCCAGAACATAATATAGATGTGGCCATAGTATTGTGTCAAATGCCTTATTTGCGTCTAAGCTTAAAAGCATATTTCTCGAGTGTGGGGAGTCGTGGGAGGAGATGATTGCTGCTATTGCCGTATATATGGTATTTGATGAAAGATTTGGAGGCGGCTAAAGCTAAAGTAATATCCATTAGTAATCTGAATGCCTGGTTGGCAATAGAAAATGTAATACGAAGTATGACAAATGTGTGGTGCCCTGGATTAATAAGTTCAGTACACGGAGATGCGGCATCAGTAAACGCATGAAAAAGTTTTGGTCAATTAATAGTACCGATAAGGATATTCCTACGCTTACTGATTCGAGACTGATGCCTGCTTATTCACGTAGCCTGAATCTTAGGGATCATTTAGTCAAAATAGATGTGTCAGAATTTACCATGTATACTAAAACACCCCACTTCCTTTCCAACCCTAATGGATGTTACGGGTGTTATGGGTGTTACCATGTGGTGCACCCCTACATCGGTAGGAAGTTTTATATTAATCATGTAATCACTTGTGCCACCAAATTTGTGGTTTATGTAATATTTTGTCCCTGTGGGTATCTCTATGTGGAGAAAATTGACACTACGCTGCGCAAACGAATGGCTAATCATAGAAGGGCCATTTGGGCGGCTATTGCTACTGGTACTAGTGATCAGCCAGTAGCCCGACATTGTGCCCAAGCAGGGCTTACATATTAAACTTATCAATCATCTACCTCCATTGAAATGCGGAGGAGATGGGAGCAGATTATTACTTCATAAAGAGAGTAGATGGACTTGATAATGCATGTTTCTTGTATTACATATTGGTATTTGCCAATTTTTTTGTAAGTATACCAGTCTGTGTGTTTCTTTTCTGTATATATTGTGATTTTTATTTATGAGCCTTAGATGATGGGCATCAATTGTATTGTTGTGAAATATGTTGCAGTGGGCGGACATTTATATTTTATCTATGCACTTGTACTCTCCTATTGGATTGGATTTTTAATTTATTGACAGCGCTGCCAGCGCCTTGGGGCGTCTTGCTTCTGGCAACGTGCCGATGGACGTGTACAGCTGCGTTCGGCCACAGGTGGTGCTCTGTGATGCCTGCAGGGTTTTGATTGGTGGAGGTGTGTCCTGGGGCGTGTCTGTGTATTTATATTCTGTCTGTAACCAGTTGTACTTTGCTCCCTGATGTCAGATTAAAGTCTGCTATTTTTCCTGCAAACAAGTCTTGTGAGTGCCGCTAATACATCTAATATATATATATATATATATATATATATATATATATATATATATATATATATATATATGTCAAAAACAATAGTGTTAACACAGCGCCCAAATACAAATGGTAAAATAATAAAGTGGTATAATGTAGTATATGATGTATACTTACAATCATGTTCTACTTTTGTAGATTCATATAAAAAGTGTCACACCCCTGATGAAGTCTCATAAAGAGATAAAATGTGTCGGGTAATTGTTATAATCTCAAGAAAATTCTTCTGATACAAGATTAAATTCCAAGAGAAGGTTTTTTAATAAATGTTTTATATTTAAGACTATGGGTGACATTTATTAGAGATCGATGTTGGGTTTTTGGCGATTTATATCGCAAAAACGGCAGTTTTTTAATTTTTTTTCCAAATCTACTACTCAATGGGTGGCGATTTGCGGAATAAATTGCGCTTTTTGCCGCGAAATTGAACTTTCTAAAAGTGCGATTTTTTTTAACTCCGGAATTCGCATCCAGATGTTTTCCCCATTGAAAAAGATACAATTCGCATTTTTAATGAGATGTGAATTTGGAAATCGCCCAAAAAAATGGTCTAAAGTTCCAAAAAAAAATAGACCTGATCCTGACTGGCGATTTGGTCAGAAACATGGTGATTTTGTCAGAACCATGCACAGATCATTGTGATCTGTGGTTCTTTGTTAAAATATGTGTAAAAGTAAAAAAAAAAAATGGCGTGAGGTCCCCCTCCTGTACATAACCAGCCCCGGGGCTCATTGAGCCGGACCTGGTTCCAAAAATACGGGGGACAAAAAATCTGGGGGTCCCCCGTATTTTGAAACCAGCACCGGGCTCCAACAGCCCCCAGTGTCATGCCACAGCCGGGGGACACTTTTTACACAAGGTCCCCCGGCCGCACCATGAGCACCGTGGCTGGTCAGCCTTGGACGGGGTACCTGGAGGAGTGGGGACCCCCCCAATAAAGGAGAAAGCCGGTTCAGCCCGCTGTCAGTGCGGGCTGTCCGGCTCTGCTGCAGAGAGACCAGCGCTGGATCCTGGATCGGTATGTATAGCGGTGTAAAAGTGAGGTGTGTGTGGATGTGTGTGTAATAAAGTTTTACTTTTCTGTGTGTGTGTTTTCTTTTAACATTCTTTTTACAGGTGAACTACTAGTCCCAGCGGGCCCATTAATGCCCCGCATGCTGGGACTTGTGGTTCTCCAAGTCCCAGCCTGCGGGGGAGGTCTGCTGGCACTTGCAGTTCTCCTGTATTAAGCAATGTTAGGAATGAGAATTTAACCATATCAGGCCGGCGTCCAATGGCCAGGGACGCCGTGACAGCCCCGGGCTTCAGCCCTGGACGGGTGAAGCCTGGGGGGGGGGGGGACCCCTTTATTGGGGGGTTCCCCACTCCTCCAGGTACCCTGTCCAAGGCTGACCAGCCACGGTGCTCATGGTGCGGCCGGGGGACCTTGTGTAAAAAGTGTCCCCCAGCTGTGGCATGACACTGGGGGCTGTTGGAGCCCGGTGCTAGTTTCAAAATACGGGGGACCCCCAGATTTTTTGTCCCCCGTATTTTTGGAACCAGGACCGGTCCAAGAGTCCGGGGCTGGTTTCAGAAATACGGGGGACCCCTACGCTTTTTGTCACCCGTATTTTTGGAACCAGGTCCGGCTCAATGAGCCTGGGGCTGGTTATGTACAGGAGGGGGGACCTCACGCCATTTTTTTTTTTTTTAAAACAAAATCGCACATTTTAACAAAATCGCACCTTTTCATGACTACAAAAATCGCACTTTTCATCCCGAAAATCGCCCTACATCGCACTTTCTCGCACTTTTCATGCCGGAATACACACCTCGTTAAAAATGCGATTTTTGGAAAAAAATGCGATTTTAAAAAACGGCGATACAGGGCGATTTGAGCAAAAATCGCATTTTCGGAAAAACGGTCAACACAATAAATCTCGCCCACTATCTTTGTTGGTTATTTTTAAATAAGAAAGAGGAAAGACATTAATTATTTTACCATTTGTATTTGGGCGCTGTGTTAACACTATTGACTATTTTTGACATTAGATTGGGTGGGTCCCTCTAGTAGGGGATCTAGTGTTAATAGCGACCTTTCTTATACATAGCATATATATATATATATATATATATATATATATATATATATATATATATATATATATATATGATTTATAGTTGTATCCACAATATTTTTTTGCCGGATTTCTCTGCGGTTATCCACGACAACATTCACATGTCAATATTTTTAAACACATGGTCTATAGATAGACAGTACAAAGAGCAGCCTCCTTTTAAATAGCTGGGTTATGGTTTGGAATATAAATTGATTCTGTTGCAGAATGGAACTTTTTGGCAACAGTGTATCTCAGAATGGTTACAATATAAACGTTCTCCAGCTAGACTTAATTGTCTTAGCATGTATATTGCCACACTTTCTTTGTAGACTGTCAGCACTAATGTAAATTGAATTCTGATTTTTAGGGTGAGTGTTTAACCCTCCAAACGGAAAGAGAACACACCCAGCAATCAGCATCAAATATATGTGTGCAACTGACCTCCTGCAGGGACAATCTCCTGCACGCACAACAGACCACTCCGTGAATTCAGATCACAAACATGTAACCACCATATAAGCATAAAACACATACTGTATATTGAATACACCTGCCAGGTACACACACATTCCCTATGATAAATGCATACAAGGGTCACCACTATTCAGGCCCTCAATCTCATTGATTGTTATGCCTGGAAAGTGTGCTATATATTTATTCACTTGTGATTGTCTGTATGGATCACCAAGGGGTTAGTTTACACATGCGTTGATGTGAAATTGCCAACATTAACTCCTGGGCCTATGGGCCATATTCAGATGTGGATGGAGTAGCAGCTCATGCAGAAAACTGTGTAACTTATGGCTCTGTGGATGAGTATTGTTATGAACAGGGCAGCCAAGAGAAATCCTGGACCCCGGTACAACAACTTTCCTGGGCCCCCATAGATGGAGCTTCCGCACACTCTGCCAGCGCTGGCTTCCCCAAGCCATCATGGGGTCTACGGACCTGCTGTTACACCACTTCTTCCATGGTGGTCACTGGGACAAACATTTACACTGTAATGACTATTACACGTCACACACCCATTACATATAATACCACATGTTATAATGCCCATTACACATTATACCACACACTGTAGTGCCCAGTACACATTATGCCATACACTGTAATGCCTATTACATATAATACTGCACATATTATGCCACATAATTTCTGCTGACCTAAATGCTCATTGAAATGGGTTTTATGCTTAATGCCAGGGGTTAACATTCTCTGCCAGGAGTTAACCTGCTCTGCCAGGTGATACATGCTCTGCCAGAGATTAACATGCTTGTTGCCATGGAGTTACATGCTCTGCCAGGGGATACATGCTCTGCCAGGGATTATCATGCTTGTTGCCATGGAGTTACATGCTCTGCCAGGGGATACATGCTCTGCCAGGGGTTAACATGCTTGTTGTCATGAAGTTACAGTACATGCTCTGCCAGGGGTTACATGCTGACTTCCATAGTTGGATCTCAGCCCCAGCGGCATGCAGGGAGGCAGCAGACACAGGGCACCCAGCCACCCACCTTCCACCTTGTAACACAGTGACCTGGACATGGGTGGGGAACCAGGTCTGGCACTGCTGGGCTGGAGACATGGCACTGGCCCCTGCTGCTGGTGGCAGCTGGGATGGGAATGGGGGGAGTGTGATGAGCCGGATGCTGTGGAGTGGGTGGTACTCCAACGGGAGGTGAGGTAGCCTCTTTCTGTCCCAGCTCCCCCCAGCACCCAGGGACTACCTACCCGAAGTATCCTCCTGTCACTGAGCCACGGTAAACTCACATGGCAGACTCTCAGCAGGCCCTGGAGGCAGAGAATGGAACTCCGCTCAGAAGGACCTCTGTCATGCTGTCGCCCGCACGCCCACCCTCGTCCGCACTCCTGCTGATGCTGCTAAACAGCTGACTCCGGTGCACTCAGACCCCATGCACCCACCACCAAATTAAAAGAAACCTGTGTGTGTGTGGCAGGACCCGGGCCCCCCTGACAGGCCCGGGCCCGGGTAAACTGTACCTTCTCCCCCCCTCTCGGCAGCCCTGGTTATGAATGAGGAGTAATGGGTTTTGCTGGTTGATGCATTTTGTGCTGCTGGGTGATGGGTGCTGTGCTGGGAGAGGGGTGCTGGATCAGAGGCAGAACTAGCAGAGGCAAGGCCGGACTGGCCATCCGGCCCTTCTGGTAAATGCCAGAAGGGTCGATGGCCGTGTGGGATGATTTTGTGCATGTTTTTTCAGTGCTTACAGCACCGGCGCCGCCTCCTGTGTATAACGCTGGTCGGCCACGTAATTTACATATTGACGTCATGACGCAGCAGCGTCATGACGGGACTGCCGCTCATCTAATCCAGCCCCCTCCTCTGAGCAGCGCATGTGAGGTGAGGGGGATCTGTGTTGCTGGCCACATAACCGCGATGTGAACCAGCTTTAATATGCCGCGGGCGGGAGAAGGTGACCGGTGGGGCCGCATCGCAGAGCCAGTCGCAGTCATCAAATGTGGTGGATCCATCCTCCCGTGCTGCCTGCTGCAAGGTGCCGGTGGTGAGTGTCCTGAGTCAGACTGCAGGGGCTTCTGTCTGGGTCTCTGCTCCCAGAACACTGATGTGTGTTATAGAAGCTTCCCCCTAAGTCTCTTACTGCACTTTTTGAATCCAGGGAGCCTCCCTCCCTCTCCTCAAAGGCATAATGTTTAATGGGCATGCCACCATGTGTAGTGGGTATAACGAATGGTGAAGACTTACATGTAATGGGCATTATTGTGTGTCTATGTCATAATATGTAATGGGCATAACATATTCTGTAATGGGCATTATTATGGTGTGTTCCATAATGTGTAATGGACGTTACGGTGTGTTCCATAATGTATAATGGGCATAATGGATTGTGTAATATTCTGTAATGGGCATTACGGTGTGTTCCATAATGTGTAATGAGCATTACGGTGTGTTCCATAATGTGTAATGGGCATTATGGTGTGTTCCATAATGTATAATGGGCATAATGGATTGTGTAATATTCTGTAATGGGCATTACGGTGTGTTCCATAATGTGTAATGAGCATTACGGTGTGTTCCATAATGTGTAATGGGCATTATGGTGTGTTCCATAATGTGTAATAATAATGCCACACCTCCTTTCCATGAGACCATGCCCCCTTTTCACCACGAGGCTTCGCCGCACAAGGGTCCCACCTACTGCGGGCGGGCCTGTGTGCTCAAAATGCCAGGGCCAATTTCTGGTCCCAGTCCAGCCCTGAGCAGAGGCGTTAAGGAACACCAGCCAAATCTTGCCTAGGGCATCAATTTAGTTAGGGCCAGCTCTGCCCACAGTAGTAGTGCTCCTTTCACATTATGCTCACAGTAGTAATGCTCCTTATGCAGGATTGCCCAATTTCCAATTTTAAAGCACTTCGGGGGGTGTGCTTGACGCAATTTGCAGGTCTTCAGGAGGGGGTGGGGCTAAATAATGCAATTTGCATATTTATCCCTGCCACTGACCCCAAAAAGCAGCGAATCGCAGGAAGAAGAGGGGGGGGGGGGGGGCACCAGTTCCCCGGTTGGTTGCCCACCTTTCCGGAGGGGGGAGGGAGACCCAATTTTTGGGAGCCTCCCGGCCATTCAGGGAGGGTAGACAACCCTGCATTATGCCTACAGTAGTAGTGCCACATTATGTTGAATGTGCTCTTTACATGATGACTGTAAAGGAGAATCTACTGTATATTCCTTCCACTAATAATCAGTGGTGTTCTATCTTATTTTTCCACAAAGGTGAGGGGTTCCCCCCATCTTCCTTTAACTCATATCCTATCGATATTAATCTCATATTCATAAAGCAAATGTACTATCTTACTCATTTAAACATATTATAATTAATAAGTGTCCACATATTATAATTTTACAATGTAATATATAGAGAGAGAGATCTTTTGTTTGCTGCCCATGGGTAGTTAGGATGCCATGTGCAGCGTCCATCTTGGAGAGGCCTCATTACATGTAGACCATCTTTGTACACTATATGCTATAACAGAATGCAGGTTATATCTCACATTCTCATACCACACCATTGAAATAATCACATGCTAAACATATCCAGATAATTCACTCTCTAGGCCTCCCAACTACTGTGGAACTACTTGTGGAAGTCCCAATGTGCCATTGTTATAAGCACATGGATATTAACAAATCAAACGCTATACCAAACAAAGATCTCACTATGCACCACCAGGTATCACACACAAATCATGCTACAGATATGTTCCTATTATAGGGTAACCTTACATGTGTACTGATTATAGCAATATGTAACCAAACATTACCTTAACTAAAACACATTATCTAACATGTACACAACAAAACATAATTTCAGCTAGATCTACAATATCACTAGCATATCTTATCTCAACTAGGCCATGTTTCTATACTTAGCCATTGTCTCGCAGGGTGGATTCCCAGGTGGGTACAGTATATTCCATGTTGCTGGTCTCCTATTCTACGCCATACTGATACTATACTCAGTCCAACAGTGTGCCCAATACTACAACCCTGGTCCAAAAGTGGAAGTGTTCATACATTTTCGTTCATTGTAAATGTTTATTTTCAATTGATATAAATTGACCAAGCCACTTGTTTTGGTATGTCACTCAGTAGTTATCCTTACACATTCTGCCCACAGTAGTAGTGCCCCATACACATGACCACAATAGTAGTTCCCTCTACACATTATTCTCACAGTATTGGTGCCACACATTGCAGTTGTGCCCCTAACAAATAGGGCCTTATTCTGGTTGGTGCGGGCGGGCCGTACGCGTACGTTCCGGGGTTTTTAATGATCTGCGCATGCGTACCATCTCCAATGCGCAGGCGCGAACACTCCACAACGCTTACGGACGGGTCTCTCCGTGCGAAAAAACCTGTACGCGAGAGTACGGGCATTGGGGGCGGCATAGGGGCGTGTTGAGGGGAGCGGCCGAAATAATGTGGGAAAATGGGCGTAAACATGGGCGTACACGGGGGTGTGCACCAAAAATGAACGGTGCTACTACCGCTCGATCGGCTAAAGCACCGTTCATTTCGGACACAAAACAGGCGGCCGCCAACCGCCACCTCAGACCACCCCTACAGATACCGCATGACAGCGTGCGCCTGGGTTTGCTAATTTACACTGATTACTACTCAAACACATACACCTGAATGTAATAAGCAATGCTGCAGTCTATTAAGTCCAAACCATGATTTCACTACCTGCAAGCCACACACAGCACTCAAACACCTTGGAAGCTTATCTTTCTATACTTCTCGACATTTAAAGGTTTGTTTAATTTAAGGTAAGAATCTTTGTAAGACCTGCTTATATATGCTAAGGTAGGTATTTGCTAAACAGTTATACACATTCACTACGTGCTTTCATAGACTTTACACAGTAGCACACTCAATCTACACAAGTCGACATGTGTCATCGTTTTCACTGTAACATCAACATAAGTTGATCTAAAAGTAACAGCAATGTGGGGACACATAGATAGTGATTAAAATGCAACATTAGAACATAATAAATATACATGTAAGGAGGGTTAAAATGTATTTTTATTAGGGTGTTCATTAAGGTAGACAATTGAGGTAATATAAAACAATAATTGAATAACAATTAGAATAATTCATTTAATTGCCTTAATCATAGTTGAAAGGCTAGATTTGCAGGTCCATATATGTCAAGGGTATGCCAGCGTGCACGGACGTACGCTCACTCTCATGAGCGGTGACATACGCTGAGTTTTCCATTGAAAACAATAGAGACCCATCCGTGCACGGTGGCGTACGCTCAGATAGCCGCAAGAAGTCGGTGGGAAGACGGACGAGAGACGTCTGTAAATGGGGGCGTACGCTCAATTGTACACCACTCCCCTTCGACGTTGTTTCTGGCCGTACGTATGCGGCAGATTTGTGGGTGGACTTAACCTCAACGGCCGCGTACGGAGAGCGTACATTAATATGGAACGTACGCACGTTTGGCCGCACCAACCAGAATAACCCCCATAGTTACATAGTTACATAGTAGGTGAGGCTGAATAAAGACTTGCGTCCATCTAGTTCAACACATATTCTCATAATTTGAATACCCCTTATGCCCACACAGTAGTATTGCCCCTTACTGATTATGTCCACACATTAAGAGTACCTGTCTGACAAAAGGGATAGCTTCTTGGCAGGGCATTGTGGGCGAGAGACTGGACTCACTGCAGGAGAAAGGGGAGGCAAAGCACCTGGCAGGCACTGCCAGCAGTAATGTATATTTATATTTAGCAGTGCACCCGGCAGAGAAGCAAGGCACACTACTAATATGCAGTGGTGTGGGCACTAGTCAAGACCCTGGAAAAAACGACTACGGTATATGATTGTACCTCTTGTCCATGGATGGCTCATTAGCAAAGAGCCTTCCCCCACTCCTCAGATGGTGCCCCTGGGGAGTGCCATCCTGGCCAAGATAAATAACTGTTTTCATTTTTGTAAGGGCATTTTCTGTTTTTATGAATACTGTGTTTTTTAAATAGATAATTGATATATTAATGTTTTAATTATGCAGACATACATATTGAGTTTTTTTTATTTTCTATAGATGCCTCATGCTGCTATCAGGCGAAGGATAACTTAATGTGTCGTGATGTTTGTGATCAGGTAAGCATTTATTTGATTTCAAAGTTATAGTATAATGAACTTATTAGGACATTAGTTTAATTGAATTAGAGAAGACATTTAGGGCCTGATTCAGACCTGTTTTCTAGGCTGCATATACTCACATTGAATGATTTTTCGGTAAGAAAAGTCAGTCTAAATTTCAAAGATTGCCAAAAAGTGGGTTGGTGCTGGCGTCATGTGACGTTATCCACTGTCTTGTGACGTCAGTCGCCCGCCCCAGCAGGCAACAGCCAGTCCGCTTGTAAAATGTATATTTTACCATCCCGGACCTCAAATCAAACCTCACACCAAGGCATAATACAAAGACAACAAAGACATTAAGAAACCAGGTGAGCTCACCTTCCCAGGGCAGCCGAGAGGAATGCCGAGCCCCGGTAAAATTTTTGGGGCATGGCCTAAGTGTGGGAGGTGTGACCATGCCCCAAAAATGTTTAGGGGAGAGTGAAAGAAAACTCTAAAAACTGGAATCTCAGCAGCACACACCTACAGCATGTGCTGTGCTGACAGCAGGCTCACAATGTCAGTGAGACACTCATGCTGAGCCTGCTGTCAGCCCAGCACATGCTGTAAAAGTGTGTGCTACTGTTGCTACCTGGGAAGGATGGAGGGGGGAGAGAGAGGTCGGACAAGGGCCCCTGCGGACCCCTCCAGCAAGCCTGGGCCCAGGTAATTAGTACCCGCTCCCCCCTCTCTGCTGCCATGCACCTTCCCACATACTTATACTATATCACCATTATAATAATTTCCTGCCAGACTGGGGACGCCCAGTGGACCAGGATATCAACTCCAGAATAACCATTAGGTGTTTAAGTGAATATTTTCCCTATATAATCTCAAGAAACATTTGCTTCTTTTTAAACCAGGGCATTTTTTAAATAAAAAGCCATAGTCCTCATTTTAACCCCTTCCCGACAATTGACGTACATTTACGTCATGGTCGGGAAGTACTTCCCGACACATGGCGTAAATGTACGTCATGGCTTGTAACTGTCACCGCGTCTATAGACGCGGTGACAGTTTCAACATGTCTGCTGTCCCTGACAGCAGACATGTCCGTGCATGCCCAGGGGGGGCTGCGATGCCGCCCCCCCGTCGGCGATCGCTGTGATTGGCTGTTCAGTGTGAACAGCCAATTACAGCGTTTTCTGTGTCACCGGCGAATAACGTTCGCCGGTGACACGCGATCGGAGGTGATTGGTGCTGTAAAGTACAGCACCAATCACCGCGGGGTGTAAGGGTGACACTGGTGTCACCCCACCTCACCCCGCCCGCCCCCAAAGGCCGTGATTGGTTCGTCGGACCGACGGACCAATCACAGCCAAGGAGGGGGATTTAAACTAACGGTGACTGCACTGCAGACGCCATTCCGGTCTGGAATTGCGTGCAGTGCGGTCACCGTGCCTAGCTGCCGCGATATACTGACCAGAACCTTGCCAAATACTTACCTGATCCTTGCAAATACCTTGCCTGATTCATCACTGCTTCATCACTGCTTGTAGTGTGCTGGATGCTTCCTGGATCCTGTTACTTGTGACTTCCTGTGTTGTGAACTTGTGCTGCTGCAGTGTAATAGCGTTAGATAGAGAGAGATAGAGAGAGATAGTGTCAGAGAGTGCTATATTTTGTGCTGCTGCAGTGTGATATAGTTATAGATAGAGACATAGAGAGATAGAGAGAGATAGAGAGATATAGAGAGAGATAGAGAGATAGAGAGAGATAGAGAGGCCTAGTGACAGAGAGTGCTATATTTTGTGCTGCTGCAGTGTGATAGTTATAGATAGAGAGATAGAGAGAGATAGAGAGAGATAGAGAGAGAGAGATAGAGATAGTGACAGATTGTGCTATATATTTTTTATATAACTGACTGCTGCCCCCCCTTTTGTGCTGATCAGTATAAATTAACTGATCAGCAACTTTTTGGGGGCGCAGGTTTTTTTTTATATATATATATACCTGTCACTGCTGCTGCTGCAGTGTCATAGAGTGTTAGATAGTGAGAGATAGAGAGAGATAGTGACAGAGAGTGATAGAGAGTGCTAAATTTTGTGTCTGCTGCCCCCGCCTTTTGTGCTGATCACTATATCTGAGGTGATCAGCAACTTTTTGGGGGTGCAGAGGTTTTTTTTTTTATATATACCTGCCAGTTGCACTGTCAGTTGCACCAAAGGTTGTGCACCTGCTGCCCCTCACTGGTAATCAGTGTCGCATCACTGATCACCTTTTTTTTTTTTGTGTGTGCTGTGGGGTCTTTTTTTAATTTTTTTTTTACACACACTGTGATTTTGTGGGTGTCCTGTGGCCGCTGTGCGCTGATCAGTGACGTACATCACTGATCATCTTTTTCGGCACAGGGTTGATCTATTTTTTTTTTTTTTTTTGCTCAAATTCCTGTTGCCTTTGAGCGCTGTTCAGTGACGGACGTTACTGACCAACATCTGTGCTCAATTTTTGGCGCAGGACCTTTTTTTTTTTTTTTAACCCCTTCAATTTTTTTTTTAACCCCTTCAATTTTTTTTTTAACCCCTTCAATTTTTTTTTTTTTAACCCCTTCAATTTTTTTTTTTTGTATAAAGTATTTTTTTTTTCTGCACTACATACACACTACACACTACATACCCCCCGGGTTGAAATAAAGTTTGTACCCCCCCTACACTATACACGTGTTGAAACATTTCACTACCAGTAACACAAAAATAAAAATGGCATCCCAAATGTCATCCCAAATGTCATCCCAGTCATCCAGAAGAATGTATTCAGCGGAGGAGGCATATGCCATGCTTGCTTCTGACTCTGACACAGCCAGTGATGCAAGCGGGGAATTTGAAGGATTCGCCTTAAGCTCCTCTTCCTCCTCTGGTGATGAGGGACCCCCTCAAAGACGCCCCCGTAGAGCAGCTGAGACCCCCCCCCCAATAATTGATCTCGTATGGACCCCACCACCAGACAATTTTGAGCCCCAGGTTCCTGAGTTTTTGGCCATGCCAGGAATCCAATTTGATTCCACAGGTCTCAGAGAAATTGACTTTTTCAAATTATTTTTCTCTGATGATTTTATAAATTTAATGGTGGACCAAACTAATTTATATGCCCAGCAGTTTATTGCTCAAAACCCCACGTCATCATTTGCTAGGTGGACCCCTGTAGATGCAGTAGAGATGATGACGTTTTGGGGTCTGGTGTTTCATATGGGCATAGTAAAAAAGCCAGAAATTAGGCAATATTGGAGTACAGATGTTCTGTACAGCACCCCATTTTACCGTATGGCCATGCCCCGGGCTCGATTTGAGACGATCCTTAAATTTTTGCATTACAACGATAATGCACAGTGCCCACCCAGAGATGATCCCACCTTTGACCGGCTATTCAAAGTCAGGCCGGTCATTGATCATTTCAGTGCCAAATTTGAAGACATGTACATCCCAGATAAATTCATTTGCATAGACGAGTCCCTTATACATTTTAAAGGAAGGGTTAAATTCCGCCAGTACCTTCCCAGTAAGAGGGCAAGGTATGGCATAAAAATGTATAAGCTGTGTGAAAGCACCTCAGGGTACACTCACAGGTTTAGGGTATATGAAGGGAAGGATTCAAGAATTGAACCGCCAGAATGCCCCCCCTCCCTCGTAGGTGTTAGTGGAAAAATTGTCTGGGATTTAGTGCACCCCTTCCTGGATAAAGGTTATCACCTCTATGTGGATAACTTTTACACCAGCATCCCCCTGTTTAAGGCCCTTGGTTCAAGAGGTACAGCAGCTTGCGGTACTGTGCGCAAGAACCAAAGAGGCCTCCCAAAAACGCACATTGCCCAAGTAATGAGAAGGGGTGAAAGCAGGGGAATATGCACCGAAAATATGTTGTTGGTCAAATATAAGGACAAGAGGGATGTCCTTATACTGACAACAATTCACGGAGACAGTACCACCTCCGTCCCTGTACGAGGTACCAGTACCCACACCTCAAAACCTAATTGTATCCTGGATTACAATAGGTACATGGGCGGAGTGGATCTTTCAGATCAGGTACTGAAGCCGTACAGTGCCCTGCGGAAAACAAAAATCTGGTACAAGAAGCTGGCCGTGTATATCATCCAGATGGCACTGTATAACGCTTACGTGCTATTCCGTTCTACCGGCCAGAGGGGGACATTTATGCACTTTCAAGAGGAAGTCATAAAGGGCCTAATATTTGGGAACCAGCAGGCAGAGGGCCCCAGTACTTCTAGTACTGGCCCCCGTATTGTACCAGGGCAGCATTTTCCTGATGAAATCCCCTCCACTGGAAAAAAGGGCAGGACACAAAAAAGGTGCAAAGTTTGCTATAAAAAGGGAATAAGAAAGGAAACTATTTTCCAGTGTGACACTTGCCCCGACAAACCCGGCCTATGTATAAAGGAGTGTTTTAAAATATACCACACATCTATGGATTATTAGGTTCATAATTTCACCGTGCTTCGGGGGTCTTGCTAATGCCACATAGCACCCACCATTCATTCCACCAGAATCTGAGCCGCAAAATCCAAAAATCACTCCTTCCCTTCTGAGTCCTGCCATGCACCCAACTGGTATTTTTTGGTCACATGTGAGGCATTGCCGTACTCGGGAGAAATTGGGGCACAGATTTTGGGGTGCTTTTTCTCCTTCATACCTTCTGAAAATGAAAAATTTTGAGCCAGAACTGCATTTTTGTGTAAAAAAATGTAATTTTTCATTTTCACTGCCCACTTGTATCAAAATTGGTGAAACCCCTGGGGGTTTGAAATGTACACTATACCCCTAGATGAATTCCCTGAGGGGTGTAGTTTGCAAAATGGGGTCACTTGTGGGGGGGTTCCACTGTATTGGTGCTTTGGGGGTCTTGCTAATGCGACATAGCACCCACCATTCATTCCACCAAAATCTGTGCTGCAAAATCCAAAAATCACTCCTTCCCTTCTGAGTCCTGCCATGCACCAACTGGTATTTTTTGGTCACATGTGAGGCATTGCCGTACTCGGGAGAAATTGGGGCACAGATTTTGGGGTGCTTTTTCTCCTTCATACCTTCTGAAAATGAAAAATTTTGAGCCAGAACTGCATTTTTGTGTAAAAAAATGTAATTTTTCATTTTCACTGCCCACTTGTATCAAAATTGGTGAAACCCCTGGGGGTTTGAAATGTACACTATACCCCTAGATGAATTCCCTGAGGGGTGTACTTTGCAAAATGGGGTGACTTGTGGGGGGGTTCCACTGTATTGGTGCAACATAGCACCCACCATTCATTCCACCAAAATCTGTGCTGCAAAATCCAAAAATCACTCCTTCCCTTCTGAGTCCTGCCATGCACCCAACTGGTATTTTTTGGTCACATGTGAGGCATTGCCGTACTCGGGAGAAATTGGGGCACAGATTTTGGGGTGCTTTTTCTCCTTCATACCTTCTGAAAATGAAAAATTTTGAGCCAGAACTGCATTTTTGTGTAAAAAAATGTAATTTTTCATTTTCACTGCCCACTTGTATCAAAATTGGTGAAACCCCTGGGGGTTTGAAATGTACACTATACCCCTAGATGAATTCCCTGAGGGGTGTAGTTTGCAAAATGGGGTCACTTGTGGGGGGGTTCCACTGTATTGGTGCTTGGGGGGTCTTGCTAATGCGACATAGCACCCACCAAAATTCCACCAGAATCTGAGCTGCAAAATCCAAAAATCACTCCTTCCCTTCTGAGTCCTGCCATGCACCCAACTGGTATTTTTTGGTCACATGTGAGGCATTGCCGTACTCGGGAGAAATTGGGGCACAGATTTTGGGGTGCTTTTTCTCCTTCATACCTTCTGAAAATGAAAAATTTTGAGCCAGAACTGCATTTTTGTGTAAAAAAATGTAATTTTTCATTTTCACTGCCCACTTGTATCAAAATTGGTGAAACCCCTGGGGGTTTGAAATGTACACTATACCCCTAGATGAATTCCCTGAGGGGTGTAGTTTGCAAAATGGGGTCACTTGTGGGGGGGTTCCACTGTATTGGTGCTTGGGGGGTCTTGCTAATGCGACATAGCACCCACCAAAATTCCACCAGAATCTGAGCTGCAAAATCCAAAAATCACTCCTTCCCTTCTGAGTCCTGCCATGCACCCAACTGGTATTTTTTGGTCACATGTGAGGCATTGCCGTACTCGGGAGAAATTGGGGCACAGATTTTGGGGTGCTTTTTCTCCTTCATACCTTCTGAAAATGAAAAATTTTGAGCCAGAACTGCATTTTTGTGTAAAAAAATGTAATTTTTCATTTTCACTGCCCAGTTGTATCAAAATTGGTGAAACCCCTGGCGGTTTGAAATGTACACTATACCCCTAGATCAATTCCCTGAGGGGTGTAGTTTGCAAAATGGGGTCACTTGTGGGGGGGTTCCACTGTATTGGTGCTTGGGGGGTCTTGCTAATGTGACATAGCACCCACCAAAATTCCACCAGAATCTGAGCTGCAAAATCCAAAAATCACTCCTTCCCTTCTGAGTCCTGCCATGCACCCAAATGGTATTTTTTGGTCACATGTGAGGCATTGCCGTACTCGGGAGAAATTGGGGCACAGATTTTGGGGTGCTTTGTCTCCTTCATACCTTCTGAAAATGAAAAATTTGTAGCCAGAACTGCATTTTTGTGTAAAAAAATGTAATTTTTCATTTTCACTGCCCAGTTGTATCAAAATTGGTGAAACCCCTGGGGGTTTGAAATGTACACTATACCCCTAGATGAATTCCCTGAGGGGTGTAGTTTGCAAAATGGGGTCACTTGTGGGGGGGTTCCTAAATTTTAGCATCTTATGGTGCCTAGAAACCTACATGGTGCCTAAAAAATAATCTCATAAAAAGGAGGCTCCAAAATCAAGTAGGTGCTCCTTCTATTATGAAGCCTGTGGTTTGGTCAACGTGCACACTAGGGCCACATATAGGATATTTATGAAAACAAAAGAATTGGGGGAATCAATTTTTAGTCACATTTCTCTAGTAAAATGTACTGTGTTCCTTAGAAAAATGTATTAAAATTGCAAATCTGCAAAAAAAATGAAATTTTGAAATTTCACCTACACTTTGTTTTAATTCCTGTGAAACACCTAAAGGGTTAACAAACTTCCAAAATGCTGTTTTGAATACTGTGAGGGGTGCAGTTTTTGAAATGGTATCATTTATGGGGGTGTCTCACATACAAGTCCCTCAAAGTCACATCAGAACTGAACTGGTCCCTAAAAAAATCAGTGTTTGAAATTTTCTTGAAAATTTGAGAATTTGCTATTCATATTGTAAGCCTCCTAGTGTCCAAAAAAATTAAAAGGAAGTTGAAATAATGATGGAAACATAAAGTAGACATATGGTCTATGTTAGTTATTAACTATTTTGAGTGGTATGATTATTTGTCTCACAAGCAGAAAATTTAACATTTTGCAAATTGCTAAATTTTCCATTTTTTTACGACATTTTGGTATTTTTCACAAAAAAACACAGACTGTATCGACCCAAATTTACCACTACTTTGAAGTACAATGTGTCACGAAAAAACAATCTCAAAATCACTGGGATAAGTAAAAGCAAAAAAAAGTTATCCCCACTTAAGTGAGACATGTCAGATTTGAAAAAAAGGGCTCTGTCAGGAACGCAAAAACTGGCTCTGTCAGGAAGGGGTTAAAGGACTTTGATTATATGTAATTGAGGAATTATTGTATATTTTATTCTCTCTGAAAATATATAATTATCCAGTATGCAATTTCATTGATAAATATTAATTCTCTTTTATAAACACTTTTTGTTTATGTGCAAAAGTAACGATCATTCATTTTGCACCCTCATGCGCAGTCTTATTTCCCAATAAACCATTATTCCTGATAAATCGGAAAAATTATATAGATCTGACTCCATTTTCCCAAAATACGAATTATGCGACATGGTTTATTTACAGAGACAGAACAGCACAGCATCATAGAAGCAACGGAGCGTAGGAGGCCGGGCTGAGGTTGTTTCTCATCATGGTTTATGCTGGAAAAGTCAGTTTGTCTCATCTTAGCTTCAGTTGTCAGCTCTCATTCAGCCCAGCCCCCGGCACTCAGTTCAGCTCTGGTCACATGGTACAATATATACCTGATTAAACCAAGTGCCGCCCTCCAGTGGCCGCCCCCCAGGCAAATGCCTAAAGCTGCCTAGTGGTGGCACTGGCCCTGAATATGCCACATTATGTTGTGCCCCTCTCTGTATAACAATCAGATGCATCTGTCCTCCATGCATTCTCATAGAGGGGAAAATGATTTTAATAAACATTTTAATTTTACTCCTGATTCCTATATAATAATGTTGCAACAATTGAGACTGAAGACTGGAAATGTCTGGTATTAGGATATTACGATATAAGCTATATTCAGTGGCGTTACTATAAATTTTGCTCCCCCAAGCCAGAATATTTTTAGGCGCCCTTCTCCCTAATGCGTAATGCATAGCTGCTCCCAGTGCCATGGAGTTACCACTACCCTGTACTTATATCCAGCAGCTGGCAGGCAATAAAGCTGCAACAAGTCCGCACTCACCGGAGGGAGGAGCTGGATAACCGGTTGTCCACCGCTGCTGCCATTGCCGATAGGTCCCGCTGATGGTGCTTCCTGGTGCCCGCCGCTGCTTAGGGACTGTCGCTCGGCCCGCTCCCCTAACAGAGTGGAAGAGAGCTCTCATCCTGGGGAGCCACGGCGCAGGCTTGTGAAAAGCCGCCTGCCGGGTACTCAGAAGCAGCGGCAGCACTCACACAAATATATAAATTTGGCCACGCCACTGCAGCGGACAGCGGCTGACAGCTTGCATTGTAGCGCTATGTGCCGTCGGGGCGAGAACTAGCGCTGCTGATTTGAAAAGACCGTCCGGATGCTGATTGGTTTACAGAATTCAACCAGTCAGTGTCTGCCCGATCTTTTCAAATCAGCAACGCTTCCCGCCCCAACGACACATAGCGCTACAATGCAAGGTGTCAGCTGCTGTCGGGATAATCCTCGCTGTTGCACATAGGTGAGGGGGGAGACCTGCGGCAGCCTAATGTCAGTGACGGGCCCCGCTGACACATAACTGGACACAGTGGCAGTAGCTATCCTGTGCCGGGCGCCCACCGCTGGCCCCGCTCCCCCAAGCCGCTGCGGGGGCTGCCACACGATAGCTACGCCACTGCACATATTGTATACTTTTGACTAAATGTAAGTATTTTGTTAGTATAATAATTATATGAGATGAGTAATAGACCATACACACGGTGAGATATGCACTATTTTTCTATTCTATTTTGCTTATAGAAGGCATTGAATGTTTTTACAACTTTAGATGCAGATTCGATCCCAATGCACGATCCCATGTAGTGTAAATTGAATAGAAAAATAGCCTTGGTAGTCAAGACTATATAGTGGAAATATAATTGTAGTGCAGATCTAGGGCCTTATTCTAGTTCACTCTTTCTGACAAAATTCTTCTTAGATGGACAAAACCATGTGCACTGCAGGGGTGCAGATGTAAAATGTGCAGAGAGAGTTAGATTTGGGTGAGTTATTTTGTTTCTGTGCAGGGTAAATACTGGCTGCTTTATTTTTACACTGCAATATACTGTAAATCTCACTTTGAAGTAAATCCCCACCTGCACAAGTAACATCTGCCCCCCTGCAGTGCACATGGGCCCTTATTCTGGTCGGTGCGGATATATCCGCGTGCGTTCGGCCCGCCGATGTTTTGTGTCTGCGCATGTGCAGAGGCGTCTCTGCGCATGTGCGAGCGGGGCGTACGGCCAAATCCCGCATGATCGGTGAACACTCCGAACAGGGGGTGGAGAGGGGCGTGAAGGGCTATTTGGGCTCATTACCATATGCATACGCCCCGCGTTTCATGGGCGTTCCCATGCAAACGCAGGGCGTACGTATGGTAATGCAGTCGTGACGCACGTGTAGGGGGCGGACATATGACATCGCCGGATGTCAGCTGCCCGCCCAGATCCCTGCTTTTGCACGGAAACATGTCCGTGTGGTCTGAGGTTGCGGGAGCTGGTGGAGCATTCGGTCCTGCATTCGATGGTCTGCGACCATCGAATGATGGGGGAGGTTCCCTTAGATGGAGGAGGCGTATTCCGTGAAAAATACACGTGCGGTCCGTTCGGACAGCTTCTTAGCGCATACGGACGGAGTTGGCGATCCGTATGGAAGGCGGGGTTTCGCACGCACGGTCCTGGCCGCATATTCGGCTCCGGCCGCACCGATCAGAATAAGGGCCATGGTTTTGTCCATCTAAGAACGATTTGGTCAGAAAGAGTGGACTAGAATAAGGCCTCTAATGTGTTCACTGCAGCTTTCGATTTGATGTCCATCTCCCTCAAGCCATCTAATCTAGTGCTGATCTAATAGCAAATCTAATAGCAAATCGAATGGAAAATTGAATACAAAATAGTGGAAATTGAACACGAGTAGAAAAAACTTCAGAGCATGTCAAATAGTCCATATATAATAGAAATCGAATCGAAAATGGAATCGAACCGCGTGTACGCACCTTAAGTGTGATAACTTTAAGTGTGATAACGTGTGACACACTGATGAGTAATTGTGATAACAATATCAAAGAATTAATAAAAAGCTAATTTGACATTTAAAATGTTCTTCTTTTTTTTGTAGATTTTGACATCAAAAAGTGAGTCTCGCCAGAAACATTTGCTGCAAAGGGCACCAGATTATTGTCCATCATCTATGGTATGGTCTCATTATTAGTATATACCAGCTTGAGAAATGTATTTATTATTTGTATAATATTTTTCTGTTGTTGAGGAACTTCTAAATGCTTTAATCTTTAATGTGTTCATTTTTTTTTTAACACTGTTCAAAAGAGGTTTTCATTAGATGTACTGAAACAACTGATATATAATAATAGTAATACATGCAGAACAACATCATTCTTGTCTACTATCAGTTTGCTTGAACCAATACAGTAGCTACAGGGTTCCATATTGCTGCAGCAGAATATTCTGTAATATACTTTAAAAATGGTTTCTTGTTTGTATCCTGAACGAATCCCAGTGGTGGAAGCCACACGAGAAGCCGAACAAGTTTCAGAAGCTGTGTTCAGAAGTATTAATTCTGTAGTCCATTTTGGAGGTAGCATGTAGTAACCTGGACTAGTATGAACACTGGATATTCAGAACACATTGGAGGCACACAAGGGCAGAGGAAAACATGGCACAGAGAGTGGGCTACATGCACACACGGGCAGAGGCACATATGGACAGGGACAGAGCAAAAATAGGGAGATGCAGAGTCACACAAGGGAATGGGAGCACAAAGATGGGGAAAGATATTTTGCAGGGACAGGCACACAATTACAAGAATAGAGGAACATATTGCTGAAGCAGATGGAGACATATATACATGAACAAAATTGTTGCAGCTACACACTGGAATGTGAGGAAGCAGACACAGACCACAAGACTAGACAGACAAGCATGTAGGGAAGGGGTTTCAAACTTAAAGACAGTGTGGGCTACGTTATAAAAATAAAACAAAGCCCGAGGGCCATTAAGGCATTTAGACTCTAAATCGCTCCCTCCTTCCAAATCTCATACATGTACCTTGCTCCCACCTTCCTTCTCCCCTGCATCTCGCTCCCACCTTCCATGTCTCACCCCTGCACTTCACTTTTCATCTCTCATACCTGTACAATATCTCCCACCTTCCATCACCCCTGCACCTCACTTCCATCTTCCATATCCCCTACAACTCGCTCCCACCTTCCATGTCTCATCTCTGTACATTGCTTTCACCTTCCATATCCCCTGCACCTTGCTCCCAACTCACAGTTGCCTGGAGGCATGATAAATATTGGTGCCCCCCAAATAGCTCAATCAGTAAGGTTTCTGTCTCCAGTAAGACAGGTCATGGGTTCTAATAAAGGTTGTGATGCTTGCAAAAATGATGCTATGATGGGGATTCAGCCACATAAGCAATATCAACGGCTTTCACTTAACTGATTCAAACTGGCAGGAGAGGAGCGGTGCCCCCTTGGGAGCAGGAGCCCGGCGGCAGATGCTTCCTTTGCCTCCCAGATTTACACCTCTGATGTCCTGTTTCTTTGCTCTTTCCTTACATTTATGAATAAGATGTGGAGGGTACATTTTTTTTCTTAAACCTTGAACTATGAATATCCGATTGATCTTCAAATTTCTCGGCTGTGAGGCAGTTACTCCTCACACTGACAAATTGTAAATTTGGGATATTCTAGATCCACTTTTTCAAGTGGCAACTATTATATGTACATCGCTGTTACTATGTACATGCTTGATGTGTTTAAACATATAGGGCCTTATTCTAGTTTACTCTTTCTGAGATGGACAAAACCATGTGCACTGCAGGTGTGGCAGATGTTACTTGTGCAGAGAGAATTAGATTTGGGTGGGGTTTTACTTAAAAGTGAGATCTATATTGCAGTGTAAAAATAAAGCAGCCAGTATTTACCCTGCACAGAAACAAAATAACTCACCCAAATCTAATTGTCTCTGCACATGTTACTGTCACACGCCGCCGTCCGGTATCTCCAGTACCCAGACGGTTGGCGAATGGAGAGCGGGGCCGTGAGGCTGGTGACGCTGCTCGGCAGCGTTCCAAGCCTCCTTCTCAGTCTGGGCGTCGGGGCGTTGCTAGGCAACGTCCCCGAACTTCCGCCCAGCAGCAGCGCTCGCACGGCGCGCCTGACGTCATGCAGGCGGCGCCAAGTTTGAATAAGAAGCCGGCGTCTGCTGGGCACAGACGCCGGTTATAGCGTCTCCCAGCGCGTTCCCGGTCCCTGGCACATCCCAGTGCTTCTCTGCCCCTTGGATCTGTTCCTGCTGGTTCCTGGTCTCCCTGCCTGTCTATCCTGGTGAATGCTGGTTCCCCTGCTTTCTCCAGGGACCTGATCAGCTGCCTCAGTGTCCCCTGGGTCACGTAAGTGCTCCTCTGGAGCCTGGTACTTGTCTTTGGAGCCGCCGAGTTCCTTTTTTGTTATCAGGCTGTGCTGCTCTCCATCCAGCTCCCTTGCTGGAGTATTGGACCTGCCCCGCCGTGGGCTTATTCATACCATCATTCTTTAGGTCATTTACACTCTTCCTGGTCCTTCCTTTTTCTTTATCCCTGCTTGGGGGTTTTGGGGATTCGCTGGCTAGCCTAGTATTGTTATCTTGTGGTGATTCCCCATCTGTCCTCCTTGTGTCTGCGACTGGGTCGCATTCCCGTTATTGGCCTGGTGCCGGCAGACAGGGGTTTATTTTCAGTTAGGTCCAGTAGTTAGTCTTTCCTTTTGAGTTACCCCTGACGATCGCTTTTTCCTTGTCCACTCATAGACCTAGCTGCATCGGGGTTGGAGCGGGCTTAACTCGCTCCTTCGAACGCGGCGGCCACAGGTGAAGCCTAGTTCCCGCAGGGATTTGCCATCTGCCTGGGGTACTCAACAGAGTTAGTATAGGGTTCGCTGTGGCCGTCCTAACCGGCGGTCCCGGCTACGGGCTCACGCCTGACCTCCCGTTCCCTGTTTCCGGTTTCCAGTACTCTGTGCCTAGCGGCAAACATAATCCCATTATTGACTGGAGTTCGGCGCAGATTGCCAATTGAAGTCCTTACTGTAAACAGCATTGTCTTCATACTTGGCCTTGGTGGCTTCCGTCTCCCTCTCTGGGATACCTTCCCCTTATCAGGACTTTGCGGATGTTTTTTCCAAAGGGAAAGCTGATAGTCTTCCGCCCCATCGTCCCTACGATTGTGCCATCAAGATAATTCCCAATTCTCCTTTGCCCAAGGGTAGATTGTATGCCTTATCTATCCCGGAGACGAAGGCGATGGATGAATACGTACAGGAGAGTCTCAAGAAAGGGTTCATCCGCCCGTCAAAGTCCCCTCTCAGTGCAGGGTTTTTCTTTGTGGCCAAGAAGGATGGTTCCTTAAGGCCTTGTATTGATTTTCGTGCCTTAAACAAAATCACGGTGAAAAACACCTATCCCCTTCCTTTAATTATGGTACTTTTTGCCCAATTAAGATCCGCTACTATATTTTCTAAAATTGATCTCAGAGGGGCATACAATCTCATTAGGATCAAGGAAGGCGACGAGTGGAAAACAGCTTTCAGTACTCAGACGGGGCATTATGAGTATTTGGTTATACCCTTTGGCCTCTCTAATGCGCCCGCTGTTTTTCAGGACTTTATCAACAATGTCCTTCGTGACTTTTTGGGCCAGTTTGTAGTCGTTTATTTAGATGACATCTTGATTTTCTCACAAGACTTGAGATCACATAGAAGTCAGGTTTGGCAGGTCCTGCAAAGACTGAGAGAAAATCAGTTATTTGCCAAATTAGAGAAATGTGAGTTTGAAGTCACACAGGTTTCTTTTTTGGGTTACATTATTTCCTCTCAGGGGTTTCAAATGGACCCCAAGAAACTTTAAGCTGTGGTAGATTGGGCCCGACCTACCAGCCTGAAGGCAATCCAACGTTTTCTTGGCTTTGCCAATTATTATAGACGTTTCATTTATTATTTTTCTTCTATTGTTGTGCCATTGGTGGCTTTAACCAAAAAAGGTGCTGATCCATCTCGGTGGTCTCCTCAGGTGGAGCAGGCCTTTGAATACCTGAAACAAGCGTTTGTCTCGGCTCCTGTTCTGAAACATCCTGATCCTGACCTTCCCTTCATTGTGGAGGTGGACGCCTCCGAAGTCGGGGCGGGAGCAGTGTTATCCCAAAGGGATCCGAAATCACTGGATTTACATCCCTGTGCGTATATGTCCAGGAAGTTTTCACAGGCAGAGGCCAACTATGATGTTGGAAACAGAGAATTGCTTGCCATCAAATGGGCCTTTGATGAGTGGCGCCATTGGTTAGAAGGAGCAATTCATCAGATATTCGTTCTCACGGATTACAAGAATCTGCAATATATTGAGACAGCTAAGAGGCTTAACGCTCGACAGGCTCGGTGGGCGCTGTTTTTTATGCGCTTTAACTTTGTGATCTCTTATAGACCGGGCTCAAAAAACGTCAGAGCTGACGCACTGTCTCGGTGATTTCTTCCCCAATACGATGACAAGGCCAGCAAGACTTCCATCGTGCCTACGTCTTGTATCCATGCAGGAGCCCAACAGACTCTGGAGGGTCTCATCCGTCAAGCGCAGAGTCAGGCGCCAGCCCAAACCCCCACCAACAAGTTATATGTTCCTCCAACTCTTAGACGCAGGGTCCTTTCTGAGTTTCATGATTCCAAACTGGCTGGGCATCCAGGGGTCTTCAAAACCTTGAAACTTCTTTCCCATGTCGCCTGGTGGCCTGGCATGTCACGAGACACCCGGGAATTTGTATTATCCTGTCAAGGTTGTGCTCGGCATAAGGTCCCTAGGTCTCGGCCTATCGGGGAACTTATCCCTTTATCCGTTCCTGTCAGACCCTGGTCACACTTGGCGATGGATTTTATTGTAGGACTACCTGTATCTGCTCACTGTCAGGTGGTTTGGGTCGTTATAGACAGGTTTTCTAAGATGGCGCACTTTGTGGCTTTGAGACAATTGCCATCAGCCAAGGAGTTGGTAACTCTGTTCCTGCAGCATATTTTTAGGTTGCACGGTCTACCCTCAGATATTGTGTCTGATCGCGGTCCACAATTTGTGGCGCAGTTTTGGAGGCTCTTCTGCACAGCATTAAAAGTTAAGACCAGTCTGACTTCGGCTTTCCACCCACAGTCCAATGGACAAACTGAGCAATTGAACCAGTCACTCAAACAATACCTGAGATGCTTTGTGTCCAAATTACAGAATGATTGGGCAAGCTTCTTACCGCTTGCGGAATTTGCGTATAATAATGCTCATCATTCAGCCTCCAGAACCTCTCCGTTCTTTGCAGTGTATGGGTTCCATCCGCGAGCCAACTCCTTAGGTCCTGAAGCGTCCAGCTCTGGTTCTTCTTCGGCCTCTCGACTTAGAGTCATTTGGAGGAGTATTCACGTTGCTCTCAAGGAGGCCGCATTAAGGGAGAAGGTATCGGCAGACAGGTCCAGACGTCCTTGTCGTTTTAAGGTTGGTGACTGGGTCTGGCTTTCGACCCGTAACATCAAACTTCACCAACCTTCAGCGAGGTTGGGGCCTCGATTTATTGGTCCTTTTCAGATCATCAAGAGGGTAAATCCGGTAGCTTTTCACCTGTCTCTACCCAAATCCCTAAAGATAGCCAATACTTTCCATGCCTCCCTGCTTAAGCCGGTGTTCTTTTCTCAAAAGTTTCCTCGCAGGAGTGGCACTGGATCCTCCCCAGTGATGGTGCGGGGACAACAGGAGTTCCCGGTAGAGAAAATTCTGGACTCCAAGTTCGTGAGAGGTTCTTTGCAGTTCTTGGTACACTGGAGAGGATTCGGTCCCGAGGAGAGGTCATGGGTTCCTGACAGGGATCTTCATGCGCCCAATCTCAAAAGGATTTTTTTTTGGGAGTTCCCTGATAAACCTGGGGGTAAGGGTTTGTTAACCCTTCCTCAAGGGGGGGGGGCGGTACTGTCACACGCCGCCGTCCGGTATCTCCAGTACCCGGACGGTCGGCGAATGGAGAGCGGGGCCGTGAGGCTGGTGATGCTGCTCGGCAGCGTTCCAAGCCTCCTTCTCAGTCCGGGCATCGGGGTGTTGCTAGGCAACGTCCCCGAACTTCCACCCGCCTGACGTCATGCAGGCGGCGCCAAGTTTGAATAAGAAGCCGGCGTCTGCTGGGCACAGACGCTGGTTATAGCGTCTCCCAGCGCGTTCCCGGTCCCTGGCACATCCCAGTGCTTCTCTGCCCCTTGGATCTGTTCCTGCTGGTTCCTGGTCTCCCTGCCTGTCTATCCTGGTGAATGCTGGTTCCCCTGCTTTCTCCAGGGACCTGATCAGCTGCCTCAGTGTCCCCTGGGTCACGTAAGTGCTCCTCTGGAGCCTGGTACTTGTCTTTGGAGCCGCCGAGTTCCTTTTTTGTTATCAGGCTGTGCTGCTCTCCATCCAGCTCCCCTGCTGGAGGATTGGACCTGCCCCGCCGTGGGCTTATTCATACCATCATTCTTTAGGTCATTTACACTCTTCCTGGTTCTTCCTTTTTCTCTATCCCTGCTTGGGGGTTTTGGGGATTCGCTGGCTAGCCTGGTATTGTTATCTTGTGGTGATTCCCCGTCTGTCCTCCTTGTGTCTGCGACTGGGTCGCATTCCCGTTATTGGCCTGGTGCCGGCAGACAGGGGTTTATTTTCAGTTAGGCCCAGTAGTTAGTCTTTCCTTTTGAGTTACCCCTGACGATCGCTTTTTCCTTGTCCACTCATAGACCTAGCTGCATCGGGGTTGGAGCGGGCTTAACAGGTGAAGCCTAGTTCCCGCAGGGATTTGCCATCTGCCCGGGGTACTCAACAGAGTTAGTATAGGATTCGCTGTGGCCGTCCTAACCGGCGGTCCCGGCTACGGGCTCACGCCTGACCTCCCGTTCCCTGTTTCCGGTTTCCAGTACTCTGTGCCTAGCGGCAAACATAACAGTTACATCTGCCCCCCTGCAGTGCACATGGTTTTGTCCATCTAAGAAGGATTTTGTCAGAAAGAGTGAACTAGAATAAGGCCCATTGTGGCAGATGTATTAAGCCTTAACAAGAGATAAATGCAAGGGTGATAAGGAGAGATAAACATCCAGCCAATCAGCTCCTTACTGACTTTTTTCAAACACAGGCTGTAACATGGCAGTTAGCAGGTGATTGACTGGATTTTTATCTCTCCTGATCACCCTTGGATTTATCTCTTGTTAAAGCTTAATACATCTGCCCCATAGTACCTATATCTATTCTTTTCCCAATCAGTTGTGTCCAGAACCAAATTTTAAAAATTCAATCCGATTATTATTAAAATTTGAGATTGAATCGTAAGTTAAAATCATTGATATTAAGTTTCAACACAAAATTCTCAAATGGCACTTGATCACACTGCCACATGATCAGGATGTCATCTATAAACAATTTATAGCATTTTACATGCTGCCTTAATTCTACATTGATTTCAAAATTGCTATCTTCCCATCTCCCTAGGTATATATTTGCCAGGTTAGGTGCATTCGGAGTGCCCATGGCAACACCGCATACTGTATCTGTAGGAAAGTTCATCCTGGAAGATGAACTCATTGTTTTGCAATACAAATTTTATGCTATCTAAAATTAAAATGATCAAATCTTCACTAATGGCTTCATTTTTCTCAAGGTAATGGCTAATTGCATCTAAATCATATCTGTGTGGAATTGAGGTGTAGAGTGCCTCATTGTCACTGGTGCACCAGTTAAAAGAAGTCAAAAGTCTTTGACCATTGAAGAATCGGTACTTGTTTCCTAGCACGGCGCCCGTCGTGGGTGATCGCATACCTTAAGTTAAGGTAACTTAAGGTATGCGATTGACGCGACTGACCCGATATTTGGCTATTTTTAGCCTTTTTCTCCGTCAATGAAAAAATCGTGTTGAGCGCGTCCATCGCATCCCATTATAATGGCATGCGATGCGACCGACTCGATCAACGAGATTTTACATAGGAAACAATGTTAAATGGGCCAATGGCCCCGATTTTCTATTGTATAGCCACCCTAATGGGTATTTGGTATGTGAAATGGCCCTCATTGTTAACGCCACCCCAGTATTGACGCTAACCCGAAGCGTGGCGAGCACAGCGAGCCCGCGAGGGGCGGTGGTACGCTTCCTCCGACCTTTTCATACCCCCACTATCCACATTGGCGTGGAGTTGATTTTATAAAGTGTGGCGAGCGCAGTGAGCCACCGAGCCCGAAGCGTGGCGAGCCCTGTGAGGGGACGCGTAATACCTGTGAAGTAATGCGTGTCCCCTCGCGGGGCTTGCTCCGCTCACCACGCTTCTGGTTTGGTGGCTCGCTGTGCTCGCCACACTATATAGAATCAACTCCACGCCAAAGTGGATAGTGGGGGTATGAAAAGGTCGGAGGACGCATACCGCCGCCCCTCGCGGGCTCGCAGCGCTCGCCACGCTTCAGGTTGGCGCCAATACTGGGGTGGTGTTAACAATGGAGGGCATTTGACCCATGAGGGGGGTATGCAATGAAAATTGGGGTCTGGGGTGCATTTTACATTGGTCCCAATGTAAAATCGGGTCTCAGGGACCATTTTGCATTGCTTCCAATGAAAAAAATCGCGTAGATCGCAGTAGCGCACGCAGGGGGGGTTTTCGAGTACCCAGAAACCCCCCCAGAAGTCTAAGGGCTCCAGGCTGAAAGCTGAGGGTCCCCTCTTTCCAAATTTCTTATGTCATTCTGGAAGGGGACAAGTATTTGTCATATTAAGTGTGATTAATAATATTTTAATGACTGCTGTTTAATTGACTAGGTGGTACTAAGTCCAGCGCTCTCTAAAAACCCATCTTTTTGTGTATCTTTGCTGTCAGACTATCACTAACAGGAGAGCCTTATCGGAGTAGCAGCTTACTAAAATCATTTAGCGCAAGACTAAGGCCATATTGTATTATATATATATATATATACATATATATATATATATATATAATATATATTCCAAAATACAGAGTTATCCATTATCCAAAATGCTTCTCGTCCCAAGCATTTTGGATAAGGAATACTAAACCTGTAATCATCTTTACATAAAACTACTAACCCTCCCCCATTCTCGTCTGCCTTAAAGATAATATTATAATTATCCTCTAATTTTATAATAGCTGCACGTTCATTTCTTTTAAGATTATAATTTTATGTGTCTAGATCTTCAATGTGTCTAGATCTTTTTGGATTAGGCTAAAAGACGTTTCTATACTGCTACCCCTCGACAATCTAGTTTTAGATTCGTTTTGGAATTTTCTATCACTGTGTTATTTAAACTGATTTGTTTTTTGCAAAATTTCTTTTAAATATATATATATATATATATATATATAAGAAAAATGATGAGAGCAAGCGCTCATAGTGCATGAATCTGTTTTAAAAGTTTTATTATAGACAGGGTAAAAGGCTGGTGATACAGAGAGCAGAGATCACGTACCAGATCTGGCGGTACAAACACCGCTTTAATTGCACATAGGATAGCTGACACCGCAGCACAAACTTTGGAGAGGTTACACTCAGTCAGATTACCAACGGGCGGCGCACACTATTCGGCAGACAGCGGCCAGTTCCAGCAGCGGTGATCAATTCTCCAGAAGTTCAACTCCGGTCAGAGATGACGCTAGGCCACGCCCCAACGCGTTTCATCATCGACTTCGTCAGAGGGCTGGCCTAGCGTCAGTCTCCGGCCTGTTTTATCCACCAGAGCAGGGATACAGTCATGGTGGCAGCTGATCAATTAACTCTTGCTTATCTAGAGCAATATTCAATGGCTGAAGTTAGCCATACTAATTTAAGTTAAGCCGCTTCAATATTAGCAGCAGTAGTTTATCTCTAGTATACTTTTAAGGCCACCAGGATTGTTACATATAAAATGTTACATACAAATTGTTACATAAAAGGAATATTACATAAAAGATTATTACAAAAAAAAGCGCTACAAAGCACGTACAGCGAAACAGCATAACTAATATGACCAATCTTAAAAAACCTTTTTGTCAATCAATTGCGATGAACAATGATTTAAATGACATATTTATAAAATCATTTCTATAAAATCATTACTTAATTATTTTTGGGAGATAGAAAAATGCATAGAAAAGTATAAACAGCATGGATTTTCTTCCCTTCTTTTTTTGAAATATATATGCATATAAAAGAAGGGATTCTTTGCATAAGAAAAATACATACAGAGGGTACTTATGTATTATCTGGGCTCCCATGTTAAATGCACCCCATTTTTTCATACCCCTACTATCCCACTACGCATGGAGTTGATTTTATATCGCAGCGAGCCACCGTGCCTGAAGCGTGGTGAGCGCAGCGAGCCCCGCGAGGGGACGCGGTCTCATAAGAAAAACGGGAGCCCAGATAATACATAAGTACCATACAGAGGATAATAAAAATACAAAAAAATCATATACAAATATAAATATACATATATGTACAGAAGGCAGTATACGGTATTCTCCTAATATCCATAGATATATATACAACAGATTTCTTCTTTCATAATTATTTCCTGCGGCCATACAGAATATCTCATCCTATAATATGTATATGAACCGCCTCTATAGTACAAAAGAAGAAGAAAGGAGAAGGGGAAAAGGAATCAATGGGGCTGATTTTGAAGACCTGAAGGGAATAATAGAGAAGTTAGATGGAACAGTATAGGTCGATAATATATATAAGGCAATGTAAATCGAACAACGGACCACATTAACCAATAAAGGCAGTAATTTCTAGTCCTTTATTTAATCCATCAGGACTTAAAGTGCCTAGATGGTACATCCAGAAAGATTCTCTCTTCAATAACATTTTTTCTCTATTACCTCCTCTAATATCTGTGGTGACAGTCTCAATCCCCAAAAATTTCATTCCTTGTGGGTCACTATTTTGACAATGGGCAAAGTGCCTAGGCACACTGTGATTTAACACTCGATTTTTGATATTCCTATAGTGCTCTAGGATTCTGATTAGCCCGCTTAGTCTGACCCACATATCTAACACCACACGGGCAGGTAAGAAGGTAAACAACGTGTGTTGTATTACAATTAATGGCAATTTTAATTTTCCATTTCTTACCCCCCTTCCCCACAACTTCTTTGGTTCCCTTTAAACAATGTGAACACATCTTACATTTCCCACAGCGAAAAAAAACAGTGGCTGGGGACATCAAGAAGGGCATTCGTTCTGTACTATTATTCTTCACAGGAAGCAGACTAGGTGCGAGCTTGGTTTTGAGGGTACTGGCCCTTTTGAACACTATATCAGGCCCCGAACCCACAATATCTTTCAACAGTGGATCCATCTTTAAAATGGACCAATGTTTATTCAAACATTTACGTATTTGTGTGTTCTGGGAATTAAACTGAGTTACATTTCTTTTAAGATTATAATTTTATGTGTCTAGATCTTCAATGTGTCTAGATCTTTTTGGATTAGGCTAAAAGACGTTTCTATACTGCTACCCCTCGACAATCTAGTTTTAGATTCGTTTTGGAATTTTCTATCACTGTGTTATTTAAACTGATTTGTTTTTCGCAAAATTTCTTTTAAAGGTGTATATATATATATATATATATATATATACACATATATAAATATATACAGTAGTGACAAGGAATTACGTACACTAGACACAGATGCAGTCTGAGTCTTTATTTGTAGCAAGCAACATCATTCCAGTATGTTCACAGGTTACAGTATAGCAGCATTGAGGTGCCACCCTGGTGAAGCTAGGAAATTTTCCAAATCATTAAAATTTTCAGACGGGCTCTCTGCCTCACCCACCTCTAGCCAAAAACCAACAGGTCACACAAGCATTCACCTCTGTTAATATGCATCCATTACAAGAGCGCTTGGTCAGTGCCAACAAAAATTCTCATCCCAACAAATAATACTTAAAGGATTTGACTGACCACTTAATTACTAAGCACTCATGCTCTAGAGTTGAGTAATTTACAGCGAAGGTAGAGGATAGCCTTCTCCTCTCCATCTTCCTCTTGGGAAAGAATGCCCTTAATCCTGTCCCAAAAGCATCCGTCTGCAGCACAAATAGACAGGCTCTGTACACAAAGCTCATCTTAAGTCCTGCCAAACAGTTTCCACTGGTCTAGACCGTTATCTAGTGTGGGGACTGTTTTTTAAAACCAGACCAAGAAAGTTGTGACTTACATCTTTAATTAGACCATGTAAGGGCTGCTTCTACCTTACTAGGCTGAGGTTTAACCTGTCCTCTGTCCACAATGTACCCCAAATACTTGGCTTCCACCATACCAATGGCACATTACTCAGGGTTGGCGGTAAACTCATGTGCCCGTAGAGACTTTAATACGGCCTCCACCTTTGTTATGTGTGACTCTCAATCAGATCTAAAGATGAGGATGTTGTCTACATTTGCCTCTGCATATTACCTGTGGGGCCGCAGCAAATTGTTAATAGCTCACTGGAAGGTTGCTGTGGCACCATGTAAACCAAATGGCAACACTTTGTAATGACATATGCCCTCTAGGGTAGAGAAGGCTGTTTTTGCCTTAGCAGCTTCCGTCAAAAGAATCTCCCTTTGTTAAATCAAGGGTGGTAAGATACTAACTAAGGATGCCAATCCCGGGGCATTTTTTTTCAATCCCGGGATCAGGGATTGAAAACTGCTCAATCCCGGGATTCCCGGGATCCCAGGATTGGCATCCCTAGTTCGCAGGCGTGTAACTAATACCCACCCCCACACCGGCCGACCCGCACATTCACTTATATTGGCAGGCGGTCGGCCAGGAGTGGAGTGGGTTCGGAGGTGCACGGTGCCTCCAGGCACATGCACCTCATCAGCAGCTGGAGAAGAATCAGGCCAGGCAGGCTGCAGGTGAAGGCGAGGTCGGGCGCAAGTGAGGGGGCAGGCGGCCAGGCGCAGGAGAAGAGATGGGGGGCGGGCGGAAAGGAGAAGGGGCGTGCGAGCGGCCAGGAGATGGGGCAGGCAGGAGAAGGGGTCACAGCAGAGTGGGCGGCGTGGCCTGTGCAGCGTGACCAACATGCTGCGCAGTCCACACGCCGGGGTCAGGAACAGCTGGGCAGCGTCTGAATGAGTGCTCAGACGCTACCCAGCATTAGACTGCGCAGTCTAATCCCGAAATCCCGGGATTGGATACTCCAAATCCCTGGATCCCGCCGATCCTGGGATTGCCCACCCTAATACTAACTCTTGGCTACATTTTCTACCAGCTTATCAACCCAGGTCATAGGGTACGAATCAAAGCAAGAAACTTGATTTAGCTTACGGAAGTCAATTCAAAATCTTAAAGCACCTGATGGGTTAGGTTCTAAGACAATGGGATTTTTCCACTCACTGGCTGATTCCTGTATGACCCGTGGTAATGCATCTCCTCCACATCTTGCTTTACTGCTACACACCTCGGGTATGTGATATGTCCTCTGTCACAACAATGCGCTGAATGATCTCTGTCTTCCCCAGAATGGCAAACACATCTTGGTACTGCACCACCAAATTCACCACTTCCTGTTTTTAACCTGGAGCAAGGGTGACTTTAATGTGAACCTGGCATTCTGGGACCTTTTTTTTGCTACCAAAGAGGGCTGGCTGGCACTTTCATACCAACGTTTTCATTCCAAGGTTTTAATTTTTATGATAGATTTGTACTTCCCTCCTTCTACCCTCCTGTCAAACCTTGTAATTAACTGGCCTCACCACCTCTATGATCTCATAATGGCCCCACCATTGAGGATACATCTTGCTTTCTGTAGTAGGCACAAACACTAGCACCTTGTCTCCTGGGTTAAAGGACTGGTTGACTGCGATCATATCGACATCATAAATCTGCTTTTGATGCTGCTGAGCCCATTCATTCAGGGAGTGGCACATCCTGCATTAGTCAGCCATACAATTGGGACACAAACTGAACCAAGTTAGGTTCTTGTCACGGTTGTTGCTCCCCTCTTCCTTCAACAGATCCAGAATCCCTTTGGGTTGTCTCAGCGGCGTAACTACATTTTGGGCGCCCCCCGCCGTTAAAGGGAGGGCGCCCAGCCACTCACCCGCCCCTCCGCCCGCCGCACCAACCCCCGCAGTCTTACCTAGGTTCAGTACGCGCTAGTCCCGGCTCCCTTCTTCTGCTATGAGGACCACCACAAAATGTCCGCCCCCATACAGCAGACAGTTTCAGAGAACTGTGTGCTATATGGGGGCGGCCATTTTGTGGTGGTCCTCAGCAGAAGAAGGGAGCTGGGACCAGCGCATACTGAACACAGGTAAAGACTGGGGATGGGGGGGTTTGCGGGGGTTGGTGCGGCGGGCGGCGGGGTGTAACTATAGCACTGCAGCCCCCGGCGCCCGCACATGCATAGCGCCCCCCCCCCCCCGAGGTCGCGGGGGCTGCGGTGCTATAGTTACGCCATTGGGTTGTCTCCCATAGAGGGGTTCAAAGGGACTAAACCATGTACAGGGAGAAGCCGCCGGCACCCGCTCATCAGCACTGCTTTTTACCTGTACCATTGTTTGTCGTGTGGATCCGTGGATCACTGTATAATAAATTCTTCTTACCTGTTCCCTGATGCCTACGACCATCAATTGACAAAGAAACCCTGATGTGTATGCGAGATTGAATTCCCATGTAAGTTGAGTTCATGTTGATATTTCCTGCATTGTGAAGTCTACTTTAAAGAAACCATTACGGGCACACCTGATTGAAGTGCATTGTAAGTTCACTTCTATATCATACCAAGAAGAATCACTCGCAGAAAATAGAGATACCACATTGAAGATAATTCTCATTTATTATCCACCTAGCGCTGGTTATTTGTAAAACTGTTTTACTTGTATATTTCTATTGGGTTAGGGCGTTAACCCCTTACAAACTACCAGCTGCACCTGTTTATTCAGCGCTGGGTACACACATATCCTGCTTGTCTACCATGTAAAAGATTGGGGTACCTCTCTAACTGTAAACAATAAGTACAATAAGAGTAAGTCCATATCTCGTTTTTCTTCAGACACCGTCCTTTTTATCATCTGTTTAGGGTCTGATTAAACCTTTCTGCCAGGCATTCTGTTTTCAGCTTTTAAACGGAGGTGGTAATCCTGTCTACCTTTAACAACCGGTATAAATCCTTCATAAGTTTGGGAACAAAAGGATTACCTTGGTCCGTTAAGACCTCCTTTGTTATTCCCAGTTATTATGGCAATAGTGCCAGATTTCATATTACTCAGGGGTATAGCCTCCGGGTATCTTTTGTCATAATGCACTACCACAAGTATATATTGATGCCCCCAAACAGATTTTTCCACTGGCCCTTGTAGATCCATACCACTTTGCTCAAAAGGCATGGAAATGATAGGTAGTCGAACCAGTGGAGCCCTAAACTTTGGCTGAGAGGTTGTCTTGTGGTACACTGGGCATTCCTGACAATTGCTCTTGACTGAGTCATATATGCCTGTCCAAAAGACCCTTAACTGTATGCAATGGAGGGTTTTCTCCTCTCCTAAATGGCCACCCCACAAATGCATATGTGCAGCTCCCAATACTAGCTGCTTAAGTTTTCAGGGAACTAACAACTATTCTATTCTTTTCCCCTTTAAAGGGACAAAACAATGTAAGTCCAGCAATTACGTTTTCTCACCTACAGGGTTTCATTGGGCCTCAGTCTCTGTTTCGTAAGATGGTTCAGAGGCTGTATTATCCCTCTCGGACATTACGCTTTGGTAGTCTCTGGTCTCTGAGTTGCTTCTGCAGCTATCTCTTTGTTAGTGTCATACCATGTAACGAGCTCCTGCAGCAACAGGAAATCATGGCCCAAGATTAGCAGAAAAGGTGGTCTGGAGGTCACTGCAGCTACCACCTTTAATGGCTGGCCCTGTATTGTCAGGGGTATGTACACACATGGGCACTCCCCGATTTCACCGTTAATACACAACACCCTGACAGGAGGCAGTGACCTCCAGACCACCTTATCTGTTAACCTTGGGCCGTGACTTCAAGTTGCTGCAGGAGCTGGTTACATGGCATGACACTAATAGACAGTCAGCAGCTGAGGCATCTCAAGGGCCAGAGACCAAAGCTTGGCATCCAGGAGAGCTACTGCAGGTACTGAATCATGCCAGGAGACCGAGTCTGAGGCCCAATGGAACCCCAATGGTTAGAAAATATCACAGCAGGACTTTGGGCGAGATCAACTTGATGACAGCTATCTGGTACTTGACTTTAAGACTGTAAAAGTGGTTAATGATAAGGTGATAAGGTGCAGCTACAAGTGAGGGGACACAAGGAGAGGCAAGACATACAAGACATTTCAACTTTTTTGCATATATACAGTGGGAGTTATTACATTTTAATGATAAGCATAGTTAGACATAGTTGGACGTTTTGGTTAGCATTAGTTTGTCATACATTGTTTAAATGGCGGATAGTTGTCAGAAAGAAGCTTCTCGCTGTTCTGGATGACTTGGCAGGGATCGACCTGAAGCGTCTACCCGATGGGAGAATGACAAATAGGTTGTGTCCAGGGTGGAGCTTGTCTGCCGCAATCTTTTCCACATGCTTCATTACCCTAGCTGAGTGTAGTTCCTGTATGTGGGGGAGGCCAGCACCAATAATCTTCTCTGCTGTCTTCACCACCCTTTGCAGTCTGCATTTGTTGGACTCATGTGCCCCTCCGTACCAAATTGTGATCGAGGAGCATAGGACAGATTCCACGATTGCCGTGTAGAAGATACACATTAGCTCTTGTGGGATGTCGAATTTCCTGAGTTGTCTCTGGAAGAATAGCCGCTGCTGGGCCTTCTTGACGGTAGTTTTTATGTTGGGGCCCCATTTCAGGTTGCGGGATATTTTTGTTCCCAGGAATTTGCAGGTCTTGACCTGTTGTACCATGTTGTTGGAGATGACTAGTGGGGCCACGATGTTCTGTTTCCTTCTGAAGTCAACCACCATTTCAACTGTCTTGGAGGGGTTCAGGTCGAGGTTGTTCATGGTGCACCATTTGGTTAGCCTCTCCACCTCCCTTCTGTATGCAGTCTCATCCCCTTCCTCAATTCGGCCAATGACTGTGGTGTCTTCTGTAAATATTAGGTGCCTTAGTACCAGTCTTTTGAGTACTTTCATGGCCACTGCAATTGGACTGCAGTCATTTAGGTCTTTCTCAGGTGACTTCTTGGGCACCGGAACAAGGATTAAGCGTTTAAAGCAGGCGGGGACCATGCATGTTTCCAGTGAGGCATTGAAGATTGTGGTGAAGATGAGGGCGAGCTGCGCTGCACAGGTTTTTAGGGTAGATGGGGACACTCCGTCAGGACCTGCAGCCTTTCTTGGTTTGACCCTTTCGAACAAGGCTTCTACCTGTTCTTGGTTCACCTGGAGGGCCTGGGAGAGGGGTCCAGGGGGAGCTGGTGTTTGGGGCAGTCCTGTCGAATCTGCAGTAGAACACGTTTAGTTCATTCGCCAGTTCCTGGTGCATAGAAGCCGGCCTTGGGGCTTTCTTGTAGCTGGTGATCCAGACTGCTGGGTCGTTTGCCAAGAGGTTGTTCGTCAGCTTGTTGGCGTATTGCTTTTTTGCGAGTTTGATTTCTCAATTCAGGGAGTTACTGGCCTTTTTGTATGTGTCCCTGTTGCCGCTTCTGTACGCCTCCTCTTTGATGCGGCAGAGCTTCCTTAGGTGACTGCCAAACCATGGCTTGTTGTTGCTGTAAGATCGGACACTTTTTGTTGGTACACACAGATTCTCGCAGAAGCTGATATAGGCCAGGGCTGCACGTAGGATGGCCCTGTATGCTGACTTTATGGTGGTGTAACAGTGATCAAGAGTGCGCCCTTCTCTGGAAAGGATACTGCGAGCAAATTAGCAAAAACAGAGATGCGGTATATCTTTGATTTTAAAACATTATATCCTGGTTGACACAACAATGATTTTGAGTTAAATGGTTCTTGTAAAATTTATTTTTATTATGTGATATCTGAGGTCATTATTATTTTCTTTTTAGTGTTTATCTTGGAGCGACCAAGAATACATGCGTAAAAGTGGAGAAAGCCTTTTATGTGAAAGTTTTCATATATTGTTATGTAGGTGTATGGAGGATATGAACTGTAGAATGTTGCACTTTAAATTACTAATTTTGTCACATGCAAAAGGGGCTTAATCCCTGTATGCAAAACTGTCATGTATTATTATGCTTATGAATTTCATGTATTTTTATGTATTTCAAATTATATGTATTGTAAAATGTAGATCGCACTTTAAAACCTGGTTAAAAATATCTAGTAAGAGGTTACATAGTTACATAGTTACATAGTAGGTAAGGCTGAAAAAAGACTTGCGTCCATCTAGTTCAACCTGGTATAGATATCCATTGCTGATTTGGTAGGTTCTGATATTTTACAGACAGATTATATTTTTTATTTGTACCCATGGATGTTTTTATCCAGTAAATGCTTGTCCAACTTTGCCTTGAACGCATTTAATGAGCCAGTCGTTACCACCTCTCTGGGAAGAGAGTTCCAGAGTTTGACTGTTCTGACCGTAAAGAAATTCTTTCTACTAGCTGAATGAAATCTTTTTTCTTCTAATCTATACTCATGCCCTTGTGTCCTAGATTCCTTTCTGGTAGAAAAGAGGGTGTGTGACAGTTCCTTATATTGGCCCTTGATATACTTGTACATGTTGAGCATGTCCCCCTTAAACGTCTCTTTTCCAATGTAAATAGTCCCAAATTGCTTAATCTCTCCCCGTAGCTTAAATTCTCCTTTCCCCTAATAAGTTTTGTTGCTCGCCTTTGGATTTTTTCTAATTCTATGATATCCTTTTTATAGTGTGGGGCCCAGAACTGCACTCCGTACTCGAGGTGAGGTCTCACCAATGCTTTATACAGTGGCATAATTACCCTTGAGTCCCTAGTTTCCATTCCCCTCCTAATACATGCCAGAATTTTGTTGGCCTTTTTTGTAGCTACATTACAATGGGCACTACATCCCAGTTTGCTGTCTATTTGGACTCCTAGATCCTTTTCAAGTATGGAATTATCCAGTTCCTCTCCGCTAAGGTTGTAACTTGCTCACTTGTTGTGTCTCTCAAGGTGCATAACCTTACATTTATCTACATTGAACCTCATTTTCCATTTTTTTGCCCACTCATCTAGAATTGCAAGATCATTTTGAAGCATGGTGACATCTTCTGATGATTTGATGACTTTGCTAAGTTTTGTATCGTCCGCAAAGATGGATACATTGCTGAGTAACCCTATCCCAATATAGTTAATAAAAATGTTAAACAGAATGGGCCCCAAAACCGAACCCTGGGGCACTCCACTTAGTACCGGTATCGTATCTGATACGGCACCATTCACAACCACTCTTTGTTCTCTATTACATAGCCAATTCCCTACCCATCTGCAGATATTTTCACCCAATCCTAGGTTCTCCATTTTATTAATCAATCTCTTGTGTGGGACAGTATCAAATGCTTTAGCGAAATCTAGGAAAATCACATCTACAGCATTTCCATTATCAAGGTTTTTGCTAACCTCTTCATAGAACCCTAGTAGATTAGTTTGGCATGAACGATTTTTCACGAACCCATGTTGGTTAGTACTGAGTAGATGGTGATGGTCTAAATATTCCTTTTGGTACTATACCTGACTATATAATGTAGGGGGGTAGCTAGTTCATCCCTTAATTCCATTAATACCCTCGGATGAATCCCATCTGGCCCTGGTGATATATTTGTTTTGAGTTTGCTTAGCCTCAGTACTATTTCCTTTGGCGTGAAATCCACAATGAGATCTGGCTTATTTGTCCCATTTGTGGTAAATGTTCGTTCCACAGTCTGCTCTCATACTGATGAGAAGAACTCATTTAAACAGTTTTGCTTTTCCCTTGTCCTCAGTAACACTTTTTCCACTAGTATCAGTTAGTGGGCCTACGTTTTCCTTAATTGAACGTTTACTATTTATGTATTTAAAAAAAACTTCTTTGGGTTTGTTTTGGTTTTGCTTTCAGTGGCTATGCGCTCTTCATATAATCTTTTAGCTGCTTTGATTACCCCTTTACAAGTTTTGTTTGATTTTTGTATTTTGTGAACGCCTCCTCATTCAAGTTATTTTTATAGAATTTAAATGCTCTTGTTTTATTGTTGATAGCTGACCTTACTTTTTTGTCCAACCATGGTGGCTTTTTTTTAAATTGAATTTACCTTTATTTACTTTAGGAATGTATTCAATAGTTAGTGAATCAAGCACCTTTTTTAGAGTATCCCACATTTCCTCTGCATTTTTTCCCTCCATAACCGTTTCCCACCCAATTCCTGTTAGGGCTTCCCTGAATAATTCAAAGTTCGCTTTTCTGAAGTTTAGTGTTTTTGCAGATCCTTTTTGATGTAATTTACTGAAGTTGATTTCCAGTGAAACCATATTGTGATCACTGTTCCCTAATTGTTCAATTACTTTTGTGATTGAAACTAAGTCTGTGTTATTTGTTAATACTAAGTCCAAGAGTGCCTCATCACGAGTTGGAGTTTCTACCGTTTGTGTAATAAACTGGTCTTTAAGTAAGCTTAAGAACCCATTGCTTCTTGCTGATTTACCTGTTTCGTTTTCCCAATCAATGTCGGGTAAATTAAAATCCCCCATAATTAATACCTGACCCTGATTTGATGATTGTTTGATTTGGTTTAAAAGAAGAGACTCTTCCCTTTTGTTTATATTTGTTGGTCTATAGCATACCCCTATTATAATTTTGTTTTTTGTTTTTTTATTATTGTCGGTTATCTCTGCCCACACTGTCTCCGAGTTGTCTTCTTCTAGGTCTATGCTCATATTTTTCTCACATGATGTTAAGTTGTTATTTACATATAGACACACACCCCCACCCCTTCTATTTCCCCTGTCTTTCCTGTAGAGCAGGGGTGGGGAACCTTTTTTGTGCCAAGGGCCGTTTGTATGGGGAAAAAATCCTTCGGGGGCCGTGTGTAAAAATGTCTCTTACAAATTGTCCTGCTGCAGCCGTCCCACACTTCGGCGGCTGCTGCTGAATAGGACTGACAGTCTCTAGTTGCTGTTGATCAAGAGGAATCTTGCGAGAGCTACCTACCTCTCGTGAGAATTCCCCTGTACTTGACTCCCAGCAAAGCCGCTTGGTGGGTGGGAAGGCCACTCAGACCAGCTACGGGGGCCGCATATGGCCCCAAGGCCTGAGGTTCCCCACCCCTGCTGTAGAGTGTATATCCCTACATGTTTAATGCCCAGTCATGCGACTCATTACACCATGTTTCTGTAATACCAATGATGTTGTAGTCGTCTCTACTGATCACCGTTTCTAGCTTCCCGATTTTACTCACTAAGCTTCTTGCATTAGCCAGTAACCATTTCAATTTATGTTTATTTTTAGATATGGCTCTAATATTGTGATTAGTTTCACCCCAGGACCCATTTGAATTCTTTACTAGCTTCCTCTTTCCCCTCTCCCCTTCAGTAGACTCTCTACAGCCCTCCCCACCATGCACACTGCCTGCCCTATTTATAGTTCTGGGAATTCTTCCTCTGTCCTTCCCGTATACTAAGATCATCTGTACCTAAGAACTGTAATGGGGTAATGTGACTGTTACAACATAACATTTTATTACATGACATTCCTGATGCACCCTGAGTGTTACCCCCGATTATACCCTTGTTATGTCCCAGGACTTTGTCTGTGTCTCTGTCTCTGCCCCCCCCCCCCCCCATCTCCTTCCCCCATATGATTCCTGATCCCAGTCCGGCATCTCTCCCTGATGGTCCCATAATGTCTAACCATCCTTCCCCCCAGCACCGCAGCCCCCTCCTCATTCAGGTGCAATCCATCACGGCAAAAGAGATGGCGCCTGACCGAGAAGTCCGCCCAGTGTTCCATGAACATGAATCCTTCTTTCCTACACCAGTCCTTAAGCCACACATTTACCTCCCTGATCTCCCTCTGCCTCCCTGAGCTAGCGCGTGGCACTGGTAATATTTCCGCGAAAATTACCCTAGATGTCCTCGCCTTTAATTTCTTACCTAATTCCCTATAAACTTTCTTGAGGACATCCCACCTACCATTGACTTTGTCGTTGGTGCCGATGTGCACCAAGACCGCCGGGTTGCTCCCAGCCCCTCCCAACAATCTGCCGTACCTGAGCACCCGGGAGGCAACATGCGGCGGCGATCGCGGTCCCGATAGCAGATTGCCCTGTCTGTTCTCCTAATGATGGAATCCCCTACCACCACTATCTGCCTTGGTACCTCACTAACTGTCATCCCATTTGAGCTAGAGGGACCGCTCCTCTGGTTGCTAGAGGGAGCAGTCTCCCCCTGCTCCGTCATTTTGTCTCTAACCTCCCCCGAAACTTTGTCCAACCGGGCAAATTTGTTCAGGTGTGATAGATCCGAGATGTCGTTCCTGTCCCTCCTGTCCCTCTTGTTTCCCCTTCTAACCGTGACCCAGCTGGCTGCCTGATCCTCCTCCTCTACCAGTGACCCCAACTGCAACTCCTCCACCGTTCTATCTAGGCTTTGCTCAAGATTGTTAATGTCTCTCAGTCGCTGAACGACCCACTCTAGATCAGTGACCTGGGCTTCCAGGGCGGACGTTCGCTCACATCTCGCGCAGATGTATTCGCACTGGGACTCTTGCTCCAGGTGCGCATACATCTTGCACGACATGCACTGAGTGAGATTCTCAATCTGGGCCCCACCCATTTTATCTACCTCCCTGCTACTAGTATACAATAGAAAGTTAAATTACAATGCAATTACACTCTACAAGTTAATTTCTATCAAAATATAAGAAAGTTGATACTTATCTGTTCCTGCAGCTGTGTCACACTCCTGGTGTCCTCACACCTGATGTGTCTGCAGCAGCGACAGTAGGGCTCTAATCTTGTCCTCTGGTCTCCTGCTGATACTGGCTGTCTTGCAGTCTGCTGACACACCACTCTGTATCTGTCCGCTTCCTCTGTAATTTCTTCCAGTTGCACGTTTTCCTCAGTGGCCCACTCTCAGATCATGCAGCACACTTTACCTGCACTTTTTGGACCCTTTAACAGGTCAGGCACCTGGGCTTCAAGCAAAGAAAAAAAAAAACAGAAAGGACAGAAGCCTCTTGCAACCTGGTTTAACCCCTTCCTGGATGCCACTCCTTCTTGGATATAACTCTGCACTTATTAAAATGGCACTTGCAAAAATGGCAGTTCAAATTCACAAGTTGTCCCAGAATATTGTGTGTATGGAACGCACAAACAGGAAGGATGGGGGAACGCATTCTAACTTTGTGCCCGATATCCGGAAGTGCCTTAAGTGGAACGCATAATAGTTTCCAGGCGACCTACATTGAAAGGAGCCGTGGGTCTGGTGACATGCGGAAGTGTGCGGTTTCCAGTACACACACGCACTTCCGGCCTTACGATCCCCAGATGAGTGAGACACAGAAGTGATAGCGGTGGAACGCACACCGCACTTCCGGTAAAACGTGCTGCCTGGAGAATAGGTATTAATAAAAGCATTTTTACTCATTATTTTAACTGGTTTTTAAAGAGCGATCCACACAGACTCCATTTAGTATATGTATGTATGTATTTAGTATATGTATGTTCTTAGTTGGTGGGAATATAAGTAATTCTGTTTTGGAAATATTAAGTTTGAGTTGGCGAGAAGACATCCAAACTGAGATGGCAGAGAGACATTCAAAGACTCGGCCCAAAACCACTGACAGTGACAACTCTGGGGTTGATAGATAGATTTGAGTATCATCTGCATATAAGTGATACTGAAATCTGAAAGAGCTGATTAGTTTGCCAAGCGAGGAGGTATAGATTGAGAAAAGCAGAGGACCTAAGACTGAGCCTTGCGGAACTCCGACTGACAGAGGTAGTGAGGAGGAAGTAGAGTCAGAGAAGCGAACAGTGAAAGAGCGATCAGATAGGTAAGATGTGAACCAGGAAATGGCTGTATCATTAAGACCTAGGGAGTGTAGTGTAAAAGGAGAGTGTGATCCACAGTGTCAAACGCAGCAGAAAGATCTAGAAGAATAGGCAGTGAGTAATGGCCTTTAGACTTAGCAGTTACCAGATCATTCATTACTTTAGTCAGTGCTGTCTCAGTGGAGTGTTGAGAGCGAAAGCCTGACTGAAGCGGGTCTAATAGGGTGTTAGAGTTAAGAAAGTTTGTGGGGCGAGCGTAGACAAGTCTCTCGAGTAGCTTGGAGAGGCATGGGAGCTGAGAGATGGGACGATAGTTAGGGAGAGAGTTAGGGTCAGAATTGTGTTTTTTAGAATTGGAGTAATCACTGCATGTTTGAGCAGAGACGGAAAAGTACCAGTAGCAAGAGAGAGATTGCAGATTTTAGTTAAGGTTGGAATAAGCACAAGAGATAGATTTTTAATGACTTGTGCAGGTATAGGATCAAGAGGAGAGGTAGTAGATTAGGAGGATAAGAAGAGTGCGGATACTTCCTTTTCATTTGTGGGCCCAAACGAAGAGAAAGTGCCAGAGGGTTCAGGTGTGGAAGAAAGAGGGTTAGAGGTTGTGGAGCATACAATTTCATCTCGGATGTTATCATTCTTGTCCTTAAAGTAGGAGGCAAGTTCTTGTACACTGGTGGTAGCCGGTGGGGGAGGAGGGGGAGGGTACAGAAGAGACTTAAAGGTGTTAAAAAGTCGCTTAGGGTTGGTGGCACGAGAAGAGACGAGAGATTGGTAGTATGTTTGTTTGGCCGTGTCCAAAGCATTGCAGTAGGAGTGGTAGCTAGTCTTATATGTGAGGAAATCAGCCATTGGCGTTCTACTTTACGTGACTGATTTTGTAGTTGTCTTGTTGTTTTGGAGTGCCACAGTTGGCATCTAAGCCTACGTGGGGTATAATGGGTAGCTGGAGCCACTTCATCAAGGGCTGTTTCAAGAGTCAGGTAAAGGTGGGAAACAGCAGAGTCAGGAGAGGTAAATGTAGAAATTAGTGAGAGCTGTTGTTGGAGGGAGGTGGAAAGTTGTGGAAAATTAATAGCATTATTGTTTCTGCGGGTTAGAGTAGGCATGCATGATTTCTGTGTCAGTGAGCTTGAGGTAATGGAGGAGAGTGAGAGGGTAATGAGATTGTGATAAGAGAGAGGGAAGGGAGTGTTAGTAAAATCAGAGACTGAGCACAACCTGGTGAAAACAAGGTCAAGGCAGTGGCTTTCCTCATGAGTAGAGGCGTCGGACCACTGGGAGAGGCCAAGAGAGGAGGTTAGAGAGAGGAGTTTGGAGGCATGCAGAGATGGTGGACTGTCAATAGCAATGTTGAAGTCACCCAGGATGATAGTGGAGATGTCAGAGAATAAGAAATGGGGGAGCCAGGCAGAGAAATCTTCCAGAAATTTGGATTTTCCATGGGTTGCGTACTCCACCCTGACAAGGTACCAGGTGTGGCAGCCATTTTAGGCGCTCTGTGTAGGATTACCCTGGGTGGAATAGATTACCACTAAAGGAAATTACCAAAAATAAGTGATTTCAGTGTATACTCAGGTCCATGTATTTTTCACCCCATCCACAAGTGCACCAGATGAGGCAGCCATGGTGGGAGCACTACGAAGGTTACACTGTAGGAGGTGAGCCATACAAGTACCCAATGCATATATTGAAAAGCAAATACTTGTGTTGTAGTATGATAATCTCTGCACAAAAACATCCACGTGACCCACATCCTGCCCACAGAGAAAACATCTGAGTCAACCATCTGGGTGAACTGCATAGGTCAGAGCTGGCAGGGTGTGCAATCTGCGGAAGTACACATTACAGGAATAGCACATGGTGGTGAAGATGTATGCTGCAGGAGGGGGGGAGGAGAGAAAAGACATGAACACACTTGACAACAGGGAAATATTAGAAATCATTTTCATAGAGTCATCAATGTCCTGGTCTCATGAGAGCAGTACAGGTGGTTATGAGAAAGTGGGGAGCACATAAAAGTATGTGGGAAGAGTTGCTGCATAGGCTGGGTCTGGTGCTTCCCCTCACAGCTCCATGCTCACCATGAGGGGTAGGCCTGGGGGGCAATCCTGGTGTTCTTAGCCATAGAGGTGGTGGGCCTGGTCCAGGTGATCTCATGGCAAAGGTTTGTTGAGGCCACATGATTTTCCAGAGTTTTTTGGTTATAATGCAGTCCTTCAGAAGTAAACGTGTTTTTTTTTTTTGCCTTTTGTTTCCTTCGGTTTAACGCCGGTATAACGCTGCTATTAATTTAAATCTGAACCTTTATAACTAGACCCTTCAGACACTAGACCCCTGACGTCCTAAAGGACTGATGTCCTAAAATATACTGATTATATCAGACTAAAGAAACAAATGTCCATCCTGATTTCACTTTAAAATAATAAAACATATTTTATTGAGACCTAAAACCGAGAAACAAAAACTGAAAATTATGGTGACATGACAGCTTTCGATAAGACTAAATTGTCTGTAAAATATGGGTACTTGTTTCCTAGCACGGCGCCCGTCAGGGTTGATCGCATGCCTTAAGTGGACCCGATTTTCTGTCAATTACCAGCTTTATTTGCCGGTCAAGACAAAATTGCGTTGATCGCGTCCATCACGGCCCATTATAAAGGGCCGCGATGCGACCAACGCTATCAACGCGATTTTCCCATAGAGAACAATGTTAAATTAGTTTTAAAGTTAAAATCGCGTTGATCGCGTCGGGCGCATGCCATTATAATGGCATCCGGTGTGATCGACGCAATGAACCTGATTTTACATAGGGAACAATGGGAAAAGGGCCAATATGGCCAATTTCTCATTGTATATGCCCCCTCATGGGTATTAAGTATGGTTAATGGCCCCCCATTGTTAACGCCACCCCACTATTGACGCCAACCCGAAGCGTGGCGAGCGCAGCGAGCCAGCGAGGGGCAGCGGTACGTGCCCTCCAACCTTTTCATACCCCCACTATCCACGTCGGCGTGGAGTTGATTTTATATAGTGTGGCAAGCGCAGCGACCCACCGAGCCCGAAGCATGGCGAGCAGATGCGTATACCTGTGAAGTAATGCGCGTCCACTCGCGGGGCTCGCTGCGCTCGCCACGCTTCGGGCTCGGTGGCTCGCTGCGCTCACCACACTATGTAGAATCAACCCACGCCGACGTGGATAGTGGGGGTATGAAAAGGTCGGAGGACGCGTACCGCTGCGCTCGCCGCACTTTGGGTTGGCGTCAATAGTGGGGTGGCGTTAACAATGGAGGGCCAGTTCACCCATATGGGGGGGGGTTTGCTATGTAAATGGGGGGTTTTGGGGCTTTTTACATTGAAATCAATGTAAAACTGGGGTCTCAGGGAACATTTTACATTGATTCCAATGTAAAAATCGGGTCGATCGCGTCGAACGCATCGCAAGCGAGTTGGTTGGGATGCGATGCGATCAACGCGATTTTTGTGGCCCCGATCAATACAATTAAAATCGGTGGCGCCGTGCTAGGAAACAAGTACCAAAGTATGTACTGATGTGTCCAATAGCATCAGACTGCATAGCCGGAATAATGGCATAAGGAGGTCTAAGTCCTAAAATAAGTCTCAACTGAGATAGAGACATGGATCAGATAACACTGATTGAGAATACACGTGCATGTGCGATCCACATCAGGAACTAGACGTGAATCTCGGGAGAGATATAGGCTCCAATTATTCAATGCAGCCGGTGAATGGTTTAAACGGCAGGGATCACAGAAATCAACGATCCTCGCTGTGTAACCCCCATGGCTGCCGCTCCCTCTATTCAATGTTCCTGGGGAATCTTTGCTGTCAGAGGACAGCAAGGATTCCCCCAAACACGAGGTTCAGGACTAATGTAGGGAGCCCACTGCATTTAGCAGCTAGTCTCGCTGTTTTGAAATCTGGCAGTATTGCCAGAGGGGATGCAGTTACAATCCCGGCGGTCGGGATCCCGGCGTTCAGAATACCGACGCTGGAATCCCGACCGCCGAAATGCCGACACTTTCTCCCTCCGTGGGTGTCCACGACACCCCTGGAGGGAGAATAAATTAGTGTGCCCGCAAGGGGGGGGCGATCCACGTTCCCCCCTTGTCGGCATTTCGGCTGTTGGGATTCTGAACGCCGGGATCCCGACCGCCGGGATTCAATACTGAATCCTGCCAGAGAGATACTAACCCTGGGAATACCAAAGGAGGTCTTAATGGACCAAGGTACCCATTTTGTTTCTGAACTTATTTAGGTTTTATGCCAGTTGTTAAATAAAGACAGGACTATCACCTCACTGTACAGATGGCCTGGTTAATCAAACCCTTAAACAAATGATAAAGAGGGCAGTGTCTCAAGAAAAATTACCCTGGGATTTGCTCCTACCTTATTTGATGTCCATCTAAGGCAGATTGCATCAGAAACATAGGGCCTTATTCTAGTTTACTCTTAGAGGCAAATTCCTTCTTAGCTGGACAAAACCATGTGCACTGCAGGTGGGGCTGATGTAACAGGTGCAGAGAGAATTAGATTTGGGTGGTTTTTTTCTACAAAGTGAGACCTATATTGCAGTGTAAAAATAAAGCAGTCAGTATTTTCCCTGCACAGAAACAAGATACTGTAACTCACCCAAAGCTAAATCTCTCTGCACATGTTACATCTGCCCCACCTGAAGTGCACATGGTTTTGTCCAGCTAAGAAGGAATTTGCCTCTAAGAGTGAACTAGAATAAGGCCCATAATTTTGATGTCACCACAGTCAACCGGGAGACAAGGTGCTAGTACTTATACCCACTACAGAAAGTAAGATGTATGCTCAATGTCAGGGTCCTTATGAAATCATAGAGGTGATGGAACCGGTCAATTACAAGGTTCGGCAGGAGGGTAGAAGGAGGTAGGTACAAATTGACCATATAAATCTGTTAAAACCTTTGATAAAAACTTCCAGTCACCCTTTTTTTGCAGCAAATGCCAGGTACCCATTGAAGTCACACTTGGTCCTGGACAGAAACAGGAAGTGGTGAACTTGGTGGCGCAGTGCTAAGATGTGTTTGCAGCCATCCCGGCAAAGATCATCCAGCATGATGTTGTGATGTTTAATGATCCAGGGTGGTCATTAAACAAAGACCATATCGCATACCTGAGGCAAAGTGGGTAGCAGTAAAGCAAGAGATGGAAGAGATGCCCAGTATGCCCAGGGGTCATAGAGGAATCAAGCAGCAAGTGGAATAACCCTATTGTCTTAGTACCTTATGCTGGGTACACACCAAAACGATTTTGGCACAATCCCATCAATCTGGATCCAATTCAGACTGATTGGATGCAGATTGGATGCAGATTTGGTCAAAATCCTTTGGTTGGATCTGAATTGGATCCTAATCCGATCCTACCTGCTGCAGGTAGGATCTGTAAAAGATCCATTCATCTGAATACAGTAGGCAAATCATATGTAAATCGTATGCAAATCATATGCAAATCGTACGATCCGATTGGCATACGATTTGCATCCATTCCAAATCGTTTTGGTGTGTACCCAGCATAAGTCTTCGGGTACTTAAATATATACTTCATATATTAAATCAATTGTTTTGCTTTGATTGGTACCCTATGCAACGGGATGATGAGCTGTTAGAAAATTTAGCCAAAAGTCAGTATCTTACCACACTTTATTTGACAAAAGGATATTGGTAGATTCCTTTGACAGAAGCTGCTATGGCAAAAACAGCCTTCTCTACCCCAGAGGGCTTATTTCAGTCTTTTGGCTAAGATCAAGTGTAGTATCTGTTCTTATCAGTGGGTATGGACTGGCCTCTGGCAGAGAATAGAGAAAGGCTGGACTGAGTAGCTGCTCTGATGGGCGGAGGGTGTGGGACCCCTCTTTTTTGCCTGGGAGTGGTGAAAAGTCTGGCTGAGTACCTTCACCTCTGCCTTTGGTAGGAGGTGTTGTTTCCGTAAATCCACTGGTAAGAGGGCGGGAGAAACACTGGGCTTAGTAGTTTGACTCTCTTGACGGGGTTCGTAGCCCCCGAAGGATGAGTCAGCGAAAGGCTCAGTCTAGTATCCATTCCCAGGGAGCGGAGAAAAGCTGACACTGAGTAGATTGGTCCAGGTTGGCTAAACCACCAGCCTGGGCACAGCGAAAAGCTCAGCCTAGTATCTTAACCCTGGGAGCGGAGAAACACTGGGACTGAGTAGATTGCTCTTCCGAGGGGGGTGCAGCCCCTAAGGGAGTCTTTCGAAAAGCCCAGTGGAGTACCCATTCCCATGCCAGGGGCTGGAAAGTACCTGCTGGTGAGACGGAGAAACACTTGGTCGGACGCTGACTGGTCGGCTGCCTGGAGCCCGAGGCTGCACTGTGCCCCCGGGGTAACTCGGGGGTGCCTGATTTGCACTGGTGATGTCCAGCACCATGCACTGAATGGCACTTGCACTGCGCACTTCCCTCTAGGTTAGGCTACACGTCCTTACCTCGTCCTTTTGGATGGGGTAGGACAATTTTTACACCCCCACCCGGCCTTCTGGCTAGGGCCTCTTTTTATTTCTTTCTTTGATTTGCACTTTTGAGCACTTCACGTTTTCCGTTAGTTTGTCACGTTTTTTTGATTTGGGTAGTGCGGCTGTCCCTAACGGGCCTTCCGTTCCCCAAACGTGACTGGGACTCTTCACCTTTTGGGGAGAGTCCCGGTCCCCTCGAGGGCAACCCCGAGCCGCAAGGCGGAGGGAAGCCTATGCGGGTCTCTCCAAACCTTCGGGTGCGGAGGACCCACCGTCCAAAACCCTTCCGGGGGTGGAGGAAACGCGGGTCTCTCTGAGCTTCGGCGAAGAGGACCCACGATCCCTTTTTTCCCTTCCTCGGCCTTATGGTTGAGGGGGGTTAGGGAACCATGGGGCCTTTTTCCTTTGGGAGAGGGTCCACACGTTCGTACGGCTGCCCCCTTTGCACGTGTTTAGGCACAGCACTGGTGGTGGTGGTAGCACACCTCGGGCTCCCTGAGTTTCTTCAAACTCAGAGGGCTTATTTCAGTGCAAAATGCGGTACTTATGTAGTATCTGGGCTGCCGATTTCTAAATCGGGTCGGATCGGGAGATCGCATCGCATCGCATGCGACCATGCGATTCGATGCGATGCGATGCGATGCGATGACCCGATTTTTCCATAGGAATCAATGTTAAAATGGACTGAGTCCATTTTAACATGGAATTCAATGGGAAAAATGGGTCCTTTTCATACCCCTACTATCCAAGTGGGCATGGAGTTGGATATAAACCTGTGGCGAGCGTAGCGAGCCACCGAGCCCGAAGCGTGGCGAGCGAAGCGAGCCCCGCGAGGGGACGAATACCGTCCCCTCGCGGGGCTCGCTTCGCTCGCCACGCTTCGGGCTCGGTGGCTCGCTACGCTCGCCACAGGTTTATATCCAACTCCATGCCCACTTGGATAGTAGGGGTATGAAAAGGACCCATTTTTCCATAGGAATCATTTTAACATTGATTCCTATGGAAAAATCGGGTCATCGCATCCGATATCGGATGCGATATCGGATGCGATGCGATGCGATATCGCATCGCATCGCATCTGATTGTATGCCTTAACTTAAGGCATACAATCAAAAAATCGGCAGCCCAGATACTACATAAGTACCCAAAATGCTGCCATTACGTTTACATGGAGCCCCAGTAACCTTCCAGAGAGCTATGAATAAGTTTATGTGGCCCCACAGGGAATATGCAGCTGAAAATTGTTATTTTCAGCTCTAACAGAGAATCACACCTACCAAAGGTAGAGGCTGTCTTAAAGTATCTATGTGCACACTGGTTTACCGACAACCCTGAGAAATGTGCCTTTGGTATGGTGGAAGCCAAGTATTTGGGGTCCATAATAGGCATAAGACAGGTTAAACCTTAGCCTAGTAAGGTATAAATGGTTCTCACATGGTCTAAACCCAAAATTTAAGTCACAACTTATGTTAAAAAAAAATGTTACTTAAAAAAAAAAGTTTATGTTGCAGACAGATACTTCTGTGACACGATTGGGCACAGATCCTCTACTTTAGCTGCAAATGTGCTGCCCAGTGAGCACAAGTATTCAACTGTAGAGCAGGAGTGCTTGGCAATTAAGTGGGCAGCACAATCCGTAAAATATTATTTGTTGAGAAAAGAGTTTGTGTTAGTCACTGATCATGCATCCATTGCAAGGGTGCATGCTCATGTGACCTGTTACAACGATTTAAGTTTGCGGTACGTCATTGGCCCTTATTA